>NW_015091257.1:3136255-3207804 GCF_001431845.1 Calidris pugnax
GGCAAATCCCGCCCCCCCCCCCCCCATTTCCCCTCCGTGGAAAACCGGCATTATTATTACATTTTTTCCCCCTCCGTGTAGGGGGAGGGAAGGACCCAGCCTGGCAGCAGCAGCGAAGGGTATCCCGTAGGAAATGCCCTGTTAAACGTCCTCTAGAGGGTGCACTCCGTATCCCGAAAATGCCGCTCTGCATTGAAATTAAAAAAAAAGCAGCAAAACCAAGAAGGGCCGTTTCCCACCGCCTGACGACAACCTCCCGCTTTGATTTCCCTGTAGAACGCAACAAACACCCATATTGCGGGGAGACCTTATAGCAGCTTTCCAGTACCTGACAGGCACCCTACAAGGAAGCTGGAGAGGGACTTTTTACAAGGGCATGTAGTGACAGCATGAGGGGTCATGGCTTCAAACTGAAAGAGGGGAGATTTAGATTAGATACCAGGAAGGAATTCTTTCCTGTGAGGGTGGTGAGACACTGGAACAGGTTGCCCAGAGAAGTTGTGGATGCCCCATCCCTGAAGTGTTCAAGGCCAGGCTGGATGGGGCTTTGAGCAACCTGCTCTAGTGGGAGGTGTCCCTGCCCATGGCAGGGGGTTGGAACTCGATGATGTTTAAGGTCCCTTCCAACCCAAACCATTCTATGATTGTATATACTTGCTCATTTTAAACTTCGCTTACCTTGTCCACGGAATGTTCTCCCATTTCAAGTTCCGTTTTATTTTTATTTCTTCAAGACTCATCTGATGGACTCGATACTGCACCACAAGATGAAACTGCCAGCTCCTTTTCACTAAAGTTTGTCAAGATTGTTTTTTCCATCCACTATTTTATGGCAGATGGAATCCACAAACCTACTATGTGTAGGGGTTACAGTCAGTCGAGTGCATGGGAACTTCGAACCAATTTTTCCTCAAAGCCTATTTGCTTGTATTTGGCTGCTTTAAGTTGCACCCAACATCTTACTCTTGAAAATCCTTTCTAATCATCAGCAAACTATACAGTATGCCTGTAGCAAGCAATTTTAGGTCTCTGTTTTCAACAGCTGTTAGTGGGACACTGTGCTATTAATGGTTTTTGTGCTGAGAACAGAATAATTAGTCCTTTACTTTATCTATTGTTTTTTTCAAATAAATTTCCACTGTATTGAATTTCCTTAAATGGCTTTTTTTTGTAATAGCATCTACAAGAAAGCCTTTGGAAAGTGGGTGTAAATTGCTAAGCCCCCTAATTCTCATTATTCAAGTACTCTCTAATCCCAATTATTCCACCCATTCCATATCATCAAGAATTCCCACAGCCTGTGGAGAAGTTACGCACCATTGTTATTGTTATCATTTCATCATATCACAGGCACCTCTTCACAGTCATATTTTTCCCAGGGCTGCAATAGCCCTTGCTATTAAACAATTTCTTTTCTAGGCTGCGGCTGTTTACCCTTCTCTGACTGTATATATTTGCAAGTATTTCGAGCGTGTATACCAAATGAACACATTTCCCCCACCACAGCTCCTTATCACTCTAGCTTTTAAGCCCAGCTCAGCCAAAACTATCAAACCCAACCAGAGCTGGATGCTTCAGTTTCTAAAGTGACTGCTGGGACCGTTCAATGCAATCCACCCCATGCCCTTTTCCACAAACCCTGCCTGGAGCAATGAGCTCGTTTAAGTAAAGAGTAACTCACCTTCATAACACAGGATCGGGTTTTGTTTCCTTGTCCTGGGTAGGTGCAAATTCGGAACAGCCTTGTCTTAATGCAGCCACTTGGCCGACATCAGCAGCAACATCTCCTTTATTAAGCCACAGCAGAGCAGCAAGGGTGGGGAATTGCTCCACGCAAAGCCAAAAGCTCCCAGCGAGATCTGATCAACAGCAGCTTGCCCTCCAGATGGGTGATGCTTCACAGTGCTCTGCAGCTCCCGTCCTTGCCAAAAGGCACCTGGTGCCTGGAGCAGCTGCTTTGAGTGAAATCAAGTCCCTGCCAGCCAGCACCGTGCTGTCCCAGCAATGACAGCTCGTCCTAAGGATTGGCTGGTGCCCCAGGTCTTGCTGGGCTCCTTCTAAAGGAATTGAGTGGGCAAAGGAGCTACTTCCCCACCGCTGGAGAAATCCGCTCTTTATTGGCATTCCCATACTCAAGTTTATAGTTACCCATAAGGTCAGATTAAAAAAATATTGATAATAATTGATGATGACGTGCAGCTAGTCAAGGTTTGTGCTGCTCTCTGATTATTTGATATTGGAATTACATTTTGATTGGAATTACAATCACAGTTTACCATCTGGATGTCTATGTTCTCATGTAACAGAAGGTATGCTTATCAAAACTATGAGGAAGAGGAGGCTGAGGGGAGACCTCATCACTCTCTACAACTACTTGAAAGGACACTGTAGAGAGGTTGGTGCTGGTCTCTTCTCACAGGTAATTAACGACAGAACGAGAGGGAATGGCTTCAAGCTCCAACAGGGTAGGTTTAGATTGAACATTAGGAAGGAATTTTTCACTGAGAGAGTGGTCGGGCATTGGAACAGGCTGCCCAGGGAGGTGGTTGAGTCACCGTCCCTGGCTGTGTTTAAGGGATGTTTAGATGCGGTACTGAGGGATATGGTGTAGGGGAGGACTTTGTAGAGTAGGGTAGATGGTTGGACTCGATGATCCCAAGGGTCTCTTCCAACCTGAATGATTCTATGATTCTATGAAAAGAGCCCACATAACACCATTCCAGCTGCCTGACTTAATTCTGTAATGCTCCCCACAACTGCCTGCTCTTTCCCCTTTTGTGCAATTTACATATTGTAATGACCCCTGTAGGGGTTCAGTGGGTCTCCATGACCTGCTTCTCCCTCTACCGTACCCACGTTCTTAATCATCCTTGCCCCACTGAACTGGGTCTAGCTGAAGATGTATATATCTACATATTCCCAATATGTGTGGTTTTTATGAGACCAATAGGTAGACTTAGGATCTCAAACAGCCCTTTCTTTGGTGATATTTATTTAAACCCAATATTTAACCCATGTTGTTGTAAGTAAAATTGATATTAACTAGAAAAATGAAATGTAACATGTAATTGAAGCAACCAAGGGAACCCACCACTCCTGCTAAAAGTCTTCTATACAGCCCCAACCCAATTTGATCATTTATAGAGAAATAGTAACTAGACATAATGTAGCTTTGCTTATAAGCAGGATATTCCTGTCAAGAGGAACTGTAGGGCCTGGTCAGCAAACTGAGAAAACCACCCGGAACTGCCAAGATTAGAAGAGAAGTAGGTAATTTCATCAGGGGGGGAACGCAAGCACTGCCTCATTGACCACCTGTCCAAATGATGCCACCTACTCGTAAGAGAACAATGGAAGAAGAAAACAGAGTTGGCACAATAATTGACATAGAATCATAGAATGGTTAGAGTTAGAAGGGACCTTAAAGAACATAGATTTCCAACCCCCCTGCCATGGGCAGGGACACCTCCCACTAGAGCAGGTTGCTCAAAGCCCCATCCAGCCTGGTCTTGAACACTTCCAGGGATGGGGCATCCACAACTTCCCTGGGCAACCTGTTCCAGTGCCTCACCACCCTCACAGGAAAGAATTTCTTCCTGATATCTAATCTAAATCTCCCCTCTTTCAGTTTAAAACAATTACCTGTCACTACACTCCTTGATAAAGAGATCTCAAGATAAAGAGGTCCTCTTTAGGTATTAGAAGGCCACTATGAGGTCTCCCCGGAGCCTTCTCTTCTCCAGGCTAAACAATTCCAACTCTCTCAGCCTGTACTCATAGGAGAGGTGCTCCATCCCTCTGATCATCTTTGTGGCCCTCTGCTGGACCCGTTCCAACAGGTCCATGTCCTTCCTGTGTCAAGGGCTCCAAAGCTGGACACAGTACTCCAGATGGGGTCTCATGAGAGCGGAGTAGAGGGGCAGAATCACCTCCCGTGACCTGCTGGCCACACTTCTCTTGATGCAGCCCAGGATGCAGTTGGCTTTCTGGGCTGCCAGCGCACATTGCTGGCTGATGTTGAGCTTCTCCTGTCTATACTCTAAAGGACTGGACAAGATATTTCGCACAAGTTAGCATGGACTTCATTTTGTGTCAGATGTGGCAAATGGTTTAAAGCATAGGAAGGCTACAAAAAGATGACATGCTTCCACACTACATGTAGCAAACCCTTTGGTCTAGCTCTCAGGAGTATATAGTCACCTGCGGAAAGGGCACAGCACTTAGGAGAATTTAAGCAGAAGACACAATTGCCATTCTGTGCTCAGTCTCAGAGGTCTCAACGAGCAGCCAGCTCAGAAAGTGAGAATCTGCCCACAGCAGGAAGCCTGGCCAGCTACATAAAGACTTAACTCCTACCATCACTACAGTCAGGAGCTCCCTGCTTCATAAAGCCTTACACAAATGCAGAGTGATCTGGTCACCCACACCTACCTCTAACTCCAGGGAAAGCCAGATTGCTACCCCTGGTGCCAAGAGCACAGCTGCCAACAGCAAGTGTGCTGCACGTCCATAAATACCCATTAGCACATGACGGGACATGCAGCTCTCTGGTTCCCATTCCCTTCCTAGTGCTGAACACCACTGTCTCATATGGACCTGAGCAAGCAGGGTTTCCTACTTCTGCTTTCCAGCTCCTCAAAGTGCTAGATAAACATTCTGTTGCCAACTCAGAGGGATTTAACTCTTTACCTGTAAAATGGGCCCATGTCCCCCCACCCTGTTTTCCAATGATGCTGCACGCTGTGCTGCCAACCACACCAGAGCCCACCCACCAGCTCCCTGACAGACATGAACAAGCATTAAACCCCTTCTTTATTCTATTATAAATTACATTTATTTTGCTCGTGCAGGACATCAGAGCAGAAACTAGGGCACGTATGTCAGGCAGTTCATCCCACCCGTTCTTCACTCCAGCCCTGCCCCTCTAACGCTGGTAACTTTATTAGCTACCTAGACCCCAAGACCTGTGATCCCCCGCTGCCTTCCCAGCAATAAACGCACAGTGCAGCAACGAGCCTCTGCATAATCCAATAAATATGAATTGTATCAAGTGAGAAAAGGTTCTTCTGTAAGTGTGCAAAAAAGCGTAAGAGGAAAGCTGGAAAATCTGTAAATCTCTACAGTTAGTAAGATTAAAAAGCATGTCAGGGGGGGGGTTTTAATATTTTTAATCAGCCTGCAATTTAGAGATGCTATCTTTCCTCCATGCTACCATGGAAACCATACAATCAACAACTGGTTGTTAAATTATTTTTTTTATCAGGTCTTGAAGGTCTTAGTGGTTAATTAGGGGTTATTAAAACTAAACAGCAAAGAAAGCATTAGACAATCTGCCAAATCTGTTGTAAAATGTGGTCTGGAGACTACAGAAGCCCACAGGAAGGAAAAAGATAAGGAAGAAAAATACTGCGGCACATAGATAAGGGCTTCTATGCTGCAACTTTTATGAAAGCGCATCCAGAAGTTAAAGAGAACAAAATAAAGGTGGAAATTAACTACAGACAAAACTGTAACAGCATCCAATAATGAAGTGTATTCTTTTCCACGGGATTTTAGACATCAGATGTAACACCTTACCATGAATATTATAATCTTCTCTAATACTACCTAACCCAGCTCCATGCTTGCTGTTCCACCCACATTAGTGCTGCTTTTAAGAGCCATTCTCTTCTCCCTTGTACATCCTTTAAGCACTTACTCTCATGTTTCAAAAAGCCAAGCAGGCCTTTTTTTGTGCCTTAGCATAAAATCAAAGAATTATCATTGAGACCAGTTTTTTTTTTCTTTCTAGTTTCAAGTCGGTTGGGCCAGATGATCTTAAAGGTCCCTTTGAACCTAGACAATTCTATGATTCTATGATTTTAAGCTCTCTAGGATCAGAATAATCTGGCTATGACTATAAACCAGATTATGTTTCTTCTCCTGCAGTAATTCATTAAAACATCTTCTCCATAATCAAGAATGACTTTTTTTAACTAGAAAAGAATTATTTCTTATTTTATGCTTTTTAGATCAGACGTATTTAGGGGAAAGCACATGCCTTTTCTCATTTAAATACAGACCAGCCTTTTGACGTTTTTTTTTTTTACTATAAAAGAATTATTTTTTATTTTATGCTTTTTAGATCAGATGTATTTAGGGGAAAGCACATGCCTTTGCTCATTTAAATACAGACCAGCCTTTTGACGTTATGAAAGCAATAGGTGTGAGCTTGGAAAGACATCAACTAACACAAAACAAATCCCTTGAAATTTTAAAATCTGCCACCTAGTGGGCTTTTTCAAAAATACGGTTTTAAATTAGAAGACACCTCCTTAGAACCTTATAAAGTTCCATTTCTACATGCTTTGCTAAGTATTATATGCTTTTCTTTAGGTAGACTTGACAATTTACAAAACAATAGACTATGACAGAACCCCTGTAAATCTATACATACACGCAATAAATCAGGCCTCGTATTTCTAACATCTCTGCTTTTGCTTACCTGAGATTCCAGAAGCGCAAGTAAAGAATATTCAAATGCTAGGTCTCCTCCATCAAAGAGGAAGAGTGTCTGAAAGTTAACATTCAAAGCAATTCAGAGGTAACTGCTAAAAAGGGGAATTTGGAAAAAGGGTCAAAAAATGTCCAGAAGGAACAGACCCAGGACAGAATCCAAGTAATAACATTGGTCTGTAAAGAAATCAGAAAACGTTACAAGGAAATTTGAGCCAATAAATAGCTAAAATACCCCAAGCCTCACTAAAAGCCTTCTTTTTTCCAAACAGGTAAATAGCCATTTTAACTACTGCCAGGGGACATGAAAAGGTCCTGGTGGCATCAGCGGGCACGCACGCTAATAGAAAGGACTTATTTTTCCTGTGGTTCTAATGAAAGAGAAAGGGCTGCCATAAGACAGGCTCATTCAAGGGAATTTGTCAGCTGACTATTACTGACACACAAAAAGCTAAGGATGGAGGATGTCCGTGACTAGAATCGGCCAACATTGCCAGAGATAGATTTTTCCACTGTGCTTTTGTGACAAGAGAAGAGCAAATACCAGAAGCTGGCTGAAAAATGGCAGGCAGGCATCACCCACCTCCAAAGTGCACAGAACTCTCTCTGCAGAATGTAAAGTTAATTCCTAAGCAGGGAATTGGGTGAAACAGCAAATTCTTTCACTTGCATGGGGTCTTTCAAATAAAATAAGTAAAATCTGCAATGGGATTTACTGGAATTACTGCTTCAACAACATGAAGGATCTTTTCCCCACCTCTAGCTAATGTGATCCAAGGCAAGTCTATGAAAAGCAGTAATTTCACTGAAGGTAACCACTGTATAGAAAGGAGAAATAAAGCAACCACTTGTTAGATTTTTAAGAGCACAGACTCCCAGATTCACATATACTCAGAAAGTAATGAACCACTGCCTACAAGCACTGAACTTCCTAGTACCAGTATGCCTTTTAAAGCTATTAGTATGCAAGAAACATTTAATAAAGAACATACATGGTCTCTACATGCAATAAATAACACGGGATCTCAAATATGAACCAGTCACGGTAAACCAGAAGCACAAATTACTTTTGTTAATAAGTGTCCACCTACCGCAAAAAATATCCACTTGGAAAAGTGTGTCATGTGGCAGCAGAGAATAATGCAAATACGATGTTCTCTAAGGCAAAACCTCTATTCAGGCAAACAAAAAAGAAGATGCTACAGGGCAGCAGAAAGTTTCCCAGTGTTAACACTTTCCAAAAAAAAAATTATTTTTCCTGAAAACATTTTGTGCCTATAACTTGGAAGAACCTTTTCAGATCTCCTGCTCAAACAACAGCAATATTCATTGTCGTAGGAAGCAATTACTATTTCACAGCTTAAAAAATAGTTGTTTTAATATCAGCCACACAATGTCACAGTTGGTGGTAATATACTTCATCTACCTTTGTTCAAATAAATAAAGAGGTAACCAGCTAGGATTGATTTTCCCTTTTTAAATGCGGGTGTACTGATGCCAGAATCACAGAGAAACTTCCATGGGGAGGAGACAGGGCAAGTCATCTTGGGCAGAACACATTCCACATTTACTTCTCTAGAAACGTACCCTTCTGTATTACAATCTACCACTTTACAAGAGATTAGCTATTAGATGTAAGCCTTTTGCAAACAAACCTTAGGAGGAGAATGGTCAAGTAAAATCTGACCACCTCTGAAACACCTCAACAATCCAACAGTTAAACTATTATACACTGTGATCTTGATTGTACTTAGACAAGAGCTACCACTACAATTAATAAGCATTTGATCATTTAACGTAAAAAAATACTGGTATTTTATGCTCTGCAATAATCCATTTTCGTAAATTAATCTCGTATTTTTTACATCAGCTTATTGTAACAGTCATAATTGTTCCCAAGGAGTGTTGCCAGTAAGTAAATAAGATGAATGTCTCTTAGCCTTTTTTCAAAGGAAAAAAAGGCCAAATATGAACATAACCAACCTTTTGAATAGTAAGAACTGAGTCACACCACTCCACATTGCCCTGTGACCCATTCACAGTTGCAAAATAAATGGAAGAAGTAGATCAGCAATTATTCATAATTAAAAAAAAAAAAAATCATTTTTACAGCATGAAGTAAACTTTTTGTATTTACAAGTCAGATTGTTTACGCGGGATGAATTTTACACTGTACATGGTTTTTGATGGTGAAACATATACATACAGAGAAAAATACTGCCACAACTAATACACTTAAATACCTGTACATCATTTACATTTTAAAATATTCTACAGAGCTCTAAACAGTCAGTGTCATTTAGCTATTCACATTTCAAACTGGAATGCAAAATGCTTACAATTTTTTCACAAGAGAATTTCAGCCAAAATGCTGCTTTCAGTTCTTTAGTAATTCAACGGATTCAGCTGTTAACTTTGTTCCATGCCAGCCATCAGTGACAAAGCTAAAGATTCCACTGCAAACCAAACCATAAAAAAGTAGTTAGCATTTGCATTTGCAGTAATCCTCAAGTATTTGTTGCAATATTCAATTCCGTAGTTTAAAATAAAGTTCTAGTTTATTTTTTTAAAATTGTAACACTTCAGGATTTAAGATGGTAAGACATTTTATGACTCTCTGACAGTGTAGAGAGTATTTCACCACTTTCATCATCAGTTATCCATTAGTCATGTCAGGTGGTAAGAACTGGTAAGAAATTAGCTCCTTTGTTTGAAATACTAACTGCTGTAACACACACACAAAAAAAGAATAAATGTTGTGGGGGGTTGTATGCAGTAAGCCATTCTCACTGACAGTTCTTGCAGACAAGTTCTTGTAGACTGAGTAGCAGTGATGTCAGATATTAGCTCTTTTAGAAGCCCATTAAAACATGCACTTACATCTCAGCTAACCCTATTCAGCAGGTGCTCTCCTAACTCAAACAGGCACTGATTAGCAATTTAAGCTAATAACAGGCTGCAAGTAGAAGCACAGACACGTTGTCTTCTGCTCTTTCTGCTACTGAGGAAGTAAATTCCAACAGATGGGCAGAGCCAGGAGTTCAGTGCAGTTGCAGCTGAGGCACCATAATACTAATTTTTTTTTTTCTGTTCAACATATATCACAGCTGTCATTCCACAAGAAGAAGAATGCTTTTCTATGCCCTCCAGAACTGAGTTTAGTTCATTTGTTTACAAAACTGCTTGTCACTTGCTTAGCTACATCAGCACCCCTTCAAGAAAAAAAGTAAACTGAAGAGAGCTGTCATAAAAAAAGCATGGCACAAATACTTAAAAAAAAAATGATGAAGTTAACTTATTAACAAGTAAGACTTCATGTCCATCTGTGAATACCTCACAAAATGAGACTCTTTAAGATGTACTGACAAACATTAAAACAGGTTAAAACATAAATACAATCTTAGTAAAGCTCGTGTCTCAGTAAGTGCAGGTATGTGAAAAGCCTCATGTACTTACAGTGAGGAAAGGAGCCTCGACAGACAGCTTTGTTGAGAACAGTTACTAGAAACATGTGACAGTTTTTAAAATCAGATTCCATCTTCTCTATGGATTCCATCCTACGAAAAAAGTTTAACAGAGGAATACTTAACAGACTAGCACTATGTTATCTTCAAACTAGGACCAAAACTTCACAATAAATGACAAAGTAATCTTTGCATAGCATTATGGCTTGAACTTACAATATTTCAGTTTGCCTGCGTACACTACTTCTAGAAAAGTAAGGCAATTTTGACAGGAGCATCTGAGCACTATCAAGATGGCATTAATAATTTCTTCATTTTAGAAATCTCTGCAGTGACTAGGAGGAACTGTGTACTTCCAACTGATAATTATTATTCCCCACACAGCTTTATATTTCAGAACAGCCATTCCTGGCCCCTGTTGCTTCAGAGCTCCTTGTGGTAAATCTCCACTGCCAATAAAATAGGGACACCCACACTGCTTTACTGTCAGCTAATTCTTGATTTTCACTTTGGAGTGCACCAGCTAACGCTCATCAGAGGAGGGAGAAGACGTAGTTCACAAACAGTCACTCCCATCCTTTTTCCCTTCTCCCAAGAGGATGTGGATGATGACTGCATCAGCCATGACTTTTTCCTGCCACAAGAGCAGGCAACCACACGCCCCAAGTTTCAGTCTTTATCAACAGCCTTCACAGATCATTTCTGACACTTTGAATCGGAAAAGCACTCCAAAAATAGCAACTTTCTAATACCCCAGGAGAGCGGGATCCAAGTTCTAGGTAGCATCTGTGCCAAAGAGAATTAGTCGTGAAAAATATGGATGTGAGCCAGTCAGCACCAGCTGGCCTCAGGGCCGTAGATCAAACCTTGAGTGTTAGACACAGCCTTGGAGACTTGCCCACTATCATTCATCCTTCAAGCAGTAGGTTACACAAGCAGAAGTGTAAAGTATAAATTGGGAGAGGAGTGGCTGGAGAGCAGCATTGCAGAAAGCAACCTGGGGGTGCTAGTCAACAGCAGGCTCAATGGGAGCCAGCAGTGTGCCCTGGCAGCTGAGAGGCAAACCACATCCCAGGGTGTATTTTTACCACAGATTTTTTACAAGGGTTTTATAATTTGGACAGTCTACATTAGAAAAATAAGGAGCCTTAGAGATTAGATTTAGACAATTTATTTTTTTTAAAAGAAAACTAAAACGTATTGCCTTCTCCAATGAAAGCCAAACTAAATAATCCCACTTTCCATAAACCAATTAATGAATTGTCAGCATCTACCTGCCTACAATTTTAAATCATCGCCAGGGAACATGATCATAAACCAAACCTGTGACCCTCTCATTTTACCGTTACAAACAAATATGAAAGAAAAGAAAATCCTCTTTGTTGATATGCTCGAAAATCTTTTCAAAACTTAGAAGTCATATATTGGCCACCTTTCTAATTAGAAAATACTGAACATACACTGAAACTTGTTAGGATCTATCTAAAATAAATTTCACTTTTGCTAAGAAATAGCAATTGGCCTCTGGTATCTGCTGTTAAACACTGAGAAGTCCTGCTATTTCACACACACAAAAAAATCTAGAAATTATATTCCGAGCTGTGAAATTATGACCACATAGAATTTTAGGTACATATACTTACTTCCAAGCCCCCAAACCAGCCTGCCAACGGTCTGCAAACATCAGTACTAAATTTAACACTTTCATTATAGCTTCTTTCACAAAGCTCACCTAAAATAACAATTAAAAGGAATAACAGTAAGAAATTTATTATTAAGCATAACCATTTTCATTATTAAGCCTCAATACAAAGGTATCCCATGCCATTTAATCTGATCTGTAAAAACAATCTCCTAAGTACAATGTGATTCTTCCAAATTTAAGGTGTGTTTTGTATTTTCTCTCTAACTCATTTCATGGCTGAACCATTTCAATGAGGACTATGCCCAGACAGTATGCAGAATAAAAAGCTACAATGCTACCTATGTACCTCCACCCCCTGCCATTCCAGCATGTATAATCCTCATTACATTACCAAGCTTCAGTTTGTTCAAATCCTCCCATCTCTTAAAAAGAAATGAGTCATGTAAAACCCAATATTAAGAATTTAATTTGATCTTCTCGACAGAATTGAGCTAAGACTTGCAAGGGGAACTAGATCTCAATGTTAACTCTGGAAAAGCTACCATTTCCTCAAGAGCTAATAACTATATATTGCTTAGTATGTATGAACTGCGAAACAGAGAGTGCTAAACCACTTTCCTGTTCTACTAAACTTAATACATCAAACGTGCCAACTTTTTTACCCACCTTTTCCCTCAGTAGGCAGCGATCGTGAATTGTAGATAGATATCTGTAGTGAATCTTTATCAATTGATCTAAATCTTTGGCTTCTTCTACCTGATGCTGAAACTCCAAGCCTGTACTGTGAAGAATCTTAAGAAGATGACCATAGTTATTAAATTCCATGTTGCACACACGACTTTTATGCTTATAATATTCTGCATATGACTCTCTTTCAATACTTTTTTTTTTAAAGAGCCTAAAATTGCCTGATTCATTCACTCTTCCGTCTCAAATTTTACACTCACTTTCCAAATTACCATCAGTATAGCAAAAAAAAAAAGACAAAAAATGACATTTCTCATATAAACAGGAATACTGCCATTGCACAAGGGCAAACAGACTGCCCTTGGTGGTGGTGGTGTATATTAATTTTATTAATGGCAAAAAAAAGGCAATAATAGAGCAGATTTAATAGAGCAGACATGAATCTACAAGCATTGCCTTTATATTTGACAAGTCATGAATACACTATTGGATCTGCGTAGTAGAGATTTTTGAGATGGACCCATTTAACTAAAATGTCTGTAGTAACCCTTTTATAAGCATAATAGCTCTTAAGAAGATAACAGCTTACAGAAAACCATTTTAAATGACTGGGCTTCAGTCCTCTAGCCATGACATAAATAGTCAAAAAGAACTAATAAACATACAAAGATCAATCATATGCATTTAGAACTTCTAAAGCATTTTTAGAATTACTGATTGAAAACTGCCAAGTTGAAATTGAAACATGTTTGGCTTAAAATTATTTTGCAGAAACTATATCAGACTAAGATTTTGCTTTTTATTTTGGGGTTTTTTTTATGTTTTAAATTAAAATTAATACTACATCCTTAGTTACAAGTTCCTAATATAAATGTAATTGTGATATAGGACAAACCCTAGTCATGATGTAGTTGTGCAGGCTGTTCACGAAATGCATAAGTTTCACTCGTAAGAGGAACATGCGATGTATTTGTTGTTTTATACTTTCTGTTTGTGGTCCAAATAGAGGAAGAGTTCCATGTTCTAATACAATTCCTTCCTTAGCCTGTGGGGTTTCTGCAGCACAGACTAGTTCTAAAAAGAAAAGGCAAGAGTATTAAAGTGCTTATAAAGACAAACTGTAGCTAAAATGTTACAGAAATTTTAAACTGAAATTTGTTGTATCTTAATATTCTGCACACAATACTGATGTAGGATTTTTCTTGCAATTCAGATGTGTTATTAAAATATAGTGACAATATACTGAATAGTTTGACTGTATATGTACAGCACAATTTGATAAATACTAGAACAGGAATGCTATTCAAGAGCTAAAGATTATGTGAAAGGATTAAAAAAAAAAAAATCTACATTCACAAATAAATCTGTATACTATCTCCACACAAGGGAAAAAGAACTTAAGCACAAAGCCATACTCACAAATTTTAAGCAATAAAAAACTCACACACTTTTAGGGAAAGAATTATTTAAGTGATGTACAAAATACAGATGAATCCATCAACTTTCTAATTTATTTTTCTAGGACATGAAATGTGTAACCACTTTATATGAAACAGGAAGAGTCTAAACATTGACCTGGTGAAGGAGACAATAAGCAATACCTTCCCACAGTCCCCAAATATTTTAAATTGCAGCTTAGAGTATGTAATCCAAACTACCTAGCTTACTGTTTCATTGTCAAAGTATTTTTTTCATCTCATTTTCTTAACTTGTTTGCAAGGTATTACTCATTAAAACTTGGACTATACACAAAGCAAAACATTAGGGTGTGGTAGACAGACCTTCTTTCAACAGCAAGGTCTGAAGAATGAAGTAAAAAGTTTCCAATATAACTGACTAGACCTGAATCGGAGACAAAAGGAAGGCTGCATGAATAGCGTTGTCCCTGAGGCTGAAAAGAAGTTAAAAACACACCCTGCTTAACATAGCTAATTTCCGAAGCTAACAGAGGTTACTATTTTATAGAATGAATCAAAATTCTAACTGGTTTATGCTACTTACTGCAAAAGGCAGCAGATTGTTTATACCCTTAGAACACAGAACAAGTTTTTAGAGTATCTTTCATTGAAGAAGTTTCTTACCATCAAATCGTAAAACATCTAGACTATACTTGGCCCACTTTATTTGCAGTAAGAGCAGGAAAACTTGATTGTAGATTTTTTGGCACTCTAAGCTTATAACTATATCCACAGGCCAAGGAACCTAAGATGAGGAAAGAATATCAAGATAGAAAACATAAGTCATTTTTAATACATTTCAAATCTGTTCTAGAATAAGAATTACAGCAATATTAAATCACTACCTTGTAACTCAATGTCAAACCATCTAAGGTGTGGACGGGGAGTTTCTTCTTGCCTGTATCAACGCTTTCAAATGATATAGACAACCTATGCAAGGAAGCAAGTGACATAATTGGTGAACTATGTTAAATTAGTGGATAGTTTATTTTCTTTTTCTTTTTTTTTTTAATTTCCTATTGCTAAATACCAACTATCTGATTTAATCTGGGGGATTTGGGTAAAAGATATGACAACAGCTCAAAACGTGATTAAAGCAGATTCTTTTAATGAGTAATACTAAAATTAGTTTGTGCTATGCAAGTTAACTACATTGGTATAGGTAAGTGTGAAAAAAATATAACTAAAACATATTTTGCAGGATTTTGCATTTTACCTTGCACTGTCTTCTGGATAGCGCTGCCCAACTGCTTCTTGAAGTTGAACATTTAAGAAAGCGACATTCTGCCAAGTTTCCTTTTCTCTAATTTTGTCAAAAATAGATGTATAGAAGTCATACATGGTATCTCCGGCTTCAAGTAAGAAAAAGTTTCTCATTGCCTGCAAATATTCTACAAGCCTAAACAGGAACAAACATAAAACATCTCCTCAGTCTTAATCATACAAATGAAATCAAACACAACTGTTAGAGAAACAAAAATCTTGAAAGATCTTCAGTACGTGAACTCAGTATTGAACACAAACTGAATGAAGTCCACAGTAAATCCTTTGCTTAACTCTCAGACAGCCTTTCACATATGTCCAAACAAAACAAACTAACCAGGCCAATTTTTCCTCTAAGCCTGAACAGCCCCACTAGTTTCAATAGAAATGCTCATCATATTGAGCTATCTTATGGGCTAGGCAATTCTCAGAAACAGCTTAGAGTTTGGAAATCCTGTCCCTCACCCTAAACAGAACTTTGGGAAGGAGATGAAATTTCAAGGAGAGGTCTATCTAAGAAGATGGAACCCCAGAAAATTATGATACGGATGTTCCTCTTCTGATAAAGTAGGAAGAACAGTACCGCTACAACTCTCAAAAGAACCGTGACTATAAATACAGTAATTTAGACAGATTAAAAGCATGACAACTTATGAACACCTGAAAGGTAAAAGGAATAGTCCATTTTACTCTAAGTAATAAAAAAAAAAAAATCACATAATATTATTTTGACTACTATACATTTTATAGTATCATAACTGAATCTCAAATTAAGCAAATATATTCTGGCTTCCTAAAATTTGTCTTTCAGTGTCAGTTGACAACACTATTAAAAGTATTGTTTGAAACAATTTCTCTGTTGACCATCCACTAAAGACAAAGCACAGCTTTGATTTGGACTTAAGCCAGACCAAGTTTCCACATAGGATTTTATCATGTAAGATACCCCTTTCGTCCTTAATGACTTTATTGTTGTTATCAGATTGGAGTAGAAACACAACATAAAATTCCAGCTTTTGTATATGGCATACCAGGAGTAATTAAAAAAAAAAAAGTGCAAATCTACTTTCTTACCTATAATCCTTCTTTAAAGTTTGCATTAGGTTACCACAGCATTCCAAGTATTGCTTGTCTATGTGCGGATAAAGGCAAGACCTCAATGTCAGTTCAAAAGTCTGGCAGGTCACTGATTCTGAGGATCTATCCACACAAACATCCCCACCAGTAAACTTCTCATGAAAGTCACTCTGTTCCAAATATAATCTTCAAAATAAAACAAACTACTTAGGGAAGAAGGTTCATAATTCATACTATATATAGAAAAATAAAGTCATACCTTCAAAGATTTTAATTAAAAACGGGTAAAATATATGGTGCCTAAGTAATAAAAGCTGTTTCATAATTATAATACATATCAAGCCTATCAAGTGATCCTTCATACTGGTTTTGTGTGACCAGGCAGAAGAATATCAAAAAGGATGGCATACTGTATCCACATAATCAAAGAATAATTCTGAAAAAACAACATCAACTTCAAAGACTATACAGGTTAATAAACAAAGCCATAGGAACTTTTAGAACTATAGTGTGCATATATAGCAGTCATATGAACTTCCCAGGAAAGAAAAATAAAAGTGAAGAAACAAAGTAAAAATTTGAACAACAACAAAAAAGCAAAGCCCAACAATAAAATAATAAAATACACAAAAAAAAACCAACCAGAAAAACAAAACCCAAACCACCACCACAAACACTAAGAATTGGTTTGAGGCACCTTAAGTATAGGGTGCCTATATGTTTTCTTTATTATTGTATCACGGGAGGAGAGTATCTGTAGTCTATACTTAGTAAGTTTAATTATTTCATTACAGAAAGGCTTAAATTATAATTTGTAAAAAGCTACTAGCCAGCTAAATCCATTGTAAGAGGAAGCCTGGCTCATAGCAGCTATCACCTTGATAGACTGGATGGGTCAGACATGGAATTAATCTATCAAATTTTGACAAATAGAGTAATCCCAATGAACAAGGGAAGTAATAGACTCTTATCTACTATTAATTATGATTTCTTTAAATCAAACTCCTCCTAGGACTGACATGAAAACATGTAAATCACCAACTACTATTTAGGAAAACATAAATAGCTATTTCTTGTTTGTAATCACAAAATAAGTACGATTTTCAGAGTTCATCTACCCTGTTAATTTCCAAGACACTAATAAGCTCTACCATGACATCCCGCATTATGAGGAATGAAGAATTTTAATGCAATTAACATGAATTTTTGAAGGCTTTTAAATTTAAATTATTTCAGCACAGGACAAATTGAAGCTGCATTCTTCAAAGAATATACTTGGTGCAAATTAAAGACATGGTGTACAAATTCCAAGCAAATACATTTAGAAGTTTAGATTTTATAACAGCATTCACTATTAAAATACTTATCTGCTAAAAGCCTGTTATGATAAAGATTCTTCCCATTTTCTACCCTAACAGATGTGAGTAGCAGATTCTCCATTGATTTTAATTGTTTTCCTTTAACTAAGCATAAGGGTAATGTTTACTTAGCTTCCATCACTGCTAGTTGGTGCTCCTCTTTATTCTGTGCCTTGCTTGTTTTCAGCAGCAATAAAAATTCGGTCTACCAAGTGTCACCAGGCACAACATCGCTCCCAACAACACAGCAGGAAGATCATTCATTACCTGGCAAAATTAATAGCTAGCAGTGGGTCATGGACATCATCCAGTTCCAAGTGTCTTTCTGCTATAGACTGCATCTTTATCAGGCTCTGCTTTGTGGCCTGCTGTTCTGTGATAATATCTGGAAGAGACTCTTCTCCGTGCCGCAGGCGAGACTGCACCGATTCCAGGAATAGTGTATACAAACTCTTTCGTTCAGCATCTAAATTGGGCAACATATTCCATGGTAAGATTCTGTCCTAATAGAAAACATGGTCTGAACTAAAAGAAGAACTCCATAGTCCAACATTTACTTGCTAACTTTTAACATCCTAAATTTAGGCCACTATTCAGAAAAAAACTCAAATACATATTTAACTAAATATTACTAAAAAGGTAGGACTACTCCAATGCCTAAAGTCAGGCATATGTCCAAATAAGTCAGGTTTCTGACATATGAAATCTTTCTCAGATTGTTAGAGAACTTCCTCTTTCAGGTGCAAAGGCACTACCTGAAATAACTGTGCAGCATTCACTAGAATAGATTACATTCTTACACCAAAGGGGGAAATAAACCTAGAAAGTCTCCAAAATAATTTTACTATCTCTACTTATAAACATCAAGAAACAGCAAAACCAAAAAAAAAAACCAACAAACCACATTGGTTGCAGTGTTGTACTGTTTTACAATCATTGAAGATAAATATCCTAAATATCCAAATATCTTTTATCTAATTATTAGTAAGCTTTTTTTTAAAAAAAGCTCCACATGCTATCTCAGAATTATTCAACCACTCAGTAATGGAAAACAACTATTCATTAAAAAAAGACAGCTTTACTATTAAAACATAGAAGCTGTTTTCCTTAGTCTCATAACAAAAAAAAAAAGTTTTGCAAGCCCATGAAAACAAGTTCAAAAAAAATTTAAAGCATTAAAAATCAAAGAGAACACTCAATACTTATTCCCTTTGCTCTTTTCCCTTATTTGCACTGAAAGAGTAAATGCTTTCAACCAGACCTGAAGTTATCAACCACGATACTGACATTCAACAGGGAGTGTTGTATTACCCTTAGACCACGGAAACAGCACTATGTATAATATGCCCATGCTGTTAGACACCTTAAGGCATGACAGTCCACAAACTGACATCTCACCTCTTGACGCGGCCTGCTGTGGAGAGCCATCTTTGCATTGAAGATTCTTCAACAGCTGCATGGATTTTCCAGCCATGATGATCTGCTTCAGCACAGGTTTCAGAAAAGAGACCATAGTGTGTTGCCTGCTTGAAGGGGCCTGATCACTGCCAGAACTGGCACTGGCATTATCACTCATCTTCTCTTCGTTCTCCGTCTTCTCTGACACACTATATAATGTGTAGGTAGCATACCAAAAATCTCTGTGATTAACTGGAACGTTTTTGTTTCTGTGAAGAAATAAAAAGCTGTTGAGTATTTCCCTTTTCAAAAGATGAAACTTCTTTACTAGAAGATGCATATTGTCCGTGGTCTATGCTTTGTCTTTCTCTTAGAATAGTCAAGAAGCACTTTCAAAACTATATATAATAAGCTCATTCATATCACAAACTATCTTTAGAAAGGATGATCGCTTTAGCAGGATAAAGAATCAGCTTGCAGGAGATGAAGCAATTGTATAACCAAATAAACCCCCAAAATAAGGCAAATAGAGTAATTACAATTAAATTTATCCAAGAAGTTAACTACTCACTATGGCATGCATCCCTAACAAAATGATTAGTGACTGACTTGCAGATTTATTTAAAACCCCCAATGAAGCAAATACTACCAGGAAAGCTAAAAATTCTAGAGTAGGTGAAACTCAATTCTTAGCTTATTTTGCTTTTTTGCATTGTTTACATCAGATACAATTTGGTCTTTGTAGTCAGATGGAAAACAGTCTAAATTACATAATTAAAATTAAGTTCAAACATAAATAAAAGTTGAAATCACCCTGGCTGGTAGTACTGAAAACAGAACTACAGAACCACTGGGAAAGTAAAGTAGGACACAGTAAGGAGGTTAAAAGATCTCCGCTACTAAAGATTTATTGCAATAGCACTAGAACTGTTCTCTTACTTCATGGTCACCTTGACCTGCCTTAGCAGACAGAAGTTCAATTAAGTTTGGCAAATAGAGGGAAACAGATTTGTAATTACGAGCCAAAATTCTAACTTCTATATTCACTTTCCACTTCAAGCTGTCAAAAAAGGTAGCAGCAAAGTGTAGCATACAAACAGAAGAGAAATTAACAGCTCGAATAATGTTTAGGATATGCACATGTAATTCAAGACCCTACAGTGACTTATATACTCAGAAGCAATAAGTATTTTAATTCTAAATAGCATTTGATTTATAAGAACTATATATTAGCCAAATAATTTTAAAGTAAATTTTGTAATTTTTGCAAACGTATTGGTTTTGAAAAATGGCTAATTGCTTTTAAAAAACATCAATACACTCAGCATCAGACTGCTGATTATTACAGATGGAAAAAAATAAAACAATTTAATTCTATTCCAGAACAAGGTAGGGCTCCACATCTAATGCAATTTCCTTAATGGGAAGTTTGAGACAAGTTATAAAAGTACGATTAAGAAATTAATTCCAAAGTAAAATAACAAACATGAAAACCTACTTTCATTGCCACCCTTCACTTCCAAGGTTCTACAGCAGGTTTTGTATTCATACTTGAACAGCATTATGTATGTCCAGTATCAGCACCCCTACCTCTGAATGATAAATTCCTTTGCAGGATCAAACAAATTACCATGGACTATCCATTCATCCACTGTCTGTAAGTATGGCCTCACAGTTTCAACCCAGAGAGAAAACAGAAGGGATACCTGAATTCAAAGAACAACAACAACAACAACAAAAAAAGTGGTTGAATGTTTTTACAGTAAGCATTAGAAGCTATATGGGAAAGCCTAACCTCTTAATTGTGCAATTATAGTTTAAGATATACATACACATAAGATACACTATACCTAGGGTTTTTTAAAGATGACATGTTCAACTAAAAATTACAGCTTAGTTCTAATGGAAACAATCATTGTGTATGCTTCTTCATGTTACTTTTTGTCATCACAGTTAGATCCAAACAGCAGTTTTCTATTTTTTTTTCCAGTCTAGTATCTCTTAAGTTGTGACATCCATAAAACACTCCGTGATTTCATAATGCAGAAAACGGAAACAAAAGGACATCTACTAAATTTTCACTAGTATAATCAACAAGTTACTGTAAAACCCCAGACCCTTACATTTCAGCATTAACTGAATTATGCAGCTGTAGAGATAGCAGGAGGGAAAGTTATTTCAAAACTCCCTCTTTCCTAACAGCTTCCTGGCCTCTGATTTCCCACAATTCATTGAATCATAGAATGGTTTAGGTTGGAAGGGACCTTAAAGATCATCTTGTTCCAACCCCCCTGCCATGGGCAGGGACACCTCCCACTAGAGCAGGTTGCTCAAAGCCCCATCCAGCCTGGCCCTGAACACTTCCAGGGATGGGGCATCCACAACTTCTCTGGGCAACCCATTCCAGTACCTCTCCACCCTCGCAGCAAAGATTTTCTTTTTGGTATCTAATCTAAATCTGCCCTATTCCAATTTAAAACCATTACACCTTGTCCTGTCACTACACTTCCTGACGACGAGGCCTTCGCCATCTCTCCTGTAGGCTCCCTTCAGAGATTGGAAGGCTGCTGTAAGGTCTCCCCAGAGCCTTCTCTTCTCCAGGCTGAACAACCCCAGCTCTCTCAGCCTGTCTTCATAGGAGAGGTGCTCCAGCCCTCTGATCGTCTTCGTGGCCCGAATTCCTCCTTTCAGGCCTAAAACCACACTGATCTCCTCATAAATCTGATTTTGTTCAGGTCGACTGAACTCATGTCAGAAATATGGCTATCAAATTTGTCCTCAATCCTTTGTAGCTGAAGGCTAGTGTACGCCATCACCACAGAGAAATTTTATTTACTAGATATTCTAGTGTGTCATTCTATTAAGGAAGGAATGACTTTCCCTACCGTTTGCTCAGAAGCTTCTCCAACACTGTCATATTCAAGAATAGCTTTGTAGAGAGTATTAAGCAGATGAGATGCTCGTACAACATTTCTAGTGTCAGGTGGCACTTCTGCTACTCCTGTGCTGAAAACTTTGTGAAGCACCTTCAGCTGTGCCAGTCGGGGTGCCAACTTATCTATTACTATCGAAAGTGTGACTGTTTTATCTGGAAAAAAAACCCCAAAGTTAGATAAAGGTAATATCCAACAGAAAAATCATATTTTATCAATGTTATTAATGAGGTTTTAAAATGCAGCATGGCATCTTTCACAGTTTCAAAATGTATCTGCAGAACGTTTTGCATGTTTCCCTCATATACAAGTTTCCTTCTGTGCCCCTCTCTTGTAAAATTCCCCTTGCACTGTACCTTTGTTGATTATGCATTTTTCAATTTCAGTAAGTTCTTCTTTAAAGCTAATGAAATATTTATACAAGGCCCACATAAAAGCTTGATAGGTTCTGAACGGGGCTTCGGTAGTTTTCTTTGGAGTGGAAACTGTTCCGTGCATTATGTTTTCCGGGCTGTGTCCCATCACTTCATCAATAAACTTCTGTAATCTGAACACAACTTGACCATACGCCGCTATCTGCTCCAGTACAGATCTCAGGCAGTTCTAGAAAAAAAGAAAAAAAAACAAACCACAAACTTTAGAATCGTCTAATAAAAATTATTATATAAAGACTAAAAATTAAATTACAAGATATTTCTGTGAATTAAAATATAAGACAGTTCTGTCATCTCTTCATCATATTCTCACATGTGGGAACAGCCCACTGAGTTTTATTAAGTCAGATGTGTTTTGATTAAATCATGAACAATTGTGCAAATGCAGAAATTCAGAAACAACTTACATGGGTTAAATGAGTTACGATAATATCATTCCGCACAGCCACTTTTCCATCATTCAGTTGAAATATAAAAAGCTTTTTCACTCCTGAAAGTAGCCTTGAAAGGAAACAAAGAGAGCAGTAATTATTCCCCCTTAGCGGACTCATAATTATATAATTAATAAAAGAATTAGGTCTCCCTTGCCTAAAAGTTTATTTTCTTCAAATAAAAGGGGACCAGGGGACCACAGATCAACCACAAAACAAGTTGTTGCTAGAACAAAAATAATAAATCAGTGGCATCACATAAACATCTCCCAGAGTTCCTTTCCAGTTGAGATAATTTCCAGCTACTGGATGATTCAAACATACTTTCTGAATTTGAACACTACTAAAAATCCACAAGGGCAGGATATGAACAAGTTGTTTCTTCTTAACAAGGAGACTTGAAGAATCAATGCACACAAGAAGTAGTAAGCTACTTTCTTCTTTGTTAATCTGAACGGTTAACACACATAAGCAGCATTGTTATTGTCAGCAATGGTGCAAGCTAAAAGTTCAGCAATAATTCTTCCATCAGTTCAACAACAGTTCCACAAGTTCAACACCAAATCTCTCACTTCCTCGAGATAAATACTAAAAGATAAAATGCAAGCTTTTTGATGTTGCTCTTACCAAAGAGTTTCCCGTATAACCTGAGTTTCAGTGACTAGTGTTCTCTCTTCTGGCACATATAAAGGATCACTGGTGTACAAGTGGTGGTCCCTCAGAAAAAAAGGAAATTAAAACAATTTAATGGCTGAAATAATAGCTGAATCACCTGAAAGTAAGAATTAAGTAATAATCTTAAAGCTTAGTTTTGTTCTAATTATATCTGAACAGATTCAATGTTCATGGGGACATTTTAAGGATATAAACAAAAGCAGAATTTGTTTTCATATAAGCAAAATACAATGGAAGGTATTCAAATATCATCTAGTCATACATAGCAAGACAAGCAATTAAGTGGCAAATACCTGAAGTACTGAGTCTGGGTTGTTTTCGGTTGGGTTTTATGTTTGGGGTTTTTTTAAATTCTTATATAGTCATGTTCAAAATTCAAAAATCAAAATGAAGTAAAAGTGGTTATATATCAAACATAATATATAACACACATCTACTACAACAGAAACAGCGTTGCTTTATTTATGTTACTCATTACCTAATACTCACTGTGAATTTTGGTTCATAACTGGCTAGATAACCAACTGACACCAAAACAAATTTAACTTCTTGATTAAGAAATTAATTAAATTAAAGAACCAAAGACAAGTGTAATGACCTGTATTACTGCAGTACTGATACATCAGAATTAGGACAGAGGGAAGAATGAGGCTTTTTTTTAATTTATTTTTAATTGAACTCTTCCTTCTCATTTTCTTTCCAAAACCTCAGTGGAACACAATGATACACTGCTTTATGTTCCTTCCCCACACAAAATCTGTCTTTTAAGACTAACTTTGTAAGGGAGGCACCAAAAACAAACAAAAAGTTAAGCTTTAGAGAACTCCTTATTTCCAGGACCACTTCCCACCCACCTGTATTAGTTCCTCAGAGACATTTGTAAGGGTCAATCTAAACAAAATTCAACAGTAAGGTTTGCTTTGAAAAAGGAAAACCCTCCCTTGGATATGACAAAAGTTATAAAAATTAAATAAAAGAAAAATAACGTATTAATAGAAAACACAGCTTTGTTCATCTTACTAATTCTTATCTTTTAAATTCTGTTTATAACCAAATCAGTAGTAGCTACACTATTGCTATGCTTCCACAGTAAAGATATTTAATAAAGTCATTGTTTTTCATTACATGCCAGTAAGAAATATGTAAGTGATGTCACTTTCTTACCAGACCGCAGCGAGGTTGGAATGCAAGTGCAAACTATGTGAGAAGCGAGGTGCTCTTCCTGTCCAGTACTGAGGAACTACGTGCTGCTCCAGCCAGCTGCGGGCATCAGGTTCACCCACTGTGAAAACATGTGACAGTGAGGTTACTTTCATTTATTGAGGAAATGCTTATAGAACAGGGGAAAAAGTTATAAATAATCTTATCCGTTCAGCTGCAGAATCACAGACCTTTTCAAGTAAGTTACAACTTCCAACTATTTACACTTTAGTGCTCTCACATACGCTACTATCACGCACAGACTCTCTGTAAATTCATTTACAGAGCAATGCCTCATCTCCTAAAAGTTGCAAAAGTCCTAAACAGTAGACTTGGAGATTTATGCAGCTTCCAATTCTTTCTTCGAAAAAGCACTTCTGTTTCAGGCAATTCTCAAATTATATATACAAAACCAAGCTGACTTAAAAAAAAATAAACCGCCAAATACCAGCAACTTCATCACTATGTTTCTTTTAACTATGCATTTAGTACATTACCAAAGAATGATTTTTCTTAAATGTGAAAGCTTTAGCTAATCCCAGGTAGATAGCTACTGCTTATACAACATATGAATATTATGCAGTCTTCTTACCCTAGGTATCCTGTATCCTACAATATTCTATGGAAAAATATACAGCTAGAGTTAATATTCCCTGAATCTATTCCAGATTAAGCCACTAGTGTTTCAATTACATAAAACTATTTCTTTTTTTTTTCAAAAATGTTTCATACCCAGAACAGAGTCAAATGTTTGTCCTCTACCAAATTTTGTTTCTGCATTCTGATACTTAATAATAAAAATTTACATTATATCCATATAACTACATGTTACATTTACTGCATACATTTTCATATCTATAATGGAACATCCGTGTTTGTTTCTACAGAAATAAACAGAGGCCTTCTCCATTACCATCAACAGAAATCAAATCAAACCTTCCATATTGCTTCTTTACTGTTAAAAATAAAACAAGCAGTAATAAGCTGCACCTTAAAACTACAATTGTAAGTCTAAGACGTAACACCTCAATAAAGCATGGTAAATTAAGCCAAGTTAGCTTGCTAAATTTGAATATGTATGACCATACCAGAAGAATTATAGTTTATTCTAACCTTTCCAAGAAACATTAAGCACTGTTTTCTTATTTGGATCTTGATCTTCTAAAGGTGTCCTGTCCACTTGAATACCCGAGTCCTCCCTGCTTAAAGGCTGAGTGTCTTCCTCCTCGTCACTTTCTCCAGACCAATCCTATTAAATGCAACAAAACCCAGTACATTTCAGTACAAGATAATACACAGATCTAGATTCACTTCCTATTGATCTGAGAAGCGGAATACAAACTCTTCTCTTTTTTCTGCCACTGTAAAGTAAATTCAGGACACTAAGGCTAATGTAACTGTCTGCCAGACGCTGGTTTAAGTTATACATAACATTAATAACCAGACAAATGAGAGAACTGGAGGAGATCACAGAACTACCAAAAGTCAGCAGAAGGATCCAGTTTAGTTGCAGGATTAAGTCAGACCACAGTGAAGAACAAAAGCATTTGTATTACTGTTACTCTGCTTGGGTCTGTGTGTATTTCATGGTATTAAGTAAGAAGCGACATATTGGGTAACCCTGTGAGAATCATGCAAAGCACACAAATCAGGTCTCCAACATATTTCAAAACAGCTAATACAGTTTTTTTTACCTTAAGAAATTACTTACTGGTGTATCTACTCCTGGGCCAAAGTAAATTTCTTCTCCTTCCATCAAATACTTTCCCCAATCAAATTCTTCTTCCTTTTCTAAGAGAAATATAAACATAAAAACAGTAAGTATCATGTAATCCAGACGTCCTTTTCCTCTAAAAATATTTTCAAAGCTAAAATTATATTGTTACTCTAAAACAAAAGGCATTCCTTTCCACCTAAGGTTACACCACTGTTCCTTTAACAAGGTTATACACTTTCAGACATGTAAATTGTGACCTATCAACCATGTACATTCCACATTTATTAATTCTCAATTTTGTTGCCTATGCATTCAAAATATGCAACATAGCGTGCCATGAGCACATTTATCTGTGCTGTGTTACACTTCCCTACACTTCAATTTTGGAAAAAACATGCAAGGATGCAACATATCACTTATTGTGACTAGTTCCACTTAGCTCAGTGGAAACATTCTAAATGTATAATTTACATATGGACAAGGATTCTGGACCGTAAACAACATAAAGCAAGAACTGTCTCACTCTCAGAAAAAGACACCACATATCCATGATATGATGTGTAATACTTTAAAAATAACAATCACACTTACAATATATTATACCTTAAACATGAAGCTTACTCAACTGTAATTAGTGTTGTTTGAGATAACCTCTTCATATTCACATTCCTGGAATGGGCTGAAAGTGCATTCAAAACACCGCCGAGGGAATGTGCAGAGATCATTCAAAAAGGAATCTTAAGATGCAAGATTTTCTTTAGGTTAGTCTGAAATATTCTTTCAGTCTACGATACAACACTGTAAACAAATGGGGGATGGTATCCACTCAAACTTAAGCACAAGCCTCATTTTCAGGCACTGAGTGAAACAGTCCTACTTCAGGAAGCAGGCAGCTGGGATCTCCTTCTGAAAACCTTTCCTTAACTACATAGGGAACATAGGAATTTACGTCACCAAAGCTGTTTCAGCAGATCTCCTACTGAGGTACAACACAGAGACTGAGGACAGAAACCCGCTGCCTGTCCTTGAGCATGTAAGCACTGCTGAACAGGTGGACAATGTTAGCAAGTGACAGTGGTACAAATCAAAAAGAGTTCCCAAGGTACTTTGGTGGCTGGAAAACTTAATTAGGCAATGCAACATAAATGGGGGTGGGAAAGATTCGGAGGCTGTTTTAAATGTATGCATCATAAAAAGATAATCAATAAAGCACCTTGAAGTGAAGGAGATAATAAAATGGAGAGGAAAAATGCCCTTCTCAAATTGCATTAGTGGATTGTATCTTTTCTTAGCAAACATAAACATCTTGTAAACTTACCCACTTCTTTTTCTCTTGTTTTTTCCACATAGGTGGTGTTGGATGGAGAATCAGACAAACACAACAGAAGAGACAGTATGGCATAGTGTGTATCTGTCTTTAAAACATATTGGGGATAAAAAAAAAAAAAAAGCAAGTCAATGAATAAAAGATTTTGGTTAGGAACAAACTCAATCTATTATCTGCAGGAATGCTTCACATTAGTTCCCATCACCCAGTCCTGAACTACAAAAAGAACATCTGCAATGTGATACTGAATGCTGTTTGTTTTCTTTTGCCTCTTAATT
The DNA here is from genome assembly GCF_001431845.1 of Calidris pugnax. NCBI lineage: Eukaryota > Metazoa > Chordata > Aves > Charadriiformes > Scolopacidae > Calidris > Calidris pugnax. The sequence goes on from NW_015091257.1 coordinate 3,164,095, forward strand.
AGCCAATCAATATACAAACGCTTCAAAATAGCCACAGCATAAAATGCCTCTTGCTGAGCTGATAATCTAAGAATATGGAAAAGTAGCAAGAGGAACTGTGAAGTACTATGAAAGTAAGAAGTCACCAGAGGAACAAGGGATGACGGGTAGCTACATTACTGTCAATGAGGCAGAAGGACACAGGTAATAGGCCTGCAGGCAACCAAGTCTTAGTTCCCTTATTCATATGGTTAATTATTCCAAACAGAGGCCAAAATGAAGTTAGCCAAAACATTTTGCCAAAATCACTAAAATTTAAGATCTGGATTTGGAAATACTAAAACCAAAACGTCCAGATGCATTACTCAAAGTGAAAAAATTGGGCAAGGACTAAAAACTGCTCAGTTAGCCATTGTTTTAGAAAAGATGGGAATCTAGGTACATTTAGATTCTAGCCACAGGATTCATACAATGACCATAAAATATCTCCTCTGCAATGAGAGGACATACTTTAAGTCACAACACTGCATATGCTCAAACCCTGACAGGACAATAAACACATTTCTAAAATAAACGAGGAAATTAAAAAAATATAGCCCTGAAAATCCATGACCTGAACAGCAACTGCAAGCCCACTGCTAAGTCATCTGAAATGTCCAACACAACATTAGAACTGAAGTCCCCATCGTTAGCACAAATGGAAGTGCAGGGAAAAAAGAACAAGGAAATCACAACATACATACCTTTGTTTCTTCAATACTTGGGAGTGGCGAGTTCAGAAATTTTTCTGTTAGTCTTTTCCAGCTTGCTGCTTTTCCAAGGTCAGAATGAACTATCAATTTTTCATGTATTCTAATAACAAAAATAGTATCAAAAATGCTTCAAAAAAGTTAACTAATCCATTATTAATCTATAAGCATAAAACTTACCCTTCTATCGTCCTCTCTACTTTGTGACTGTTCACATCAAGAAAACGGTGAAATCTATGTAAGAAATCTGTATTAGAATATGTTTTAAAAGGAAGCTTGAGTAAAGAAGAAAATAAAGCTGATTCACATATACGAGGACAACATTATTAGTTTAATAATGCATGCTTAATTCAGCAACAGCATTAAACATCCACAAAATTTAATCTCAGTGTCTCTTAGCTCAATAAGGATTTAGTACAATCGACCTTAACCATGGAAAAATGCAGGTTACATTTAACTAGCACTTTAAGATGAATGGAAAATTACTACTGTATTGGCAAACTGCACAATTAAAGTATGCTGTCAGTTAAACCAAATGGAGCAAGGAGATCAAGAACTAGATTGTCAAAGGCATCTGTGTCGAATGTACAAAAATCATCTGGGACTTGCATCACTAGGACAGACAAAATAGACACCCACATGGGAAGGCCTCTAAACCCAAATGAAACTCCTTTATAATAGCAAAGGAGAGTGCCTAAAAGAAAAGAGAGCTTAATCAAAATAACGAAAGGTAGCATGCACTGGGACAAAATAAGAACTTGTGAAAGGTAAAGATGAATTTTGCAGAATAAATTAGAATAAGGTTCTTCAGTTATACAGACAGAAGAAACAGGGAACAGGATATGACAGCAGTGATCACAAGGTCAAGATACTCTACACGTAGGCCCTCAAAACCAACCTAGTATTTTGGCTCAGCTTCCAGCAACAACTGTGCAGAACACAGGGGTAAATCTCTCATGACCACAGACAGAAATGGAAACTGTTGGATCTGAATCGGGAGCAAAATTTAAGCTAAATAGACTGGATTTGGGAAGACAATCTAAAGTCACCTCAATGTCAAAATAATGAACTAAATAATGAACTAAAAAACAAAACTATAAGGCAAGTAGCAAGGATTTTTAATGTTTCACTGGAGGATGAAGGCCTGCCTATATTAAAGAAAAGAAAAAATTATTTTGTTAACTACAGACCAAAATTACAGCTGATTTCAGCTGCATGTAAGACTTTAGAATAAAAGCATCATAAAATGTAGCTAAATGTAGCTGACATTTAGGTTAAGACATATAGCTTATCTCATCTGTTACAGCATATCAGCTTACACAGGAAATCATTACTTCAAATGGAAAATGGTAGTCAGTACAAGAACTGGAAGATATAGAAATTAAAGTTTTAATTAATGACCTTAACCCACACAAGTAAAAACAGTATCAGTTGTTTTAGGCAAGCTGGGCCCATCATGAATAGGACTAGAGTGCTGCATAGCAAAAAATAAATTAATCTGAAAGCTACAGCATAGAAATATCATCAAATCTAACAATACAAACCACAAATTCCACAAACTTGAAACTAAAGAGAGCTTCTGCTACAACTTTAGGTCTCACGGTTTGGAATATGACATTAGTCGATCTCAGATTGAAGTTCCACACACACTTTTTAGACAACAATTCTGGCATAAAAACTCTTCCCAGCCCTCCCTGTCAAAACATGTTGTCAACTCTGCATCATTGTTTCTGTTTTCCTACCATGTTGTTTTAAAACAAACAAACCAAGCCAACAACTCCCCAGTCTAAAAGAGCACACAGCTACATGCAACTGGATGACTGAAACGGGAGAGATGTCACAAAGGGACATGGAAGACAGGGCACATTTACACAGCTCAAGAAACCCTGCTACCATCTCCAACCTGCAGACTCAGAGTAACAGCTATTACAAGCAACTATTTTGACACAGTTACAAAACCAATAAACACAATCCTATGATGCATTACACAAAATATTTCTGGCAAATACAAAGAACATGGTGACAGAAGTTACAAATAAGATACTCCTACGTTTCCCATGAATACAACTAGCCTCCTCAAAATTCAGCAGATACACATGGCAAAACACCATCTGCAGGTCATACCCAGCTCTCCCACACCTCAGACTAACCTTTGCTGTTGGCCAACGGCTATTTGGTTATTATAATAGTCTTATTTGAGCCTACTAATAGGTAGGATTCACAGCCTGATGATGCAATGCATTTATGCTACTTCTCACCCCAACAAATTTATTTAATTTAAGAAATAAGTAGCATTGATTTTAAATGGATTAGGTACTTGCTGCATGAAGTTAAGCAAGTACATAAGACTCCGAAGAGGCAGCAGTTAGTGACAGCATGGGAAACTGGAAATAGATCATGTAAAAACTGGCAGCAGACACTGAAAGGTCAGCTGTCACAACTGAAAAAGCTGTATGTAAAACTTTAGTAAGGATTTTTAGATGGCAGCGCAATAGAATTAATGGCATACAAATAATATATATTACAGGTTAATAAAGACCATGTTTATGACAAGTTGAAATAACAAACACACTATCTACTGCTGCAGATTTATAACCTTTCATACAAGCAGCACAGTATTCTTGGCCAGAAGCTTTGTCTTAATTTTCTGGAGCTTTCATTTATTTGCTCGTTACATGTACTGATTATTTCTTTACTTCCCTCCAACAATCAGAATTACGGAGGGCTAAATGAAGATGTTGCAAGGTACCTTTATATGGATCAGGAGAAAAGCCCTGGAAGAATGAGACTTTAAAGGGATGGAGTGACAGCCACCGGCCCTCTGACAGGGACTCGCAAAGGGCCCCCAGTGCTACCCCAGGCGCCCTGCACGGCAGGACACGGCCCTCCATCAGACTCCAGCAGACAGAAGGCCCCCTCCTTGTTTGCCGGCAAGCAGGGGCAGCGGGTCACAGCCCACCCCCTCTGCCCAGAGGGGAGCCCGGCGCCGGGTGCCGGCCCTGCCGGGGGCTCCTTCCCTCAGCGGCGCCGGTGGGCCCCGGCGGGAGCGGGGCGGAGGGGCCCTCTCGCTCGCTCGCCCCCAGCCCCGTTGCTGAGGGGCACGGCCGCAGCCGCCGAGCTTCTCCCCGGGGGCGGGCGCTGACCTGAAGTTGGACCAAGCGAAATTCAGCGCCGCCTGGAACCTGCCGCCTCCCAGCTCCTCCTCGGGCATGCCGGTCACGCTGCGCACCAAGGCGCGGACGGCCTGTTCCTGCTCCTGCTCGAACCGGCTGCGGTGGCCGGGGGAGGCCAGCGGCGCCGCCATGGCCGCAGATGCGGGGACGGGGACGCGGGAGGGGGGGGGTAGAAGGGGCGGGGGTCGACAGCTCCGGGAGGCACCGCGGAGCGTCCCCTCACAGCCGGCGCCGCCGCAGCACTTCTCGCGAGACTTCTATGTGGCTTCTCGCGAGAGCCAGACTCCCGCCGGGGGTCGGGGGGGGGAAGTGAGACGTGCGCACGCGCGGGGCGGGAGGGCGATGGGCGCCTCCCGGCCCGGTGGCAGTTGGGGCCGTGAGGGGCCGGGCGGCACCGGGAGGGCAGTGGGTCTCCAGCCCCGCTCCTGCAGCGGCTTCCTGTCACGGAAATGTCAGCTGTCTTCGGAAACACCCCCATAGAGGCGTGCTTACCCGGGACGAGTGATTACCCGTCCAGATAAGGGCCTGGGGCTGGCTCTGCCTTGCCGAGTTCATTTCCGCAGACCGAGACACAATGCCTGGCATGGCAGGAGGATCAGAAGCCATTCCTTAGAATTACATTATTCTTGGCCATGAGCCAGCCGTGTGCCCTTGTGGCCAAGAAGTCCAACAGTGTCCTCGGGTGCATTAAAAAAAGCATGGCCAGCAGGTTGAGGGAGGTCATCCTCCCCATCACTTCATCACTATGTTTCTTTTAACTATGCATTTAGTACATTACCAAAGAATGATTTTTCTTAAATGTGAAAGCTTTAGCTAATCCCAGGTAGATAGCTACTGCTTATACAACATATGAATATTATGCAGTCTTCTTACCCTAGGTATCCTGTATCCTACAATATTCTATGGAAAAATATACAGCTAGAGTTAATATTCCCTGAATCTATTCCAGATTAAGCCACTAGTGTTTCAATTACATAAAACTATTTCTTTTTTTTTTCAAAAATGTTTCATACCCAGAACAGAGTCAAATGTTTGTCCTCTACCAAATTTTGTTTCTGCATTCTGATACTTAATAATAAAAATTTACATTATATCCATATAACTACATGTTACATTTACTGCATACATTTTCATATCTATAATGGAACATCCGTGTTTGTTTCTACAGAAATAAACAGAGGCCTTCTCCATTACCATCAACAGAAATCAAATCAAACCTTCCATATTGCTTCTTTACTGTTAAAAATAAAACAAGCAGTAATAAGCTGCACCTTAAAACTACAATTGTAAGTCTAAGACGTAACACCTCAATAAAGCATGGTAAATTAAGCCAAGTTAGCTTGCTAAATTTGAATATGTATGACCATACCAGAAGAATTATAGTTTATTCTAACCTTTCCAAGAAACATTAAGCACTGTTTTCTTATTTGGATCTTGATCTTCTAAAGGTGTCCTGTCCACTTGAATACCCGAGTCCTCCCTGCTTAAAGGCTGAGTGTCTTCCTCCTCGTCACTTTCTCCAGACCAATCCTATTAAATGCAACAAAACCCAGTACATTTCAGTACAAGATAATACACAGATCTAGATTCACTTCCTATTGATCTGAGAAGCGGAATACAAACTCTTCTCTTTTTTCTGCCACTGTAAAGTAAATTCAGGACACTAAGGCTAATGTAACTGTCTGCCAGACGCTGGTTTAAGTTATACATAACATTAATAACCAGACAAATGAGAGAACTGGAGAAGATCACAGAACTACCAAAAGTCAGCAGAAGGATCCAGTTTAGTTGCAGGATTAAGTCAGACCACAGTGAAGAACAAAAGCATTTGTATTACTGTTACTCTGCTTGGGTCTGTGTGTATTTCATGGTATTAAGTAAGAAGCGACATATTGGGTAACCCTGTGAGAATCATGCAAAGCACACAAATCAGGTCTCCAACATATTTCAAAACAGCTAATACAGTTTTTTTTACCTTAAGAAATTACTTACTGGTGTATCTACTCCTGGGCCAAAGTAAATTTCTTCTCCTTCCATCAAATACTTTCCCCAATCAAATTCTTCTTCCTTTTCTAAGAGAAATATAAACATAAAAACAGTAAGTATCATGTAATCCAGACGTCCTTTTCCTCTAAAAATATTTTCAAAGCTAAAATTATATTGTTACTCTAAAACAAAAGGCATTCCTTTCCACCTAAGGTTACACCACTGTTCCTTTAACAAGGTTATACACTTTCAGACATGTAAATTGTGACCTATCAACCATGTACATTCCACATTTATTAATTCTCAATTTTGTTGCCTATGCATTCAAAATATGCAACATAGCGTGCCATGAGCACATTTATCTGTGCTGTGTTACACTTCCCTACACTTCAATTTTGGAAAAAACATGCAAGGATGCAACATATCACTTATTGTGACTAGTTCCACTTAGCTCAGTGGAAACATTCTAAATGTATAATTTACATATGGACAAGGATTCTGGACCGTAAACAACATAAAGCAAGAACTGTCTCACTCTCAGAAAAAGACACCACATATCCATGATATGATGTGTAATACTTTAAAAATAACAATCACACTTACAATATATTATACCTTAAACATGAAGCTTACTCAACTGTAATTAGTGTTGTTTGAGATAACCTCTTCATATTCACATTCCTGGAATGGGCTGAAAGTGCATTCAAAACACCGCCGAGGGAATGTGCAGAGATCATTCAAAAAGGAATCTTAAGATGCAAGATTTTCTTTAGGTTAGTCTGAAATATTCTTTCAGTCTACGATACAACACTGTAAACAAATGGGGGATGGTATCCACTCAAACTTAAGCACAAGCCTCATTTTCAGGCACTGAGTGAAACAGTCCTACTTCAGGAAGCAGGCAGCTGGGATCTCCTTCTGAAAACCTTTCCTTAACTACATAGGGAACATAGGAATTTACGTCACCAAAGCTGTTTCAGCAGATCTCCTACTGAGGTACAACACAGAGACTGAGGACAGAAACCCGCTGCCTGTCCTTGAGCATGTAAGCACTGCTGAACAGGTGGACAATGTTAGCAAGTGACAGTGGTACAAATCAAAAAGAGTTCCCAAGGTACTTTGGTGGCTGGAAAACTTAATTAGGCAATGCAACATAAATGGGGGTGGGAAAGATTCGGAGGCTGTTTTAAATGTATGCATCATAAAAAGATAATCAATAAAGCACCTTGAAGTGAAGGAGATAATAAAATGGAGAGGAAAAATGCCCTTCTCAAATTGCATTAGTGGATTGTATCTTTTCTTAGCAAACATAAACATCTTGTAAACTTACCCACTTCTTTTTCTCTTGTTTTTTCCACATAGGTGGTGTTGGATGGAGAATCAGACAAACACAACAGAAGAGACAGTATGGCATAGTGTGTATCTGTCTTTAAAACATATTGGGGATAAAAAAAAAAAAAAAGCAAGTCAATGAATAAAAGATTTTGGTTAGGAACAAACTCAATCTATTATCTGCAGGAATGCTTCACATTAGTTCCCATCACCCAGTCCTGAACTACAAAAAGAACATCTGCAATGTGATACTGAATGCTGTTTGTTTTCTTTTGCCTCTTAATTAGCCAATCAATATACAAACGCTTCAAAATAGCCACAGCATAAAATGCCTCTTGCTGAGCTGATAATCTAAGAATATGGAAAAGTAGCAAGAGGAACTGTGAAGTACTATGAAAGTAAGAAGTCACCAGAGGAACAAGGGATGACGGGTAGCTACATTACTGTCAATGAGGCAGAAGGACACAGGTAATAGGCCTGCAGGCAACCAAGTCTTAGTTCCCTTATTCATATGGTTAATTATTCCAAACAGAGGCCAAAATGAAGTTAGCCAAAACATTTTGCCAAAATCACTAAAATTTAAGATCTGGATTTGGAAATACTAAAACCAAAACGTCCAGATGCATTACTCAAAGTGAAAAAATTGGGCAAGGACTAAAAACTGCTCAGTTAGCCATTGTTTTAGAAAAGATGGGAATCTAGGTACATTTAGATTCTAGCCACAGGATTCATACAATGACCATAAAATATCTCCTCTGCAATGAGAGGACATACTTTAAGTCACAACACTGCATATGCTCAAACCCTGACAGGACAATAAACACATTTCTAAAATAAACGAGGAAATTAAAAAAATATAGCCCTGAAAATCCATGACCTGAACAGCAACTGCAAGCCCACTGCTAAGTCATCTGAAATGTCCAACACAACATTAGAACTGAAGTCCCCATCGTTAGCACAAATGGAAGTGCAGGGAAAAAAGAACAAGGAAATCACAACATACATACCTTTGTTTCTTCAATACTTGGGAGTGGCGAGTTCAGAAATTTTTCTGTTAGTCTTTTCCAGCTTGCTGCTTTTCCAAGGTCAGAATGAACTATCAATTTTTCATGTATTCTAATAACAAAAATAGTATCAAAAATGCTTCAAAAAAGTTAACTAATCCATTATTAATCTATAAGCATAAAACTTACCCTTCTATCGTCCTCTCTACTTTGTGACTGTTCACATCAAGAAAACGGTGAAATCTATGTAAGAAATCTGTATTAGAATATGTTTTAAAAGGAAGCTTGAGTAAAGAAGAAAATAAAGCTGATTCACATATACGAGGACAACATTATTAGTTTAATAATGCATGCTTAATTCAGCAACAGCATTAAACATCCACAAAATTTAATCTCAGTGTCTCTTAGCTCAATAAGGATTTAGTACAATCGACCTTAACCATGGAAAAATGCAGGTTACATTTAACTAGCACTTTAAGATGAATGGAAAATTACTACTGTATTGGCAAACTGCACAATTAAAGTATGCTGTCAGTTAAACCAAATGGAGCAAGGAGATCAAGAACTAGATTGTCAAAGGCATCTGTGTCGAATGTACAAAAATCATCTGGGACTTGCATCACTAGGACAGACAAAATAGACACCCACATGGGAAGGCCTCTAAACCCAAATGAAACTCCTTTATAATAGCAAAGGAGAGTGCCTAAAAGAAAAGAGAGCTTAATCAAAATAACGAAAGGTAGCATGCACTGGGACAAAATAAGAACTTGTGAAAGGTAAAGATGAATTTTGCAGAATAAATTAGAATAAGGTTCTTCAGTTATACAGACAGAAGAAACAGGGAACAGGATATGACAGCAGTGATCACAAGGTCAAGATACTCTACACGTAGGCCCTCAAAACCAACCTAGTATTTTGGCTCAGCTTCCAGCAACAACTGTGCAGAACACAGGGGTAAATCTCTCATGACCACAGACAGAAATGGAAACTGTTGGATCTGAATCGGGAGCAAAATTTAAGCTAAATAGACTGGATTTGGGAAGACAATCTAAAGTCACCTCAATGTCAAAATAATGAACTAAATAATGAACTAAAAAACAAAACTATAAGGCAAGTAGCAAGGATTTTTAATGTTTCACTGGAGGATGAAGGCCTGCCTATATTAAAGAAAAGAAAAAATTATTTTGTTAACTACAGACCAAAATTACAGCTGATTTCAGCTGCATGTAAGACTTTAGAATAAAAGCATCATAAAATGTAGCTAAATGTAGCTGACATTTAGGTTAAGACATATAGCTTATCTCATCTGTTACAGCATATCAGCTTACACAGGAAATCATTACTTCAAATGGAAAATGGTAGTCAGTACAAGAACTGGAAGATATAGAAATTAAAGTTTTAATTAATGACCTTAACCCACACAAGTAAAAACAGTATCAGTTGTTTTAGGCAAGCTGGGCCCATCATGAATAGGACTAGAGTGCTGCATAGCAAAAAATAAATTAATCTGAAAGCTACAGCATAGAAATATCATCAAATCTAACAATACAAACCACAAATTCCACAAACTTGAAACTAAAGAGAGCTTCTGCTACAACTTTAGGTCTCACGGTTTGGAATATGACATTAGTCGATCTCAGATTGAAGTTCCACACACACTTTTTAGACAACAATTCTGGCATAAAAACTCTTCCCAGCCCTCCCTGTCAAAACATGTTGTCAACTCTGCATCATTGTTTCTGTTTTCCTACCATGTTGTTTTAAAACAAACAAACCAAGCCAACAACTCCCCAGTCTAAAAGAGCACACAGCTACATGCAACTGGATGACTGAAACGGGAGAGATGTCACAAAGGGACATGGAAGACAGGGCACATTTACACAGCTCAAGAAACCCTGCTACCATCTCCAACCTGCAGACTCAGAGTAACAGCTATTACAAGCAACTATTTTGACACAGTTACAAAACCAATAAACACAATCCTATGATGCATTACACAAAATATTTCTGGCAAATACAAAGAACATGGTGACAGAAGTTACAAATAAGATACTCCTACGTTTCCCATGAATACAACTAGCCTCCTCAAAATTCAGCAGATACACATGGCAAAACACCATCTGCAGGTCATACCCAGCTCTCCCACACCTCAGACTAACCTTTGCTGTTGGCCAACGGCTATTTGGTTATTATAATAGTCTTATTTGAGCCTACTAATAGGTAGGATTCACAGCCTGATGATGCAATGCATTTATGCTACTTCTCACCCCAACAAATTTATTTAATTTAAGAAATAAGTAGCATTGATTTTAAATGGATTAGGTACTTGCTGCATGAAGTTAAGCAAGTACATAAGACTCCGAAGAGGCAGCAGTTAGTGACAGCATGGGAAACTGGAAATAGATCATGTAAAAACTGGCAGCAGACACTGAAAGGTCAGCTGTCACAACTGAAAAAGCTGTATGTAAAACTTTAGTAAGGATTTTTAGATGGCAGCGCAATAGAATTAATGGCATACAAATAATATATATTACAGGTTAATAAAGACCATGTTTATGACAAGTTGAAATAACAAACACACTATCTACTGCTGCAGATTTATAACCTTTCATACAAGCAGCACAGTATTCTTGGCCAGAAGCTTTGTCTTAATTTTCTGGAGCTTTCATTTATTTGCTCGTTACATGTACTGATTATTTCTTTACTTCCCTCCAACAATCAGAATTACGGAGGGCTAAATGAAGATGTTGCAAGGTACCTTTATATGGATCAGGAGAAAAGCCCTGGAAGAATGAGACTTTAAAGGGATGGAGTGACAGCCACCGGCCCTCTGACAGGGACTCGCAAAGGGCCCCCAGTGCTACCCCAGGCGCCCTGCACGGCAGGACACGGCCCTCCATCAGACTCCAGCAGACAGAAGGCCCCCTCCTTGTTTGCCGGCAAGCAGGGGCAGCGGGTCACAGCCCACCCCCTCTGCCCAGAGGGGAGCCCGGCGCCGGGTGCCGGCCCTGCCGGGGGCTCCTTCCCTCAGCGGCGCCGGTGGGCCCCGGCGGGAGCGGGGCGGAGGGGCCCTCTCGCTCGCTCGCCCCCAGCCCCGTTGCTGAGGGGCACGGCCGCAGCCGCCGAGCTTCTCCCCGGGGGCGGGCGCTGACCTGAAGTTGGACCAAGCGAAATTCAGCGCCGCCTGGAACCTGCCGCCTCCCAGCTCCTCCTCGGGCATGCCGGTCACGCTGCGCACCAAGGCGCGGACGGCCTGTTCCTGCTCCTGCTCGAACCGGCTGCGGTGGCCGGGGGAGGCCAGCGGCGCCGCCATGGCCGCAGATACGGGGACGGGGACGCGGGAGGGGGGGGGTAGAAGGGGCGGGGGTCGACAGCTCCGGGAGGCACCGCGGAGCGTCCCCTCACAGCCGGCGCCGCCGCAGCACTTCTCGCGAGACTTCTATGTGGCTTCTCGCGAGAGCCAGACTCCCGCCGGGGGTCGGGGGGGGGAAGTGAGACGTGCGCACGCGCGGGGCGGGAGGGCGATGGGCGCCTCCCGGCCCGGTGGCAGTTGGGGCCGTGAGGGGCCGGGCGGCACCGGGAGGGCAGTGGGTCTCCAGCCCCGCTCCTGCAGCGGCTTCCTGTCACGGAAATGTCAGCTGTCTTCGGAAACACCCCCATAGAGGCGTGCTTACCCGGGACGAGTGATTACCCGTCCAGATAAGGGCCTGGGGCTGGCTCTGCCTTGCCGAGTTCATTTCCGCAGACCGAGACACAATGCCTGGCATGGCAGGAGGATCAGAAGCCATTCCTTAGAATTACATTATTCTTGGCCATGAGCCAGCCGTGTGCCCTTGTGGCCAAGAAGTCCAACAGTGTCCTCGGGTGCATTAAAAAAAGCATGGCCAGCAGGTTGAGGGAGGTCATCCTCCCCATCTACTCTGCCCTGGTGAGGCCTTGTCTGGAGTACTGTGTCCAGTTCTGGTCTCCCCAGTTCAAGAAGGACAGGGAACTACTGGAAAGAATCCAGTGGATGGCTACAAAGATGACCAATGGACTGGAGCATCTCTCTTATGAGGAAAGGCTGAAAGACCTGGGTCTGTTTAGCCTGGAGAAGACAAAAGGGGATCTCATCAGTGGTTATAAATAGCTAAAGGACAGGTGTCAAGAGGATGGGGCCAGACACTTCCCAGTGGTGCCCAAGTGACAAGACAAGGGGCGACAGGCATGAGCTGGAACACAGGAAATTTCCATCTCAACACAAGGAAAAACTTTATTGTGAGAGTGACAGAGCACTGGAACGGGTTGCCCAGAGAGGCTGTGGAGTCTCCTTCTCTGGAGATATTAAAAACTCACCTGGATGCGTTCCTGTCCAGCCTTCATTGGTGAACCAGCTTTGGCAGGGAGGTTGGACTAGATGATCTCCAGAAGTCCCTTCCAATTCCTTCCGTTTTGTGGTTTCCCAGGCCTTCAGGTATCAATAATGGTAAATATTTCTCACAACACATTTCAGTACTCTTATCAAATTCAGGAGAGAATATCCAGTGTTGTCATCGTTCCCAAATGACAACTTCAGTGTTCCTGTAACATACCTTTGGATACATAATGTTCAGTCTGAATGTAGCAATATGCAGGGCTCTACTGTCTCCTGTACCAAGGAAATGATTTCCAAATATGGCTGCCCTAATAGGTAAGACCCTCTTCACAATAAAAAGGTTTAGTTTTTGGTTTGATTGCATATGCGAGAATATACCATTAGGGCTTTTGTCAGTATTAGAATAACACAGAATTTTATCTCATCCTACCAGTTCAGTCAACTGTTAGTACTTTACTCTTATTTCACCTCTATGTAGTTCAACTTTGTTTCAGACATTATTTATTGTGAGTGGAACACACAATACCCATTATTCAGCCAACTCTAAATTATATCTTGGGGGAGAGAGGGTCTGAACCCGCTCTGTTCTCCCCTCAACCCTAAAAAGCCACATACCACCATCTCTTAACATGGTGCGCAGCTAACACTGAAGCCTCTCCTAGTCCTCAAATTCTACCTATAAATTCTACCCAGCCACCAGAAAATGAAAATTCAAGCCAAGTTACAATGCTCCAGCCTGAACAAAGTGCATTACATGCTAATTTTTTCAGTCTTCTCACAGTTAACACAGACTGCTGCTTTTTGTTTGTTAGTAGGGGACGTAAATGCTGTCCTTGTCTTTCTCTTCTCCACCACTGAGAGAACAAACTGGGGATGCTGTTTTCTACTTGAGCTTCCCCACAAGTCAAACTTTAAAAAGCAACCGTAAAAATCACCGGCAACAGTAATAGCCATCATTTTGTCAGCAGTGCTGCAGCTGCTTCTGTTCCCAAAAGGAACAGAGAACAAATTCTCCCTAAAACGAATTCAGGGATTCACACAGGGATTTTCCCCAAGGGCTCCGTGCCTCACATCACACCAGCCATCCTATGACCCTTTTCAGTCACACTGGTTTTGCACCTATGATTTAAGAGGCTGCATTTCAGCATCTCTCCAAGACCACCCTGCACCAACAGGTCCAGCTGACACCCGGCAGGTGTGTTCCTCCCTGACCAAACCTCTGCTGCTGCACAGCTGGGCAAACCGCCGTTAGTGGACATTTGGCACACAATACACAAATGTGCATGTCAGCAGTGGTGGAAGAAACCAGTTTTGTCCAAGCTCCATGTCAAATGTTTGCCATCATGCTGCTGAACACCTTAAAATGCCTTTGTGCCTCCATATGGCTTTATGGGGCAGCAAGGACAGCAGCCTGGCCATGAACTTCCTTCTAGAAAGAAACTAATCAAATCAATGGAAAATGTTATTACTGACTGATTCCTGTAACAGCCCCTGCTTTGCTGCAGTTGTCATATCCTTTGTTTTTAGGCTTTGTCTTGCTTGATCTCATCAACGAATATAGGACTTTAACCCGCCTGGCCAAAATTTTATTACTGCTTTTCTCCATAAAAAATGATTTATATTGGCACAATGAAAGGAGTAGCCAATAGATCAGGAGGAGCGGCAGAAAAAAGACCTCAAAAATGTCCTTTTAAAGTTAAAATATACTTAATGTACCAATATAATGTGAAGAATTATGCAAAAATATAGTAGTATAATTTCATAATCCTAATAATTATAAAATAACATTTAAATTCTCCTAAGTTATAGTGTATTATGTTTTTACCCAGGTAGGCTAAATCTTACCTTAAGGTTCAGATGCAGAACTGCAAGGAAGTGATGGCCTCAGTGCACTTGCGGGCAGGATGCTCAGCATGAACATGAGCTCAGAGGGGCTCTGCTCCAGAGCCATTTTTATAAAGCCTTAAATTACTAAACGTTCCAAGGAGAAGTCTATAAAACTTTACTGGTTTTCCTACATCCCCTCTGACATTGTATGTGTTTCCTGCTTTAGATTAGCAGCAGTCTTTTTGGTTGGCTGAGCCAAACAATGTTTTGAGCCATAATTTGTTATCCTGGATGTTAACTGAAGGTCTACGCTGTCAGTAGACACTGCAATGATATGTAAGAGTAGTAATTGGTAGTTGGAATCTGTGAATGGCATTTAAACAAAATCATTAGATAGTAGAGTTTCAGGTGTACTTTATGTAATGTAACTGTGGTTATCATTTAACTGCTACATATTTAAGCATACCTGTGCTATTGCTTCAATCGCTGTTCAGAGGGGAAGTTCCAGGCTTTGCAGCATGAGAGGAGTACGTGTGTATCACCTGTGCCCTTTGTAACAGCCACCCATTTTTAGCACCCCACCAGAAGAAGAAAAAAAGTATTTTTGCAGCGAGAAGAATTTCAGACCTTAGCAGCTGCCTCGTGACACGCTGAGTACCATGAAACATGGACTTTAATGACAGCGCTGTCTGAAAGGTTTCCTGCTTCCCGGCTGCCCCATACAAGTCCATTTCCCCTCACACCACACCCTCTGCTCTGCTGTTCGTGGAGCAACAGAGTGAACCATATCTGGGCATTGATCCTGGTGAAAAATAGTCTTGCTTCTGTTTTGCCAGGAGTTTTAACCCAGGTCAATTCACTCATCCATTCCCTTAGGGGCATCAAGAAGTGAGGGAATAACTACATACCCCAAAGCCCCCAGGCAATGACAGTACACCATCCGTGGCTGCTGAATCAGAAATCTGGGGCTGGTTTTCAAAACAGGATACACGGGCTGGGACAAATGTATAACATATGTGCTGCCTCAGTCATAAAGAGCTTTAATAATACAAATGTTTTTTATTTTTTTTTCTCCCTCATCATAAGCCTCATTTCTATTTTCATTTTGCCAATTTACAGTAGCAAGGCTTGGTATTTGGTTTCAGCTGGTGGAGGAAACACTGGGCAGGGAGAAGGCATGAAGGCCCTCTCTCAAAGTAGATTTACACTTCTTTTTTTTCAAATAAGATTTAATGCTAGGAAGCTTCATAGTTTACCTTATATTCCTTGATTTTCATGAGGTAACCATCACTTTCCACCCAGCTGTCCTTCCAGGTCACCTTGCAATGAATTAGATGTATTTCAACTGAGATCTCCCTTGCTCATAGGATTAGGTCGTGTTTGGGAGATGTGTCCCTCTCTCTGTGTTGTATAAACACCTGTGTCCAGTCACATACTGGAGGAGGAATTACAATGCATTGCTGAACTGCGTGTCCTTTAGAGAAACTTGTCTGAGCAGGCAATCTCTCCCCTGCTCCTCAACCCCAATTGATGAGCCAATTTGCCAAGCAGGATTCAAAGGCAGGAGAAGGAATGCATGAGATGAAACATGTCAGGCTGTACTGGAGCATTAGATAAGCCAGCTCCGTGAGGTTCATGCCCCGTGCATGAGACTAGTCAGGTCTCCCTTCACTTCCATCTGTCACCTCTGTTACCAGCAAAGTATAGGATAAATTCCACAGGACTGGTGGACAGTATATTTAAAATACATAGAATCATAGAATTTCCCAGGCCGGAAGGGACCTCCAAGGGTCATCTAGTCCGACCTCCCCACAGTCAGCAGGGACACCCCCAACTAGACCAGGCTGCCCAGGGCCTCGTCGAGCCTCTCCTTGAATATCTCCAGGGATGGGGCCTCAACCACCTCCCTGGGCAACCTGTTCCAGTGCTCCACCACCCTCACAGTAAAGAACCCCCTTCTAATCTCCAATCTAAATCTGTTCCCCTCCAGCTTGAAGCCATTTCCCCTCGTCCTGTCACTACAGGCCTTTCTAAACAGGCTCTCCCCAGCCTTCCTGTAGGCTCCCTTCAGGTACTGGAAGGCTGCTATTAGGTCTCCCCGGAGCCTCCTCTTCTCCAGGCTGAACAACCCCAGCTCCCTCAGCCTGTCCTCATAGCAGAGGTGCTCCATCCCCCTGATCATCCTTGTGGCCCTCCTCTGGACCCTCTCCATCAGGTCTATATCCTTCTTATATTGAGGGCTCCAGACCTGCACACAATACTCCAGGTGAGGTCTCACCAGAGCAGAGTAAAGTGGCAGAATCACCTCTCTGGACCTGCTGGCAATGCTTCTTTTGATGCAGCCCAGGATGCGATTGGCCTTCTGGGCTGCAGCTGCACACTGCCTGCTCATGTCCAGCTTCTCGTCCACCAGAACCCCCAAGTCCCTTTCCTCAGGGCTGCTTTCCAATACCTCACCCCCTAGTTTGTATTGGTGGCGAGGATTGTTCCGGCCCAGGTGCAGAACCTTGCACCTGGGCCCACCTCTCCAGCCTGTCCAGGTCCTTTTGGATGACATCCCATCCCTCTGGTGTATCGACAACACCACACAGCTTGGTATCATCCGCAAACATTTCAGCTGGTCTGCTGGCCACGTCACGTTCTTAGAGGGACACTCCACTGATCCCCCAAGATGCTTTGTGGCTGCAACCCTCCTGTCTCCTATTACCTCAGGGGCTCTTGGTCCAGTTACAGTGTTTAGAGAAGTACTTAAGAGTTTAGGGTGGGTATTATTTTTTTTTTTTCATTTTCAGTGTAGCTGTAGAAAAAATTCCTTAATAATTAGATGGAGGGGGTTACAGAAAACCATAATTTATCATAAATATGTTGTAGTTATACTTATCTTTAAAACTAACTTCAGGATGTATGAGACTAGTGTGAATTCTGAGCTACCAGTAGAGTAAGATGTGCCTTTATGGTCATGCAAAAATCAATCCAGGGGACTGAATAATGGAGGAAGCTATAAGCTCATGATTTACACCAGAAGTTACATCAAAATACCTCAGAAAAGTGACAGGAAGATGATGTAGCTGATCTTTGTCCTTAACAGGAAGGAGTTTATCTGATAACTTTCTACTACAATAGTTTTTGAGGTGCACCATAACTTCTTACTCTCAATCTCGTGGAGTTTCAAAACAGAATATAATGTAGGATGGATTTCAAAAACTGCTGAAATTGACTTAAGGTCTGCAATTTGTTGTGGTTGCACTTCCTGTTAGTTGAATGTATGTTTAAATAGACAATTTGTGGCCTTAGTTAAGAGTATCATTAATTGCAGATCCAACAGATTTTTGTGCAAAGCCGATAAAGATTTGATGTAGTCCTAAAGGAAAAAGAGGATAGAGGAATGCAGATAAAGAAACTATAAGCTGACTAACTGAAAAGAAGACAGTAGAACAGGAGGAGTAATTTGAGGAATTTGCTATTGTATTAATGTCCTGCTTAAAAATTAGGATTTTAAATTTACACTCAAGTCATTTATTTACTGAAATGGAATGCTGGTCTTCTAATTACATACCTTTATCATCAGCTTCAGCAAAGATCATTGCACAGTTCTGATGCACCTAACACATTATTTTTACCACAGAGTAGAATATTAGGTAAAATTCTGACTATGTAATTTATGATTACAGACCTTGAAGGACAGGGTGGGCCAGCAGCCACCCTTCAGGTATGCATATTCCTGAAATCTTACAGACTTGTAAAGTTTTCTTTATAAAGCCACAAAAAAATACCTTCAAACATATATGACATAATGGATAAAGAAAGATAGAAAGCAGATACTGGGCTTATTTGAGACCTTAAGGGATGCAGCCAGCAAGCAGAGAACAATAAAAACCAGAAGAGCTGGGCAGGAGACTTCAAAAAATCCCTTTTTTTAAAAAAACAAAGAGTGATGTTTAGTACAGTTTAGTACCGTAGATCTGTACAGTTTGGTACAGATTCCCCCACGCAATTAGTGGTAGCGCTGTAATACAATGTGCTGTTTGGTTTTATGGAAGACTTAAAATTGTGTTGTATCCCAGGTCACCACCTCACTCTCAACAGCAAATAATTAGAATATTGAGATATCTCTAGTGTTATTGAATAGTAATTTTAACACTCAAGTTGTAGCTTAATGAAACTTGATCCATGGAAAACCTCTTTGCTGAGATAATGATGCTTTACTCTGAATTTTTACTTGGATATAATGCATTTTCTTTCAGTAATATAATCCTAAAAGGTCAGTGTGGTTGCCCTGGGGCCCAGGTTTTCTTGCTGTTATGGTTTGCAAAAACGCATAACAATTTATTGTTGTTTAGACAATTATTCTATCAATTTATTGTTATTTACACAATTATTCTATCACCCAATGACCCCTCCCCACCTGGAAAGGGGAATTGGGGAACACAAAGAACCACGAAGGTTGAAATGTAAATCGATTTAATAGACTAAAACTAAATAATTAACAATAATACTAAAGAACCAGTATTAATCCTGATCCTGATACAAGATATACAAGAATTATACTCGGCCAATTCTATCAGGAGGAAGCTGTGCACTTCCAGCAGGGACAGCAAATGGCGGACACTGCGAGTGCAGTGGAGGAAGGGAAGGCCTTAGGGGTCTGGCACCGGGACAAGGAGTTGTCTGGACCCACCACCATCAAAGGAGAGAGAGCTACACAGCAAACTTTTCTAATTTATATGGAATATGATGTTCATGGTATGAAATAACCCTGTTGGCCAGCCTGGGTCAAATGCTCAGCCCTTGGTCCTCCTTGTCCCTGCACCTGGCAAGTCTCGAAAACACTAACCTTGAATCCCACAGAGCCTGGCTGGCTTTAAAGTAAATATTTTCATGAATTCAGACACTAGAGTCTTCTAAAAGTGCAGTTTTCCCCAGCATTAGAAGAAAAGTTAGTCCTGTGTCTCTCAACCCAGAACACTTACGTGTTTGTGGATTAGGCTGAGGAACTGTTCTCTCAGTCTTCTGTTGGAACTGTGCTTCACCTTTACGAATGCTAGCAAGTGCTTTAGTTTGTGGAGCCCGTCACAACCATTTATATTCTGTTTCTGCTTTCTTCCCTTTTCCCACCCGTTAAAGCCTTCAAACTTTCTTAGGCAGTTTTGCCATATGCTGCTTTTCGTTTTGCTAAAAAATGTAGATGCTTTCTTCTTTTATTGTACCCTTTCCAACTAAAAATATTTTGCTCCTCTAGAACTGTCTTCATTTTTCTTTTCATTGTAAATGCACTGGCTGAAGTTTCCACCCGTGACAGATCCTTCTGGGAGCATGTTGTTATTCTGGTCTTATATGCAGAAATGTTACAACTTGTGTAGTGGTATGATTGCTTGGTTTTTGTCAGCTGCACTGATGTGCAATCACTTTATCTGTAGAGAAACAAGAATGTGAAAACAGCTTTCTTCCCTCATAAAGACATACCTTGTATCTGGGCTTTTGAGACCATCTAAATCTTCTCAGATTAAAATGCAGGTTTCACTTGTTTACAAAGTGACCTGGCCATATAAACTTGCACTTCTTTAATCTATGAAATAGTGGAGCATCTAACTTTCAGAATCTCTTTCTCAAAAGTTTAAGTCATGTATTGGCTTGGTAGATGAGAGGAGAGCAGTGGATATTGTCTACCTGGGCTTCAGTGAGACTTTGAAGACTGTCTCCTGTAAGATCCCCATAGAAAAATTTTTGAAGTATGGGCTGGATGAGCAGACAGTGAGGTGGGTTGAAAACTAGCTGAACAGCCGGGGCCCAAAGGGTGGTCATCAGCAGCAGAAAGTCTAGTTGGAAACCAGTGAGTAGCGGTGTACCCCAGCGATCAATACTGAGTCCAGTCCTGTTTGACATCTTCATTACTGATCTGGATGATGGGGAAGTGTACCCTCAGCAAGTTTGCTGATGCCACAAAACAGGGAGCAATGGCTGATATCCTAGGGGGTCCTGCTACTATCCAGAGGTCATGCTGCTATCCTCAACAGGCTGTAGAAATGTGCTGACAGGAACCTCATGAGATTCAACAAGTTCAAAGTCCTGTACTTGAGGGAGAACAACCTCATGCACCAGCACGTGCTGGGGGTAACTCAGTTGGAAAGCAGCTTGGCAGAAAAGAACCTGGGAGTCCTGGTGCACACCAAGTTGAACGTGAACCACCAATGTGCCCTTGCCATGAAGAAGGTTAATGGGTGTCCTGCGCTGCATTAGGAGGAGTGTTGCCAGCAGGCTGAGGGAGGTGATCCTTCCCCTCTACTCAGCACTGGTGAGCCCACACCTGGAGTGCCAAGTCCAATGCTGGCGTCCTCAATATGAGAGACATGGATACATTGGAGAGTCCAATGAAGTTTCACAAAGATGATTAAGGGATTGGAGCCTCTCCCCTATGAAGGCTGAGAGAGCTGGGACTGTTTAGAAGAGAAGACTCAGGGGGATCTTATTAATGTGTGTAAGTACCTGATGAAGGGAGTAAAGTAGATGGAGCCAGGTTCTACTCAGTGGTGCCCAGGATCAGAGCAGCAGGCACAAACTGAAACAGAAGACGTTCCTGCTGAAAATCAGGAAACACTTTTTTACTGTGACAGTGACCGAGCACTGGCACAGGCTGCCCAGGGAGGTTGTGGAGTCTCCATCCTTGGAGATACTCAGAAGCCGTTTAAACACGATCCTGGGCAAACAGCTCTAGGTGGCCCTGCTTGAGCAGGGGAGTTGGACCAGATGACCTCCAGAGGTGTCTTCTGAAACTCAGCTACCCTGTGATTCTGTACCCATTGTAGTCTCCGACCACCACTGGTCATGGACCTGTTCCTATCTTCTAGTACTACTCTATGTTTACTAGACCTTTTCCACATGACCACAAGTATTACTTTCACTGCTAGAACTGCAGCACAGTGACGACATGGTAGAGAATGTCCAGTCATTCACCTGGGAAGAAAAGATCTCCAGAGAGAGATCTGCATAGCTCTGTGATCCTAATAGTTTACATTAACTGGCACACTCATATCATGTGCTTAACCACGGTTTCTCACATGTTGTACCAGTCAAATGAAAAGCACGTGCTTGCTCTTAGACCTGCATGCTCTGCATTTAAGAAGAATCGAATACAAGTGAAGGCAAATGATAAAAGGGCTGGGATTTGATACTGTAGTGCTAGTGAGCGCTCCCTGTCCTATTTGAAATAAGTGAGCAGCATTGGTTCTGGCACCCAAACACACCTCAATCACCCAAATTAATTTGGGCTTGTCCTTGAGTGGAAAATTTCTAATGAACATATAGCAAATGACATAATTGCTATACAATAGGCTGAGTTGTCGGGGAAAAAAAATGTTTATGAGATCACTGGTAATTTAATATGATTACAAGATAGATTAAACAAGTTGAAATAATTTGAAGTAACCTTTATTCTTCATTTGAAAGAGTTGCAAGAAATGTACAAGTTAATTTATCTGAGCTGGCAGCAGAGATTAAGGCAGCCTTCTTACCTGAAATACGGGTAATATCCCTGCCTAAAAGAAAGAAAAATGACAGCTGCTCAGAAGTTTCTCAGGAATTACCACGGGCTTTCTAAGAACTGTTTTGATCCAGTGGCATCTGGAAGGATGAGAGATAGTCCAGATGGTGAAAGAGGTAGGCAGACCTCAGAGCAGTCTAAACAAATTTAGCAGTATGATCCTGAAAAGAGGAATTTGTGGGGTGCTTGGTGAGAAGGAGCTTGGTGATGAAAACTGTGTCAATCTTTCTGATTCTCTGTATGTTCAAAAAAGCAGAATTCTACATTCTTTTTAGTACAGAGAACTGGCTGGAGATGAGAATCCTTCATGATTTTTCATTTTAAAATCAACTAATCTGCACCGAATCACACACTTATATACCACACAAACCTTTTGTATTAGTGGGGATGAAATCTCTGCCTGCATGCCATTTAATCCCACAATTTGTGCAGGTAGCACATCACTATAGAAAAAGAAGTGTTTGCATTAGATCATGACTGCAGTTTTACCGACAAATTAGCATTTGCTTCATGCCTTACAATATATCTGGCTTACACATTTTGCTGAGCTTAGCAAATACATCCCTTTGGACTTGCTGAGCAAGCATGAATCATATAAATTATGAAGGTTTTAATAGCCCTTTTATCCAGGTGATCGTGGAACTAGGAATCTTCATCCAGCTGATCTATGTCTGAGATACCGCAAGTGTTTAAATTTGGGAAGGGGAGGCAGGGAATGTTTACCAAGTTCCTTAGATGATTTTCCGTGAGAGTTATGGGTCTAACCAGAGTTTACCCACCATGACCTGCTCACACAGCATTCCCAAAAAGGCACAATCAAGGAGTGAGGATTTGGGAATGGGTAAAAGTGGGGTTTTTTAGGCAGGTCATTCCCAAGTGATAAACCCCAGGCACCACTGTTGTTAGGGAGGCTGCAATATTTTCATCCTCACCCAACACCTCTATGCTCAGAGGATGTCCCATGGCATAAAGCAAGTCTTGCTGCTGAAGGAAATACTGGGAGCCAAGCTGGCCTCAGCAAGAGATCAGCTTCATCTGAAGAATGTAATGGCTTTTTGCCAAAACGCAGAAGAAAGCCAGGTCCTGAAAAGTCCTGTAAGCCACATCAGTAATGAAAATTGAATTGAAGAATGTGAGATTAATGAGGGAAACTGGTTAAATGTCTGGTAAATTAGAGAGCTTTTAATATCCTTAAAATTACTATTAGAAGGCGGCCCAGTTCCAGCAAATTATACATCAGAACAAAAATCACCGTTGTCCACTTGCAGACTTTCTGTGACAGAAATCTGGCAGCACTGTTTCAGAAGCAAGCACTGACTCAGGGAGAACCCTTCCATGAAAGAACTGCTCAGGTTTATTTCTACATCAGAATTAAATATCAAGTATACAGCACTGAAAACCTATTTTAAAAACAGAAAATGAAGGTTCTTGTTATAACTTGCTACAGCATGTGTTCCTTGAGGTCTTTAGGGATGATATCTAGGTAGCAATTTTAATGCAAAATAACAATGATGGTTTGTTTAAAATCTTGGGCATATTTGGACTGGTTCTGAGTATAATCAAAATGGTGAATGATTAAGTAAAATTTTGCTGTGCAAATACACTGTTGGTTCACAGAGCTGTACTTCCAGATACATAAAATGCCATGAAACTCTCCAGAGTGTGCTGCAAAAGACATTTCTGGAAAATCTAAAAATTATAGGCAAATGTACATGCCCTGTTGACTAGTGAACATGGTCATGACACTAGCATGTTACTGGGAGCTCATTTAAATGGAGAGGGCCAATATACATCTCTCCAGTAGCCCACCAGTAAAAGACAGAAACACTCCATGTTTCAGCTGTAACTAAAGAGCTGCTTCGGTTTCATAACAGCAGCTGTGAAAAGCAAAACATGCAAAAACATGAGAGAACTTCTTATAAAGTGGGGAGAATAACAGCAACAGCAAAACAGCTTAACAGGAAGCAGCAGAAGAAAGAAGACTAAAGCTTCACGAATGCATGGTAAAGAGCTAAAGGGACAAGCAGGCCCCAAAGAATATCCTGAGCTCTGTATAGAGCAGCTAAGCAGGCCACCAGGAAAGAATATAGGCTGCTTGCCACTTTCTACTGGTCTTATATAGAAGATGCAGAGACATACAGGCTGGCTTCGTGCATGTCTTACTCTGGTACTAGACAGTAGAAATGCATCTATGCTGCTTTTGGCATCAAAGTCCAGAGCCAACATAAACACTTTCTCATGACTCTGAAGCCAAGAGACAATAATAGCCTGAACCTGTCAGGTTCAAATAGATTTCTACACCTAGCTCATGCAGGTGTTTCTAGACCACACTCCAGCTGCAATAAGGAGCCTGGCAATACAACACTGAAGTGCTTCTTCATAGAGCTGACACACGTGAGTTGATGATGCCCTTCCATTTACAGACTGTCTTCATATGGTTTAAGGCAGTGAGCTCTGCACAGCAGCTTAGGTACTGGTAGGACTTAGCAGCTTGGACACAAGCTGTACTCACAGTGTGGCACCTATCACTGACAAGCTTTTCAGTATTATTTCTGCACTAATAGCCATGAAGAAGGAAACTATAGCAAGTAGCTGGATTTCTTAATTATTATGAATGCCCCGATCTGTTAAAAATATTACTCAGTGCAAAATAAATCTGTTCTTCAATAAAAGAAACCAAAGTGTATTGCTACATTCATTCCAAAACACCTGAATGCATAGAGAAATATTACAGGAAGAAAATAGTTTTACTTGTCTGCATAGGCAATGAGCAATTAGTGTCTAATAAATACAGAACATCCCGGAAAGACACGCTTTCAGTGCAGACCTTATAGTTTCTGGTGAGGGCACACAGAAAAACACCAGGCTGACTAATAAAAAGATTGACTTATTCCAGGGTAAATGCTCCTAGGAAATCCTCAGAGAAGGATCTTCTCACAACATCAAGAATTCTATCTAGGTCAAGCCCACATCAGCATCAAGCGCAGCAAGACGATTGACAGACAAATTTAGGACACCATCAACATGACTTCCATAACAAGTGATAATATGGATGCCATCTGGAAATCACAGAAAAGGAGTTGGATGTGGATGAGCTGTGGATTCTGTCAGAGTTTATCTCTATTTTTTTCCAGCTATTTTTTGTGCAAGTTCCTGACTGTGATTATTTTTACATAATAAAAATTCTCTTGCTCATACACAGTCTTAGCATGGGGAAGTTCTGAGGGTTAAAAGCAAATGTTTGGTTCTGCAAGGCTTCAGGGAAAGGGTTTAAGCTGGCTGGCTTTGCTGTCATTTGTCATGATGCATCTTAACAATTTTGATATGCCTTGTTTGCTGTTATAAACAGCAGAAAAACAGTAGAAGGATTGTGGGTTCCAGAGCATATTGTATGTTGTTCTTATGTTCAGGTATACATTAGTAACTTGTACTCCTGTAGGTCCCACAAGCCATCAAAGTATTTAACTTGTCTGAAGAGAAGTCGTTCCTGCCCTGCCTGGTCACATATGCATGAACTTCCTTCTGAGGCTGGAACGCCTGCGTATTCTCATTGGACTTCATTCTGCTTTAATCTGCCTAATCCTTTTAAGGAAGAGCACCTCACTTTACCACCTCCAAATTCTTACAAGCCCCTTCAAACGTGCGCATTTTGTCAGCAAAAATAGGATCCTGCAAGCTATAGCTGGGGCAATCCCCAAGTTATCATGATTACTCTTTGTCTAAAGCTATATTTCTTGTTAGCACTGGTACAGTCATAAAATAAGTAGCTGTTGAGGCCTGCAATATAGAAAATTCATATGCTTTGATTCAGCTCTTGAATAATCTCTTTGTGAAAAGGGATGCATTTGCACTAGGTAAGTGCACTGTCTATAGATAAGTTGATACTAAGATAAGTTGATACTACAGACCCTCCAAAGCGCCATGGCAGATACAAGCTAATGCTGTCTGAGAAGATGTTTCACAAACTGTGGAGTCATAAATTAATACCCTGTTTAAAACAGAAGTGTCATGACCATGGCATACAGGATGTCTCCAGAAGTGCATTTATATTCAGCTGAATGGGCAGCATGATGAGAAATGTGTTGGAAGAGCTTTGCTGTGAACAGCAGGTTGTAGCAGGGGGGATAGTGCCAGGGCAACACAGCTTGTCAAGGAAATCAGCTCCTGGCTCCAACCAGCCACAGACGTGTCCCAGCAGCTCCTAGCTGAACAAAACATGGAGAGGACTTTGGGAATCGCCCCAAACACAGATAGCCAATAAAGTTTGTGGTTGCTCTGTTGCTTTTTTGTTCATGTTCTGAATCTACTTGCCACTTTCTTAATTTAATTTACTTTTCATCTGGCAAATGTCACCTTGTTTGGAAAACACTTTCAGCATGACCTGAGTTCAGGTGGCCTGACTTCAGGGAAAAGCAATATAACAAACTTTCACTAAATTGCACCTATGGTATTAAGCCACACGTGCTTAAAATCCTGCTACCTTCTGGAACAAAGCAGTGCAAGGAGAAATTGTGAAAAAAGAATAAGAGTTTCCTTCTAAGCAAGTCAAACTAGGAGAGAAGGAGAGAAGGCAGCCTAATTCTGGCTAAATAAAAGTTGAAATGTCCAAAAAAAAAATAGTGAAAAACTGTAACAAAGAACAAGAAAATCAGTCAGCAATGCCATGAGGTTGTTGACCAAGAAGCAGATGGCAATAAATTGTGGCAGCTCCCAAGAATCATGGAACTAAGATAAGGAAGCTCAACACTGAGACAGAAGATGATCCGATATCCGATGGCAGATGTAACTTCTTTCATGTTACTAGAACTCAAAGAAGCTCTTATGAAAAAAGATCAACTTGGTCACTTTAGATTTTAATCAAATGCTCAAATTGTATTCTTGTGTCTAAAACACTGTGAATTTAATACTATAATAACAGAAGAAAAACTAAAAAACAAGGAGAGGCTGAGGAGTGCTTCACCTTAGTAAAGGTGGGTCTCCAAAGTAAACGAGCAGTAGCCCAACTCAGTGCTGCACAAGCTGAGATGTCCATCTCTCATATCACATCTGCTCTCCATGTAGGCAGGAGTCAGAGAAAGCCTGCCTTGGGGCAGAAAGAGGATCTTGCATCTTCCAGTCTCAGGGTGTCAACCCTGTGGGACACCCAGAAACACTGGAAACTTCCTCACATGCACAGGAAATATGCAGAAAGACATTTGGGAAAGAGAGAGCAGATTGTTAGAGAAAGCTGCCAGAAAGCAATTACTCGGTTAAGTGCACAAGCTGTGCCTGGGATGGGGATATCACTCGTTGTGTTTAGCAAATTAAGTTCTTTTAAGGAAATACAAGTAGAAACAGATTGCTCTTACTTAAAGGGTGGTGAAAAAGGAAGAAGCACTGGACTCTGTTCTTCATCAGTCAGAAAAAAAGTGACTTAGCTGGAAGAGGCAAATGAATTTTTGAAGGTATGTCTGAGTGTAAGTAGGAAAGGACATGCCTAAGTGTGATAGTGTTCCATTTCTACTTTGCCCACCAAAAGATTTCTTGGACTATGTTGTGTTTGTCCTGTTTGATCTGTACAGTCAATATGCAGAGGCCCTTTTGATTTCTTTAATGACTCCTAGTAAGCACACACTGGATGTGAAAATGCACAGGGAAAGTCTACCTTCATCACTCAGTTGGAATTTCAATACACTTATAAGATGTGAACTAATTCAGACAGGACAATGCAGATTCGACCCAGTCCTCATCGGTGAAGTTTTCAAGTTCAGCAGCAAGGAGGAAGACCACAAAGAGTGTCTAGAGCTATGTCAAGAGACTTTAAAAGCTGAATTAAAAAATGAGAGACAAGGCTAAGTCTGTTGATTTGATATTCCCAGCAGAGACATCTGCTTTGTCACTGGGATCTCTTTGGAGAGCAACAGATGTTTCTGGGCATGACTCATCCCCCTTGAATACTGATATTTGTATAGATTAAACAGTCTGCACCTTGAATTTGCCACTTTCTCTCCACTGACTGTAAAGAGTTGGCAGGGTGATCAGCTCAGCTGTAAATGCTTCCAACATAGATGTATAAAACCAAGCCAGAAGAAGTGGGCATTGGCCAGATGACCTCTAGAGGCCCCTTCCAGCCTCAACCATCCTGTGATTCTGCAAAGCCCAGGCAAAGTGATGACATATAAAATCGGAGCAGCCAAAGGCGGCTGCCCCTCAAGGCATGTACCCAAACTAGCTGTAAGTCCAGTCTTTCACAGCATTTGGTAACAGGACAGTTATGAGAGGTCAGTGATATTGTCACTCCATTTACTCATCTGGGTAAAAAAAAATGCAAGCTTTGACAAGATAGTACATACAGAAGATCATTAAAAGATCATAGAATCATAGAATCATAGAATGGTTAGGGTTGGAAGGGACCTCAAAGATCATCTAGTTCCAACCCCGCTGCCATGGGCAGGGACACCTCCCACTAGAGCAGGTTGCTCAGGAAAGCAAAGGAAAAGATTACTGAAGGGTCATTCCTGTTATAGACAGTCCTAATTTTATGAAGATATTGATCTGTCCATCATTCATCATCAAGAACAGACAGACATGAAGTTGTGGCCCTTGGGAATTGAATAAACAACTTTTTACATGATGAGAGTTAGCCAGTTATTAAATAATCATTTTTTTTATTGCTCTGTGACCAGACCAACAGATGTTGAACTGATGTCTGAGCTGCTGAAGAATATAAAGTGCCTTGGGCTGGAGGAAATAAATGTGCGGCAGCCATAAGAAAAGGGAAAGATGGAGGCCTGCAACCAAAATGGCATATCTCTGAGGAAACTCTGATGGCCAAAGAAGCAAGTAACTTGGAAAAAGGTCACCTGATTTGCATGGAAGTCTCATTCTGCCACTAATTTCTGCAAATAGATCAAGTCAGAGGAGTAAGTGTAATCATCTCCAAGCTGTTTATGAGTCAGAGATTAAAGTGGGCTGGTAGAGTGTGAAGTATGGAGGTGTGAGAAAAGAAAGCACTCTTCTGCGGCTGCTGTCAGATCCAGTATCTACCTGGCCATAGGCTGATTGCATTACAGAGGGAATGTAATACCCTTTGTATTCATCATAGCATTCATTTTTCAGTATTCTTTAGGTTTGTGTTTTACTGCAGTTGGCTAAGCCCTCCAGGAGCACCTTGACTTACGTTGGCCATAATTCACACCCCAAAAAAACCCTTAAAATATCCTCCATACTTTTCATGAACTTGAAAAAAAAAATAATCAGAAGTAACCTTTCTCATGTGTCCAAACCACTGCTGAGTACTAGCAAGTAACTTGAACAGATCCATGGCAGCTGTCTTGGACTAACAGCTGCCCAGAAGGAAAGAGTTTATATTGCTTTATATGTCCTTTCCCTTTTCAGCACTTTCAGCCCTGAGGATTTTGTCAGTAAACCAAGGAAAATATCTAAGAGTACAGTGACAATGAATAAATAATTTTTTTCCTTAATTCCCCAGCCAACCCACCCACCATACTCAAGAACTCTAGCCCTTTCTGGGCTGCGAGGTGAGGTATACATTCATCTCTATAACACAGTTTTCCCTCTGGTGGTTAGCATTCCTTTCCAATTCATATCCCAAAAATGTACAGTTACTATGCAAATAAATTTTGTTAACCAAGTCAGGAATGTGGCTAAGACGAAATTGAGGAGAGAAGAAGAAGGAAAAACAAAATGTCAAAATTCTTGGTGACTATCGAAAGTACAAAGCAGGTAGAAAGAGAAGGATGGATGCATTATGTTGGCACTGGCAATTTTATATTCAACCTCTTTATTGCTTTCATGATATATTCAGTTCATGAGGGATCTGATTCTCTGTTTGCTGTTCAGTTTTAAATCAGGTAATCAGGAAAGGTAATATCCATGTCCTTCACCATGCTAAATGAAGCAAGCCAACTTACATGGCAAGGCAGCAGATGATCTAGCAGACTTATTTACTCAAATATTTTAGGTTAGTCCTGTTTAATTTCCTAGTTCCTCACAAAAGTATTTCCTCACATTCCTAGCCAAAAGAAAGGTTTACGACAGCCAACAATCACTGCCCTGAAGGAGCACACAGACTTTGCTGCTGGTCAGCACTTCCACATGTGTGAGATGAGCTAAGGAACAGCAGGAGATGTCCCAGTGTGACCAACGTTAACCAGGAATAAGTTTCAGAACATGTGCTCCTGTGCACAGCATCAGCAAGGACGTGGTGCGGACACTGATCATTTTAAAATACACTGTCCCATACCCTGAAATGCTTCCAGAATATCTGACCCTACTCTGAAAAAGCACAGCATCTCCAGACCTAGCCAGTGAATCTTTTGGTGTTTGGTGCACTCAACTCTAAAATCACACACACATACAGACACAGAAAAAAAAATCATCCAGCAAAGGCTTTGCTGGTAAAAGCACTGCAGGAGGAACTCTCAGCCTTCCAGAAGCTATAAAAGCAAAACTTTTGAAATTAATAGATGCCTCTTTTCATCATGCTTTAATAGTCTCCATTATTTAGCTAGTTATCCATCTTGTCCCAAAGCATATTTCCATGTTTGGTCATTTAGCAGCCCCTCTGAGATTTGCAATCCCTCTAGGATTTGCTGTGATGCTGTCAGCAATTACATGCATTACTGGTGCCAGACCACATTTACTCATTCTCAGCATCCCAGCCCTTTTCAGCTTCTGAATTTGGGGCCTTTCTCCCCAGGAACTGCTGGGGAGTCCCCAGGACTCTCCTGGGCTGGCAGAGCTGCCAGCTTCCATCTTCTTTGCTAAACTCAGATTTACCACTCCATCCCCTCAGTTCCAAACATGGCTCCTTCTTTTAATTTTTTATTCTCTGCTTTCTGTGCTGGCTGAAGTTGCTTTAAGCTACTGGTCCCCATCACTTATTTTTTTTAAAAAAAAAAAAAAAAAAAGAAAAGATGCTAAGTACCTTAAATGAAGTGCCCCTAAATTTGACCCTCAAGTGAATTCTGCAAAGGTTAGCCCTCATGACTGCTGTAAATGCAGCTGCCTGGAAAGGCCAGTCCCATGACCTATTTTAAACACACAATCACTGATTCATGGCAGAAATCTCATTATGGACATTCATTTTTATTGAAGAACTGCTGAGCAGCGGATAACAGCCTATCTTCAAATTAAATCCAGTTCAATAAATAGTGCAAAATTAAATCATTCAATGTCGGGTCTGCCTTGAGCTATACTTAAGCCCGGTGCATGATTAACAGATTAGAATGTGAAAAAAAGCAGCTTAATCTGTCTGCTGCAGAGATACTTTTATTCCCCTGTGCTGCAGATTGTTTTATCTCTAGATACTACAACAGTCGAGCTCTGCCTGTAGGTCTCAGCAGATGGTGTGGCTAGAGGAGCACTGAATTTCCAATTTATCATGAGACCTGGATATTTATGTTGTGTCCTTTTAATGATAATACTGTTTTCAGTTCTTGCAAAGAGCTATGTATTTGCCCTTATTATATTTATTACAGTAGTATTTCCAGTCAAGATCAACACAGACAAACAAGTGCTGAGAGGCTCAGACATGGGAAATGACTGGTCCCAGGCCATGATGTAGTTCAGTTTAAAGAAAAAGCAATGGCATCCAGATAGCTTGAGTCCTACTCTAATGCCTTATCTGTAATAGCACACTATGCAGCTGTCACTTATCCTTTGAATTAGCACTTTATATTAGGACATTTAAATCCTAAATGCTCCTGATGATGAACTTAAATTAATTAACAAAGCTGACATTCCCAACTTTAATTTTCTTAAGTGGAGTCTGTTTGTTGTTTGTTTTTTTTTTTTTTTTTCCTGATGATGAACTTAAATTAATTAACAAAGCTGACATTCCCAACTTTAATTTTCTTAAGGGGGTGTGTTTTTTTTTTTTTTTTTTTTTTTTTTTTGATAAGGCTGCAAAGCTATATCACTACACCGCTGCACTTAAAATAAAACTAACTATAGTAGGTTAATACAAGGTTCAATCCAATAGTATATAAACTGAGTTTTTCCAGTATGGCAGCAGCATATGTCACTTTCAGCAGAAACAGAGAGGTGAGAGTGCTCAGCATTTTGCAGGATGAAGCCATTATATACTTGCAATATTCCATACACTGCATCTAGTGCTCGTGACAAAGAGTATCAGGCACACACAGTGGGACTGTGCTCAGCTGCCTGGAATATCACCGCACAGTCTTTGGCACCTAAATAACCAGAACATCACTAGCAGCATTTGCATTTCATATCTGCAACTTACATAAATATAGGGGCATATCAGAATACCAATGAGACACACTAGCATATTCATATATTTTGAAACATCAAAAAAAAAACCCCTGCTGTACCCGGTGGTGTTCTGCAGTCTGCTCCAATACCCACCCTCATTTATGCCAGCTACTTCCATCAGATGTTTCCTGCCAAAATGCCTGAACAAATTAGAAAGCTGCTGGCACAGGTGATTTTTCAAATTGAGCAGGGGGATTTTAATTTAGTAATTCTTTTAAATGACCAACCTAACACCCTCAAATGCCCATGTGGGCTTGCAAGCTGTGCGGCCGAGTCAGACTGTTTCCTCGGGTACAGAATCCCAATGCCAGCCAGCCTGCGCCAGCTGTAAAGGCAGTGTGGGCTAATGAGCAGGGCGATAGCACATCACCTGTAGCTGCTAAGGCACAGGCTTCTGAGAAGAGAAAAGCTGGCCCAGGAATAAGTTTATATGTCAGATGGTTTCCTTTTGGTAAGCTTTCATGCCATTTTCCTCTATCAAGATTTCAGAAATGAGTCAGGTAATCCATGACCCAATTTTAAACAGGAAGGTTACTCCACTTGCTATGTTACCAAAAAGCAAGAATTGTCATCTGGTTTTATGTAATACTAAGGAAAAACAGTTGGGTTTAATTGTGTTTTTCCAATGAATTTTGGGTTGACAAGCTTATGATTCTTGCAGCTGCATCCAGAGTCACCTTCTGAGGATGCTGCTTCTGGACTGATGCAGGCTAATGCAGAAAGGGATGATGTAAGGAGCAGACAGAGCTAATACAGGCAGGAGAACTGCAAGGTACAGACAGGAAACACCTTTTCTGGTTTTGTTATTAAGTAATTTGTCTTAATCTGTTCTAAAAGCTATGTTAGTCAAAGAGTGACTGAGAAAACAGGTTCATTTTTATTCCTGAACTGCAAAATTATGCATTTTAAAATTATAATAGAAAGAGAGCAGTCCAGTTTGATTAGCAAATTAATTGGGATGGAAATATTAGCCATGCCCTGTTTCATTTGGTCTGGGTTTTTCCCAAACTGAAATAGATAAACCTGTTTTGAATTTTAAAATCCTTTCACACTTTTTATTTCCTGTAAATACTGCTTAACATGTTTTGGATTACAGTGGAAATCTGCATATTTTTTCAGCTGAGAATCTATCTACTTACCTATTGATTGCTCATGAGGGTACTGATGACTGATGAACATCCATCATTTGAAAACTTGAGACTCGTCACTATAATCTGTTAAACATATCAAATAGTTTTGACTATCTTCGCATTCAATAGCAGCAGAAATTGAGACAGACAGCATTCAGCAAAGCCACACAGTTTGGTGTTGACGCCGGTTTTACTTTCATCATGAGTCAGTTGGAAGCATCGCGATTTAAATCAGGAAAGACGTTAAACACGTTCTATTTGAGCGCATGATTGGACAGAAGGAATTGTGGTCGAATCAGTAAAACTGCATCCTGCAACTTGTCAGGCTGGAACTCAGATCACAGGGAGCTCTTACTTGGGCCATATAGGGGAGTGCGAGAAGGAAAACAGGTCTCCTAACACAAACACAGATAATTTTAATTAGTTTAATTGTTTTTACAGGAGCCCTTTAAAGAGAAATGCAATTTTTTTAGGACTCCCACAGGATAAAGATAAATTAACTGAGTAAATAGACACAGGGTATCTTAGATCCCAGACAAGACATTTAAGCAAACTGATCTATTTGGCTTCCTTGCAGAGTAACTGTCAAGCTTCCCCCTGAGCAATCCCTGAGCAATCCCTAAGCATCGTCTGAACTCTTAAAGACAGTAAAGCCAAACTACTGTGAAAAGTGGTGATTTAGATTTCCCTGCGAAATCTTTTTGCCAGTAGGGCAAGGTGTGGTACATGAAAGCCCAAGGTAATCTTGAATTGAGAGAGTTCATGCTGTAAATTAGGGGGGGGGAAAAAGAGTTTTATAAGAAGAGCGATAAACAAAATGAATCAAGAATGAAGGTACTGAGATAAAAGAGTTTTCCAAAGTACTGTGCACAGCTGGGTTGACTGCTATCTTTGATGACTGTCAGTAAGTCAGGACGTCAGGGCGCAGGACAGCTGGAAAAGGACCATGTGTTCCTGACCTGGTCTGTGTATTCAGGAGGTGTCCCTCAGGAGATGACTCAAGCCAGAGTCTCAAAGGAGGTCCTCAGTGTTCAGCAGGTGAAAGGCTGCTATGGCTGAGTTACTCGAGAGGCCAGGTGATACTGCTGCTAAGAACCACCTTTATTTGAAGTCACAGCATAGACTGAGCTTGGATGAAAAACATTTGGAAGTCCTTTCACTAAGACTGAGTAAACCATGACTCTTCATGGTGGAGAAGTTACTTGAGTCAGCCCCGATTATCAAGAGGACACCCCACTCCCTTTGCAAAACAACTGTGGGTGCATCAAGGAGACTCAGAGAAGATATGCCCTTGCCATGTTCATGTTATGCTTGTGTTATACTCTGGGGGTCCGAGGGTGTGGACTAAGCCTTGCAAGGCAATAACCCACTAGTATATTCCCATTCTTTTAGCAATTATTAGTGAGTACAGGTGGGAGAGCCTGGTCCTTACAGCAGCAAGTCAGCTCAGATGTAGGTGGGTGTCCAGCATATCCCTCAAAGCGACTCTTGGCAAACTATGAAAGGCAAGAGAACAGAAAATTGTCAGTTACCAAGTGTCAGGTCCCTGAGGGCACCCACAGACCCCACTGTCCCTGTCTAGCCCACCCTGAGTCCCCCCTTCCCTGCCCACAGCCCAGGACTCCATTTCAGCCCAGCTTGGAACTGTCGGTCAGAAAAGGCCCAAATCAAAGTTACCTTGCTTGAGATGATAACTTATTTTCATCAGAACTCTGATGCTGTGGCAACAATTTCAAAGACTTAAAATATTCAAAAAATTTAGTAAAATTTCCTGCCTGTTTTTACCAGCAGTCTTGCAGTGTTTTCAGAGGGTGTTTCCAACGGCACACTGAAGGGGAAATCACGAAAAAAGTACCCCGAACAGTAAAACCACAAAGTATGGCAATTTGTCAAAACGAGATACAAAATAGGGGCTTCCTTCCCTTTCACCCCAGTATCAAAACAAATGTGAAAAGCTCCTGCCTGGGCAGCTGCTTCAGCCTCAGGCGGGTAAATGCTCTTCCCCAGAGGTTGCATGACCAGACCACCCAGCAAGAGGATAAACAAAAAAACCTGTAGGCAAGAGGAATGAAGATAAGTGAAGGAAGGACAACTGAAAAAACAACAAAGAAAAAATTACAGCAAAGGAGACTACGATAAAGTTTCCTGTAAGCAGAGCAGAGGTATAGGGAGTTCGAATACATGCTGGTGAACCTCATGGCCAGCAAGCTGGAGCTTGTTCAGTCCTACCACCAGTAATGTCTACATGCTCTTCTCCTTAAAACCAAGTCTGGCAGCTAATAAATGATGCAGGAAGCCTGCCTCGGTGGACGGTAATTCCAGCGGGTGCAGAGACCAGGTTTTCCCAGAACACTTCTGTAGTCAGCCCAAAGGCGATAGGCAGAATGAGCAGGATTTCTTCTGGGAGGAGGACGTGAGGAGCATTGCAGAAACTGGGATCAGCACTGAGATTAGCTTGAAGCTTTCAGGCTGCAATTAGATACTTTCTGTTTGAGCTGCATGGTTCAAATTAATTTGCACAGCAGCTCTGCAATTGCATGTAATTTTTGTTGTTGTTGTTCAGCTAGAACACTGGTTATCTCGCATTTGTAAATCAGCCGGTATCTCCTGTACTGACCTTTTACCTTGTGGTTTTCTTCTGTTCACCCACTTGTTTAATGAGTTGGGTTTGTGGGTTTTCTCTTCATTTTTCTGATAGGTATTATAAGAGTGAAGCTACTGTGAGAGCAGAAGAGCGGATGATTTCCGTGCTAAAGTTTTAGTAAATTTTGTGAGACCAATTTTCACAGTTATATAAAACCTAAATTTGCATTAAATTGTCTATATATCTAAAGCAGCAAAGAGCCTGACAATTAACATTTGCATACCAAAAACTGCCCAGAGAAAATTTAAGCAGTCCCTCTTTCACAGAAAACTTGTGAAGGCATTTTGTCCTGACCACTTTTCTTCTGTCAGGGTTCGGATACCCAATGCATCCTTTACTCCCAGCGAAGCTCGGTCCTGACAGTGAGAAGTGCAGGTAGTAGGCCCTTGTCCTGGGACTGCAAGACAGCAGTTCCTTGTTCCTGTCCTTGTTCTGCAGCTTTGAGAAGCTCTTACCTCTGACAACCACAAACTTGATAGTGTGAGTAGGAGTAAAATATCTGTGACAGTTGATGTGAATGTCAATGCAGTTGTCTCTGTTGCAGGGGTTCTCAGGCATGCATGGGTATGCACACAACGCGGGCACGTCCTACCAGGAAACGTCCTACCTGTGAGCGTCCTACCAGGAAACTTCCTGTTGTCCTCACAGACAAATAACACAGCTTCCAAATTTTCGTATAATAAACTATACGTAGTCAAAGTTTACTTTAAACCTTAACCATGAAGTTTTCCCTTTAAAATTATTGACGTCTAGCAGCTTATGATCATTTCAGTTGGGCCTGTACTCCCAGAGACCTCTGTTTAGGAGGCACAAAATGAAATGGTGGCACTGGGCCCCTAGGCAGGGTTCTCCTGCAGAGCCTGAGGAAGTGTGGTTAGCCAGTGTGCAAGTTCTTTATTGATAAAGGTTGCAGTCAAACCAAAATAGTTTTCATCTAGTGTTTTAAGCATATGGATGCATCACTAAATAAATGGTGTGCTGCAGCTGCGTAGCATAAGCTATGATCCCTTTGGCCAAGTTTCGTAAAGCTTGTAATG
This sequence comes from Calidris pugnax, assembly GCF_001431845.1. Taxonomy (NCBI): domain Eukaryota; kingdom Metazoa; phylum Chordata; class Aves; order Charadriiformes; family Scolopacidae; genus Calidris; species Calidris pugnax. The sequence goes on from NW_015091257.1 coordinate 3,201,125, forward strand.
AAGGCCCAAAGCAAGAGACTACCACCAATTTTTACAACTGTTGCACTCATTAGACATCTGGGAAATAAAGAAATTATGGGCTGCTGACAACCATTCAAGTTGGGAAACTCCAATTAACAGCATAACAAACCCAGGGAAGACTTCCTCATTAATAACTAGTAATGACAGCCAGGGAGCTAAACCGGTTCCCAGAGGCTCCAGGAACCCAGGGGTTTCCCAGAATTGCTACTTTTTTTGCCCTCTAACATTTTCCTCATAAAAGTTAGATCATCTGGCACAAGTATATACAATAAAATATTTCAAGTGAATTCTACATTCTAGCATTTGTCTTTCTCCCGTACAGGCACAGTAGTGTCTCCTGGAAATCATTTAGATCAGAAATTCTGAATTTACAAAATGATCTTTAGAAAACTTGACGGGACACGTTAACAAAGTAGGTAGAGTGGTTGAGCACTTGCCATTTTCATTTGCATATGCCATTACAGATTTGTGCATAAGACTGAAATCAATAAAAAGGCAAAAAGATTCTCAGTCCAAAAATTATATTCTGTGCATGAAAGCATCGCTGTATGAAGGCACAGGAGAGCTGTAAGTATTGTCTAACAATGGCTGTCAGAGGGGCCTTTTGGGGAAAAAAAAAATCCCCAGCTAAAAATAGGTCTCAAATTTTCTAGTTCATTTCTTTGCTTGACTGAACTGTAAGAGATTTAGTTCCCTAATTATACCGACACAATGGCTTAACTTGTTGAGTTGCAAAAGTTTGCTGTTATTCTTAATCAGCACCTCTAATTCAGCAATAGTGAGTCTGCGGCAATGACAGAAAACAGCAAAAGATTCACAGTTTCTGCCATTAAAAATAATTATTTCCCACACATTTTAGTTTTGAGGCACTTCTTGTATTTGAAGCTGTGAGACCCTGAACACATTACCATCGGAATAATTTTTCTTCTGCAGCTACTGTAAATTGCCAGGCAGCGGGAGGCTCAACGGAGGTGCTGGCTATTCATGTAGCCTAAGCCCATTTCTGGGTTGTGAGATGACTGTCTCACTGCTAATGGGGTAACAGAGCACACTCTGCAGGGGAAAGGCTTAAAGATTTCAAATTAGAGTCATCCTTGAGTTGGATTGCAGAATAGGTGTTTTCTTCTTTCATTGTTACTGATTTACCTGAATTTCCACTGTTATAAATAACAATAGATTTTTCCTTGTGAACTTCGTCTTGAGCCTCAACAAATTCATATACTTGCTTTGTTCCACCTTCCACTGCCTGCTTTTTCTTGTTGCATTTCCTAATAGCGTTTTCTATCACCCTCAATGAGGGCATTATCTTCTTTTCTTAGAGGAAGTTAGAGGCACTCACAAGATCACTGATGACATAAAAGGGACCGTGATTTAAATTTATAAAAAACTATGCTTTCAATTTTTTTTTTTTTGCCATTTCAATACCCAGGTACCACATTCTTGGAAAAGCCATGCCTTGGAAGACCAGAGAAGCCAGCTAAGAGCACAGACAATCTCCCCTCTGACATTTACAGTGTAGAACATTAGGAAAAGGTTCATCTTTAAAAATCAGAAGTGGAAATGAAATGTATCTACTTCTCTTGGCTACAGAAGAGCTCTCCTAGCTGGGTACCCCTCAGGCTGCTGCAGCCAGTCTGGCGATGCTGGCCAGTGCTGTCAAGCATCCCTTAGCCCAAAAGCAGGCTGCAGTGCTGGATTCGGCTTCATCTGAACACCCCACCAGTCGTGCTCTGTGCCTGGCTCTTACATCAGGCAGCGGAGAGCAGCAGCACACTTACCTTTACAGCTTGGCCAGTTCTCAGCTAAGAGTAACTGGAGAAATATGGGAGAGGGGAGTGAGGAACATAACCTCCTCCCTTCCAATTCCACATGATCCCCAATCTCAACTGCCAGCTCCCCTCAGTCCAGAGGGGCACTGAGGGGTCTCGTACCCTCCCACTGCCCCTGCTCTTTTGCAGAGAGGGTGGTAGGATTTGCACAGTGACTCCTTGATTATGTGACCCAACACCTGAAGCTGTACACCTTCCTTCTCTCAAATCAGCCCACAGAGAACTGGACTTGTGCCAATTTAACTAGGAGTACACTGACCAAGACACTCATGAACGCCACAGTTTTCCTGCCCTATTTCCTCATATTTCTTGCAGATACTCATGAGAGACTTCCGAGGTATGTGCAGAGAGCAGAATTACCACCTTCTGCCTGTGGCTTTGCATCTGAAGTCCCTTCCACCTGGCTGCTCACCAGCCCCTAGGTTAGAAGTCTTCTCTCCTCTGGTCTAACTTTCCACTTTCTTCATAGCCTATAAATTTCCACCAAGTGCCTCAAAACTTCTGTGATATTTTTGACCTTCTGTAGATCCTCAATCTCTGTTCTGCTTTTGGGGGAACTCCACTGCAAAAAATCCCTTCTGTATTGGCCATCCCTCCTGGACTGGCTTGTCCATCCCGCTGTTCTTAAAGTGTCCCTTCTGAAATGTGGGCTATTAAGACTGGTTTCACATGTGAAACACATGGTACTGCACATGTTGAAACATCTGATGACAAAGCAACTTCAAAACTAAAAATGCTGTCCTAGTTTGTTGGCTTCTTGAAGCTTTTTAAGCTGCCATTAACCACGGACTTCCTTTTGGCTGAAGCCTGTGACTGACAGTATCTGCAAGCAGAGCACTCATTAACAGCCAGGATGTTTGGGGGTGGTGCTCCCTGTGCAAAGCATATTTAATTTTATCAGCTAATCAAGCTATTTTTAAGCACAAGGCACTCTTTGAAAATGACAAGAGCATGCGAGAACGAAAGATGGCTAGATATAGAGGCAACTATTTCTATTTTGAAACCTCTGCTGAGAAAATAAAAATGATGCTGAGGCTGAAATGTGGCATTCCAGCATTTACTGTCTCTCTTGTCAGTAGAAGTACCGTGGGAGACGGAAGAGCAAAAATTAAGTCAGAGAGATAATACACAGGAAGCCAATGTTATGTTAGATTAAAAACAGCCAGTGCTCTCAGTGACAAGCTTGGAAACTAGAAAGGAAATACTGCTGTACTCAACTATGCAGAACATTTTATGCCACCTTTTTTTTTCCTGCTTTATAAAATAACATAAAGCACAGAAATATCCCCAAGGAATGGCAAAAGCTAGATGCCAAATGGGCAGACTGCTTCACAGATCAATGAACAAGAACCTGGCTCCCTCTCTTGGGTAGTGAACTGTCCTGCTTTTGGAAGGAGATGCAGAAGATCATCTGTATATGTAAATGGTGTCTTTACGGTTCACAGAAAAAGCCTAGGTAAATCATCCCCCTTATCTGTGCTGAAGAGAGAACAAATGAATACAGAACTGAAAAGTGAGAAAAACGAAAGCCGGTCTCTTCCCAGCTGTATTCGGACCAGCAATCCGCTCCCCAAAGCTGAAATTGGGTGCTTCTCGTGGTCCCTCAGGAAGGCTGGAGCTCGGCGATTTCCAGCCTAGCTCAGGCACCCACCCGCTGGGTGGCAGAATGAATACCAGCTTTGCTGGAATCTCCCCATGCCAAAAAAGCCCTAACCCAAACCAACCAGAGTAAATACTTACAGGCTAATCCTCTTTCAGTGGAGGAACTGATGTGAAGGTGCAGAACAAAACATCTACTGTGATTCTTTTTTGGTTAGATAATCTTTTAAGAACTACCTGCATTTTTATCTCAGTCAAGATGTAGACTGTGGTAAAGTGATTTGCATCTTTCACTTTTTCCACAACAGGTGCTACAGAAGTTTGTAGCTCCATTGTCTGAAAAAAAAATGTGTAGCACATATGTAGTTTTATTTCTACAATTTCTCATTTGTCTGGCAGGCTGTCTTACTCTGGAGGTGTTTCATTCTTTTCAAGACACTAGCTAGGCAGGTTTCAGACCTTGATTTTAGTTTTTAGACAAGTACGTATCATAGAAACCAAAACAAAATTAGTTACAGTAACACATGTTGTGCTGTGGCTCCTTTGTCAGCGATGGTGTTGATGCTACACACAACTCAGCATTTGTCTTACAAAAGGGAAACCCCAGCAGCTCAGAGTTATCCATTCTCATCTGCACTCAGGATCCCATCTTGGTAAATCCTCCAAAATTTTGCAGGATACCATAGAAGTCAGAGTCATAGAATATCTCGAGTTGGAAGGGACCCATAAGGATTATAGAGTCCAACTCCCTGCTCCTTTCAGGACTACCTAAAACTAAACCATAGGACTAAGGGTGTCATTCAGGGACTCCTTCAACTCCAATAGGCTTGGTGCTGTGACCGCTTCCCTGGGGAGCCTGTTCTGGTCACCGACCACCCTTGTAGTGAAGAACCTTTTCCTAATGTCCAATCTGAACTTCCCCTGATGCAGCCTCCGTCCATTTCCTTGTGTTGTATCACTGGTCAACTACCCTGGAGATACCTCTTCAAAATACTAGATGTGCATGTTCTTTGAATAGGTGAAGGCAAGTGTGGTTTTATTCTGTCATCCTCCTGTACTTGCTTAATGGTCTGGATGAAATCCTGGTCTTTACAGAGACAGAGCTGAAACTCAGGCTGGTGTATCTTGTTTAAAAGCCCAAATCCCTGATGAATATGTATGTTGAGGCAGAATTTCTTTTCCAATGCCATCATTTCTACATTCTTCTACATGCTCGGGAGCCTACAAGTCTTGTTTGGCACCATCTCCTCACTCAGCACGCCATAAACTGCAGGAAGCCCAGTCTTTAACACTTACTTTACAGAGGTCAAGTAAAGCATTAGCAGGCAGACTGCTGGCTCACCACCTGGACAGAAGTGTGCTTTTTTTCTTGCATTGCTTTATGTTCCTCATATGTTGCCCAATAAATGTGAAATAAGATTGTTGTTTGGTGTGTAGACATTCAGACAGAAAAATGTGCAGCAGTTGCAGACTCTATCTATATATTTTTGCTGCAGAAGGGACATTTTTAGAACCTATGTAACTTGCGAGTCATTTCTGTGTCCCGTTGTAGGTGATATTGTTGACTAAGGTTGTGTCATGTGGCTTACTACAAGCAAATAGGTACCCCATAGACTGCTCCACGAGTCTAAACATCACACACGGAGGGTGAGAATTGTGTTATCCTTCCTGAATTTTCATTCTGCATGCCGTACTTAAATATTAGCACTGTTTTACAGAGGAAGGCATCCATTGCCTAGAGGTTAGGACAGTCAGCACCCCTTGCTACAGTCAGCAGGACAGGGACATTGCTTTCCTGCCAGGCATGTGTGTTAACTAGGAGTATGGATCGTGGTCCATTGCTTTATGTGAATATATTGGAATAGGCTGAATATTGGGATGGGTGAATATTGGAATAGGCTGCCGAGGGAAGTGGTTGAGGCACCATCCCTGAAGGTGTTCAAAAGACAGGTTGACATGGTTCTCAAGAATATGGTTTAGTGAATTATTTTTTTTTATTGCTTATTTCTTATTTATTTTTTTGTCAGAGTTAGGTTGATGGTTGGACTAGATGATCTTTATGGTCCCTTCCAATCTAGATGATTCTATGATTCTATGTGAGCATCTACGATTCTATGATTCTATGTGAGCATCTTCCAACGTCTGTACCGTTCAAGGTCTCTTGAGGTTGTATATATGAATTTAAAATCCTGAAGTCAACCTCTTGTTGACTCTCCATCCCACGAGAGATTTATTTAAGCTAATCTTAGATGTCTAAAAGAACTAGAAGTCTAAGTGGGAGCTGGTAACGTTATGCTCCTAATAAAGAGAAGGGTTATCAGAAGGCTATCAGACACCCAAGACAGGTTGGATGTCCCACCGTGGGTGCCCATTTCTTCCTACCAGCTGCAAAGGGTGACCAGCTCAGACAGACACGAAACTTTTAGATGCATAAACTGGAGCAATGAGACACGAAGGAGACGTCCGCATCCCATCGGCAGGCACACACAGACAAAAGCCTGGCTGAGAAACCCCGCAGCGTTTCAGAAACCGAACTGCAGCTTTTCAGAAACCTGCTGCAGATTTGAAGAGCTGTCATCCCTCCTAAAAATACATTTGCACCTCCTTTTCGCTCCTGTGCCGTGGTCTTTCTCTTGGAGACCCGGTAGACAACAGGACCAAACGTTCCTCCTCGGGTCAGCAGTGCCAGCTGCTCGGTCCCTGTCCTGGCCGACAACGTGCCTCCTCTGCGGTGCGCCCTTTCCCGGGCGGGGGTGACTCCCGAGGTGCCGAGCCCGCCCCTCCGGCCCTGTCCGGGGGAGGGAAGGAGAGAGGGGAGGGAGGGAAGGAGGGAGGGAGGCCGGGCGAGGGGCGGCCCGGCTCCCCGCACCGCGACAAGCAGCGGCAGCACCGGCGGCAGCCCGCGTCCCGCCGGCGGCGGGGGCAGGTGCGGGAGCTTCCGCGTGGCGCTGCGAGGAGGAGGAGGAGGAGGAGAAGACGAAGGAGGAGGAGGCGGGGGCGAAGGCGGGCGGGCAGCCCCGAGCCTGTCCGGCGTGCCCGTGGGCGTGCTCCCCGGCGGGGAGGGCCGCCGGCAGCCCACACCCCCCCGCCGCCGGCGCCGCTAACTTTGCCTCTCGGCCGAGAGCCGCTCTCCGGCAGCCAGAGGGTCGGCGGAGCCCCGGCTGCCCGGAGCCGCCTCCCCCCGCCATGAAGGGCCGCCGGCGGTGGCGGTGGCGGGGGGAGCACCGGCGG
>NW_015091257.1:3208464-3231283 GCF_001431845.1 Calidris pugnax
GGCAGGCGCTGCTGCGGGAGAGCATCCAGGTGCTGCGCAGCCGCCACCGCGCCGAGCCGCGGGGGCCGCCCCGCCACCAGCCGCCGCAGCAGCTCCTGCTGCCGCCCGGCCTGCTGGGGGGCGGCGGGCGGGCGGCCCCCCCGCAGCACCGCGCCGAGTTCTTCCTCGGCGGCGCCCTGGAGGTCATTTGCCAGGCCTGGCTCCGCGACCTGCTCCTGGCCCGCCGCGCCCCGGCCTGGCTCCGCCGCCGCTACACGCAGCTGCGCTACGAGGACTTGGTGCGGGAGCCCCGCGCCCAGCTGCGCCGCCTGCTCCGCTTCGCCGGGCTGCCGGTGCCGCCCGCCCTGGAGGCCTTCGTCCTCAACATGACCCGCGGCGCCGCCTACTCCTCCGACCGGCCCTTCCTCATCTCCCCCCGCGACGCGCGGGAGGCCATCCACGCCTGGCGGGAGCGCCTCAGCCGGCAGCAGGTGCGGCAGGTGGAGGCCGCCTGCGGCGAGGCCATGAGCCTCCTCGCCTACCCCCTCAGCGCCGGCGACGCCCGGTAGCGCTCCCGCCGCCAGGTGAGGGCCGGGGCCGGGAGCGGCGGGGAGTGCGCTGAGGATAGGCCCGAGGGTGGGCGGATGGACGGACGGACGGACAGCAGGGCCTGGCCCTGGCCTTGGTGTGGCGGCCTGATTGGCAAAGGCCAGTGCGAGGAGCCTCCTCGCCTACCCCCTCAGCGCCGGCGACGCCCGGTAGCGCTCCCGCCGCCAGGTGAGGGCCGGGGCCGGGAGCGGCGGGGAGTGCGCCGAGAATAGGCCCGAGGGTGGGCGGATGGACGGATGGACAGCAGGGCCTGGCCCTGGCCTTGGCGTGGCGGCCCGATTGGCAAAGCCCAGCGCGAGGGTTGGCCCCTGGCATGGCGGCCGCTGGGCACTGCCCTCTGGGGACGGGCAGCCCTGGCAGAAGCAAAGGTGCCTCACTCACCCCCAGGTACGGGCAGCACAGCGGGGTCCAGAGACCCCCTTCCCGCCCTTGGCTTTGGTGGGGAGGTGTTCCCTCTGGGGACGGCGGCCACCCTGCCTTGGGGTGGGTGGAGAAGGCATTGTATGAAGAGAAAGGTTTGGTAAGAGGTGTCCTCTGGGGATGGCGGCGACATCGGAGCCCCTTCAGCGTGAAACTGCGACCGCCTGCAAAACACCGGGTGTTCTTCAAAAAAAAAACTCCCCAAATTGCATCAAAACTTAAAAATCCCCCAAATGAAGACTCTCAGCAAGGAACTAGAGGGCTTGAAGGGTGTTGCTGTGAGAGCATCGCCTGTCCCGAGCACTGAAGGACATTGAGCTCTGTTGTATCCCTACCGAAATGCCATCGAGGGGCTTCTGTGAAGCTGGCTGCCAGGGTCAGGGCAGGCCTGGAGGGTGCCCGCTGCTGAGAGGGCTCTGCTCTCCTGCCGCTGGCCAGGTGGCCCTGTGGGGCTGGTGATGCTCTGGGGAAGGGGGCACCGGCCAAGGGAAGGGGAACCGTGCCCAACTCTCTCCATCGCTTGGAGCAGGGGGGTAAGCAGTCATAGCCGGGGGGGGGGTAACGTTCGCCTGCTTACATGTTTCAAAGATGTTTGTGGCAGAAATCTTTGCTTTTTAAAAGAAAGCTGTAATTCTTTTTAAAGTAGGATTATTATTTTTTTTTTAATATATTGATATAGTTAGGTGGTGATACGGATGTGAGATGCAGGTGACTAACATGTTTCTTGGGGACGCGCGTAGAGGTGACTGTAACTGGAAGGCGAACACTCGGTATTTCCATTTTGTTTTCTCAGCCAGATGAGAGAATCACTTTTCTTCCCTGGCTTCCGGGCTGACACATTGTGCCGTGCACAGGGTCCTCCTGGTCACATCCCTTTTGAACAATAACTTCCTCTCAGCTGGCAACTCCTGGACAAAAGCAAATGTTTCCTGACAAGACTAAGGCAAATTAATCATAAAGTTCCCAAATAAAAGCTTGTATTTGAAAAAAAAAAACAACTTAAGTTTCATTTTGGATTTTAAAATTACAATTTCCTGTAGACATCCTGCCACTTGTATGGAAAGGGTGTGCATGTGTGTGTATGTGTGCCTTTTTATTTGTTTATTTCTAAATTTGGGGATAGAAGGTTCAGTTGTATTTTAGGGACTCAGTAGTGTAAGTTCTTAGAGACTGCTTTTGAGTCCATTACTGTCTGGCAGCGTTTAAATGGCCCCATGAGAGTATACAGGGTTATAGGGATGTTTACCTGCAGTCCTCAAATACAAACTGAGAACATGAACTTCAAATTCAGGTTAACCCAGGATCAGGAAGAAAACTGTTATTTACATAAAGTGCTTGAAATAAAGGCAGTTCAAAGACATAATGTTATCTTGGAGGAAACATTTGAGCTGCATTGTCGGCTTTCGTGCTCTGATTATTGTGCCGTGAAACATGTCAGTGAGTTGGGATGAACCTTCATTTATTTTAGCTCCTTTTCTTCCTTAACCCTCCCACCTGAGAGTACATTGGCACAAGAAGCAGGTTTCTTTCATTATCTGACATAAAAATGTTTTTGAGTAAATCAATCCATTTCACAGTAGCATGCTTCATACAATTCTGCATCCTTTGGTTTCTGCTTAAACTGAAATTACAGGGGCTCGTTTTGTGCTGGAACAACCTGTCATATTACCTAAGGGATGCTTCTGTGTTCTGTCACAGGTACCATCACAGCAAAATTCGTCTCTGGGCGTTCTAGCAGCATTTAATAATATTATTTGTATAGATGGACAATACCTGTATTAAAGCCTTGATAACCTGGGTTGGGTAACCTAATTTGGAAAGCTTTTCTGGGAATACACCCAGCCTGGCTTGTACTGGCAGGTTTGGGAAGAAAATAAGATTTTCTTGCATGCCGAAAGACGATACGGTACTTACTTTCTTATGTCAGATGGGAGATTAAAATCTAGTATATCTTCTTGGTTTGTTTTAAGCAGGTTTAACGTTGTACGCTGCAATTGTTACACATTTGCTCCACCTTGACAGGAAATCTCATCTTGCTGTTTCAGGTGGCAAATGTCTGTCATAAGAAGTTTTTAGATCTGTGCTTAGTTTCACTCACACTGGTTCATCGTGATGAAGAAAGAAGTGTTGCCATCTAGTTTAACTTGGTGCTTATAACTGGGAAGAAATCCACTACTTGCAAATTATTTAGTGTTTTCTGAAGCAGTTTCCATGTTTGACATCGATGCATTTTCTGTGTCAGGACTTAGTTCTGTCGGTGGAAGTTGTTCACTAACACAGTTGTTCTTTATTAGTGATGAATTCAATGTTCTTTTGTAGTGGGTGAGGGTTTTTTTGTATACTGTGAAAAGGGCTCTGTTTGGCAAAGTGTACAAAATATAGCAAGTGCAATTCCTGGTTTCCATTTAGGTTGCCTGAGTTCATTAGAAGACTCTAAAACAACCTACAGGGACTATCCAAAAAAGGAGTAAGTAGCCTAGAGTTGGGATCTTTGAGCAGGACGTGCAAGAGCACCTAATACTGGATGACAGTGGCTTAATGATTGATGTTGCGACGTGTGCCCTTCAGTCACTAGAAAGCTTTCTAAAATTCTCCTGCCTGAGGAGGAGAGCTAAGGCTTACCACAAATGCATCCCGTTTTTCTCTTCAGGGTGTTTTGATGGTGTCGGAAAGCATTGTTCAGGATGCTTGCAGCATATCCTTGTTGGCCTTGTAAGAAAAAAAAATATACCCTGTCAAATGTCAGTGTTGGTACTTACCTGAAAAGACAGAAACGGGTCTGATTAGGACAAGCAGCGTGGAGGGAGTGTCACCGGCAGAGGTCTTTGGAAGCAAGTAGAACCTGCTGAAAGCAGGACACCCCTGCTTAAACCACATTTTGAGAACAGCTGGGCATTTATGGTCACCAGCTTTTCTACTGTTACTGGGCTCAACGGAGGTTTTTGAACTGAAGTCTCAGTTCTGCTGAATGATGTAGAAAAATGAACCATAACTGCATCTTTTAGAGCAGAGGATGCCATGATAAGCAAGGGAACAATAAACACTTTTTATAGCCGAGCTGAACTTGGCAGGCTTAGAATCGGAGAGCAGGATTGAGCCACAGGGTTTTAGTAGTTCAGACTGGGATTTGGAAAAAATACCTACTTGTGCTACGTTACATATAATGAATTAACAACTTTCATATATTAAAAAGTCAAAGCGGGAAACTGGAAGACAACTGATAAATGCTCACAAGACATTTCTATCATCTGTTTTTACTTAACTTTTGGTCATGTGTTTGCCTTAAGGGAGGTAGAAACTTGAGCGCTATAATTGTATATAAAAGGCTGTGATCTTTCCACACCGGATTTGTTAATTGCTCTCTTACAACATTCTATCTGTGTTTAAATTGTTGCTTTTGGTGAGACAACTGTAGCGACGTACTTGTGAGAAATGTTTAAACTCTGGGGTCAAGAAATACTTAGCCCCTGCATTACTTGAGCTCCCTGGAACATTACTGATGGAGTCCTTGCAGATACCCACGGTATGTACCCGCATTCTTCAGATGCAGTAGAAATAGTTTAGTAGCTCTCCTGGTTGCAGTATCCTCAGAAGTATTAAACGGTCATGAAGTTACTTATTTAACAACTTCAGTATCACTCGGGTCATTTTAGTTCCCCCCTGCCCCACCCTATTGGTCTGTGCATCAAAAAAAGTTCTCGGTTTCTACATTACGTTCTCAGTATCACCACTTTCAGTAAATCTGATGATAAAAAAAAAAAAACAGTTCAGAATTTCTGGGGTTATTATGATAATGCTATTCATCAACATTTCATTAAAGAGCTGAGCTCCTGAAAGACTATGAGCGCCAACAAGCCTGACAGCACCTCCTGTTCCTTCCTTGAACACGAAGAGTTGCCACTCAGACTCTCTGTTGGGACAGTAAGAATGGTGCATGACACTTCTCAGAATCATCCCATGTGCAGTCCATACAGCACTGGGGCTATCTTAGGTGTTATTTGGCCGTTCCTATTTAACTTGACGTGACACCTACCACCACGGAGAAGTATATGGGAAAAAGACAATTGTCAAAGCAAATCTTGCACTAGTAGAAGTTTTGAACAGCCCGCTGGCTGCGTGTGTGTGTGAGGGAGGGGCTGGGATCTGGATTGTCCTTCTCTTGACTGCGATTTAAAGAGGTGAATGTTAAATCCAAACTTGTTAAGGTGGTGGTTTTCAGCAGCTGAGGGAGCTGTTGCTGAGGCTCACCTCTGGCAGTCTCGGCAGGGCAAATGGCTGGAAGCTGATTAATATTTTTTCTGGGTATTGACTCCAGGGAAATTTTTGCTTCCAGCACTGAGGCGTTAAGGTCTGCTGCTGACCCACGGCACCTGCAGCACCGTTTCTTGGAGCTGGTAAATGGGAATCGGGTCTTCCTCAAGAGCTTCCAAATTTGTCGTCCTGTTTCCAACCGTCCAACATTGCCAAACTTCGGCTGTACGTAGGCTGAAACTTTTCATCTTGGGTTCAAAATTCAAATGTCTTTGGGGAGCTCCAGTCAACACAGTGCATGCTCTTGTGAACTCAGGGTTGGGCTGTGGTGGTCTTTTGCCTATTGTTCAAATAGTCTCAAAGATGTTTCTTGGAAATCATTCATCACTTCAGTGCTTTGGGACAGGGATTCCGGTTCGGGTAGGGGAAGTGACCTCTGTGTCGAGGACTCCCCCCAACTTTTTGCTTTTACCTCTGCTTTCTATTCTGATTTGGCCAAATATACTAATGTTTGTTTAAAAAAACCCAAACAGATAGCATATGCTCAGTAAAAGTGGTTTTGGTGTGTGTGTGTATCTCTATTTTATACCAAATAAAATCTGTGTTGGTTTTCTCTTCAGTGAGCACGCTCACACCTCTTTCTTTCCCCTGGAAAAGCTCAGTGTGGTACAAGACATACAGCAGTGGGAGTCAAAACCACGTAACTACGGCCGGGGCTGAGGTGCTGGGGCTGAGCAGGGAGGACTCTGCCATTCCCACACTCCCACTGATGTCTTCTCCTGTTGCCCCTCTTTCCCTCCTGCTGGTAGTCCCAAGGAAGACTCTCAAATCCAGCGTTCAGCCTTCCTGTGCTTAATAATGGAAAGGACTATAGGTGAGAGGGAAAAGACATTGATGAGGAATGGGGTAGACACGAGGGGGCAGGGGAGAGGAATCGCCTTTGAGTTGCAGAGAGTGGGATTTGTTGGGCCAAGGGCTTGGGTGTGAGAGGGATAAAGGGCTGGGATTTGATGAGGAGGGGCAGCTGGAAGCTGTAACTGGTTTAATTGGAAAAGGAAGGTGGGAGGAAGGGAAGGGACATGGAGACGGAAAGCTGAGAGGAGAAATAGGAACCAAGAGCTGGGCTGCAGTGAGGCACTGCAGACGATTGCTCCAAGAGCATTGTTGGGAAGAAATGGAAGGGGAGAGCTCAAGGGGAAGGAAAGCAAGGTGAGGCTGAATCCAAATTGTAGAGGGAAAACTGGTAGCTCTGCAAAGTCAGGTCTTTCCACCTTTCTGCTTGAACGGCTGTGTGGACAGCTGGCGGTGGACCAGCCCCTCCGGTGGAGTGCTGGTCCACAGGGCAGTGGTGACTTGCCTTCCACTATCCCTTTCTCAGCCCATACAAACACATTTCTCCTGCAAACCAGACTCCTCTCTTCCCCTCTGCATAAGGAATTTATTAACTGCCCCACCGCTCTCCTAGCAGCATCGGGGTGGGAGGTATGGGAAGAAGTGCTGCTCTCCTGCAAAACTGAAGTTATAAAGCTAAAGCTTGTAAGAATCGAGTCTTCCCCTGCTAAAAAGCTCAGCTTGTGTGTACAAGGGATGATGTGAGAGCTGCCCACCCAGCTGCCTTTGCCTGATGATAGGCATTACCACCAGCCACCAGAACAGAGGGGTTTGGAGGAGGTCCTTGTCTGTGTCCTTGCTTCAAGTGACAGATGTTTGCCCACTGGACTTAGAAGTCCCAGTTCCAGCAGTGAAATACGTGTGTATCATACTGAAAACTATTGTTTTCAGTATGAGCTTCTTTTAAAAATGCCAGGAAACTTCTTGTGTGCACACACTGTAACGGAGACCTTCAATGTCTGTTGAGTTCAGATTTAGTATCCTACAGTGACAAAAAATTAATATAGGATCAACTAACCTAATTATGTACAGTTCTATATGAAAACATTACAAGATTTGAAGTGCTTTGAAACATTAAAACACTGATACCTATTTAGAAATAACTATTCTGTAAATAGAGATAATCCTGCCTTTTAAACTCGACTTAAACTTTGGTGGTGCAAAGTCAAGCACTGAAGAAAATCTGCTGCCTCCCCTTTCATGCTTCCTTGATGGTCATCTATCACAGGTGGTTGCTTTTTCTCCTCTACAGCACTTGGTTGATGCCCAAGGTTAGACCCGTTGGGGGCAGGAACGGACAATGGAACATGCCTGGCACTGCCTGGTCCATGGCAGAAGTTAGAAAGTGCACAGGAATGCAGCAGGAGACTGAAGGAGGAGAAAGGATGGGGGCAGTGTCTCATGGCTGAGGTATTCAAAAACTCTCAGAACTGGACTCCGTCCCTGGCGCCAGACTATCTGTGAGATGTTAGACAAATAAGTTTGCTTTTCTGAAGAGGCCAAGTCTGTTTCAGGCTGCCAGCAGCTGAGCGACACCTTCGGTATGCTGGAGTTGGCTGTGCAGAACTTCTGTAGCAGCAGCAGTCAGTGTGTGGGTGTGCCTGCTTGGGGAGCACTGGTGGCTCACGGGGTGACTCCGACCCCCTGAGTGAGCTCGTTGTGGAAAGGGCAAGTATATAGTGGCATTAACATGTCCTTTCTCCTAGCTGCCCAAGTGCCAAGGGGGTGAATTCACAGTTTTCATAGATAGGGAGAAATGTCAAGTGAAATAAAGCCCTCTGTCTTGGAGAAGACCCAGCTGTGGGGTTTTGTTTAGCCTCAAAGTCAAGGTTGAAAGAGGACAGTGGTGCACAGCAACGTGAGCAGCAGTGTGGGAGAGAGGTAATGAAGCTATGGACAATACTGGCAGAAGAACAGATTTTGTACATGAGCGATGAATCACTTCAGCCTGGAAGTTGGAAGAAGGTTGTTGGTTGTTGTTTTTTTTTTTTCTCTATGAGAACAGCGTGGCAGGAAGAGAGGGGGAAAAAAAAGACAACTCATTTTAAAAGACAGCTACATTAATTTAGAAATAGAAAGGAAGTGATATGGTAGACAACCATGTAATGGCAAGATATGAAGCTGTGTGGTCCAGGAGCCCTGTGATCCGTGTACTGAAGTGCTGAAGTCTCCTGAAAAAATCAGCTTTAATGTATGAAAAGACCTGAGCCCCGGTTTAAAGATGCTTTGTATATTTTGTTTTGTGCTCTGAGGAAGGGAAGCAATGCTGAGCTTCATGGAAATGTTGTTAAATAATTTGTTCTGGAGTGCTCTGCAATAAGTTAATGTCTCATAACATTTCCTAGGAGGAAATCTGGTTATTTTGTCTTTGCCAGGATTTGAAGAAAACATATTGGAGCCATACAATAAATCAAGAAGAGAACAAATCCCACACCATTAAGTCCATAATTTTTGCCCCGTTTTTTTTTTTTTTTTTTTTTTGAGAAGATGGGAGCTAAGGGGAAAGGAAAGGCAGCACGTGTTTGTGTAAGCAGAAGCTGCGTGGCTGTTTGCTTGCAGTGGGTAGAAATCCCAGCTGTGTAGGCACACGTAGGGTGTGGGGCCGTGCAGCCCAGGCACTACCCTACCTCTGGATGAGCTGTCTTTAATGTTTTGCCATAGATCTGTGAAGTGATTATCACCTTGTTTATTTATGCCCAGGCATGAAACAGGATTAGTTTCAGGTGTGCTCTGGATAGCATTTAAAGCGCAGCAAAGATGTAAGTACATTTGCTAAAATAATGAGAAGGGGCTGTAGGACACCAGGCCAAGTGCAGCAGAGGCCTCTCTGATGGAAGTTCTGGAAATCTTGCCTCGGTTTTTCGCAGTAACTTCAGCAGCTGCTTGAGAAGGGATGACTTGGGTGAGTTGTTGTGTGTTTATTACCTAAAATCAGTTCAAGAACTATTAGTGACACCTAACTTTTTCTCTAATGGATTTAAAGATGAGAGGGTAGAGCGCTTGTCACCTGCCCCAAGTTGTTCCTAAAATGGTTAAGGATGGAGACTCTGTCCTCCAGTGGTCATTTACCCCAGGACGTCAGTACATCCCCAGTTAAAAAGTGCTCTCTACCATCTATTTGAATCACCTGTTCAGTTCAAGCCTGTCACTTCTCTTACTGGATGCAGAAAACTGCCTGCTGCCATTTCTCTGTGCTAACTTGGTCTTACCACAAGCATGTAATTATATGGTTCTTTATTACGCAACACCACCACATGAACCCCCCTCTAATCAGCTTTCAAGCCTATTAGTTTCCAATTTGGGTCTCAATTATACAATTCTTGTTTTGATAAAGTGTTTAGTTTAGGTAAAGCCGGTCATGTTGAGCAACTTCCACACTCCACCTGACTCAAGCTCCAGAACTATTTCCGGTTCTGCCTTAATGCCACCAGATCAGATCACCAGATAAATATTTCAGTCATTTATATAACCTCAGTTTCTTGCACGAAGAGATGCTGTTGCGTGCCTGAAACTTGGTCTTGGCTGTTGGCAAAGGGGTTTATTTCTGGGATGTGGGAACTGATAGAAAGTATCAGAGCCAGCCATGAGCTGCTGCTTTCTGGTTGAGTGAGCGCTGGTTATACTCTGCAGCAAACGAGGAGTCGCTTTAATATGCATTTCATTTTGCACCTTACGTTGTGAGGTGGAAACCTTCTCTTCCCATTGATTCACAGTAAATTCTTAGTAAAATATTTGTGTGTGTTGGCTCTTCTAAGAACTAATTCAGATTGGAGGTGACTAGCCAATATTTCTGAAACTTTGCTGGTTAATGGGAAAGGAAATAAAATTTTGACGGGTGATATAGGATATGTGTAGCTGCTTTGATACTTCTGCACCAGAGAATGGCCATCCTGCTGCTTCTAGCTCTCCACTGTAGGTTAACGTGTTGCTTGTAAACTGGTCATGTTGACCTTAAAGGTAACCTCTAATCAGCAGTTCTAAGACTGAGTTCATAGAATCATAGAAGGGTTTGGGTTGGAAGGGACCTTAAAGATCATCTAGTTCCAACCCCCCTGCCATGGGCAGGGACACCTCCCACTAGAGCAGGTTGCTCAAAGCCCCATCCAGCCTGGCCTTGAACACTTCCAGGGATGGGGCATCCACAGCTTCCCTGGGCAACCTGTTCCAGTGCCTCACCAAACTGAGTTAACTCAGTTTATTTCTAAACTGACTTTCAGGTTACTTGGAGCTGGCAAATCATGTCTAGTCCCGCTCATACCTACGGCTCCACAGATTTTTGCAGGAGAAATTCCAGCTCCAAGACACCGAGCTCCCCAGGGCTGGCCCTGGAGCACTCTTCAGAGGGTGGAGGCAGAGAGTGAAACCCCTTTACTGGCTACAGAGAAGGTGGGTGATGTCCCATCCTCATGGCAAAAAATCCCACCCTTCTGAAGATTTAGGCTGTGCCTTTAATAGAGTTTATTTTAAAAATCATGACTATTGCGTGGTAGCGGAAGGTCCAAGATAAAGGGGAGAGAAGTCTCTTGTGATATGTTACAGAACAGCTAGAATAATTTCGAGGTAGACGTTTAATTAATACAACTTTTTCATCTTCTAAGGATGCTTTGATCTGGGGAATGCAGCAGCAGTATAGGGCCCTACAAATAATTCCCTAGACTTATTTCTGAATGTCTGCAGGGCTTCATCGCTGCTCTGCCCATTAAATGTTTGTTCCAATATTGAGTGGTTTTAAATCAGTAAAGGTAAAAACTATCTAGGGAAGGTGATACCTACTCCTTAAACTAAATCAGCTGTAGTACTAGAAGCATCTAACTGTGAGTAGTAATTTGAATACCTGTAATGGCATAAGTGTAATTACTACCCAGCAAACTTTACATCCTTAGGACAGTCAGGTTTTGTAATAACTTCCAAAAGGTAAAATTAGGTTGATCATTGTAATGAAGTGCTTTCATCCATGTATGGTATCACTGTCCAAAGAAAGTGAAAAATGCACATCCACCTTTGCAAATTTTATTGGATAAAGGCCTAGGATGGACCATCTTTCTTTTTAGAACCATTTTTTTTATTTTCTTTCCTTACTGCTGCCTCTGCCCCACCTACCTATGGCATCTTTGTTGAAGCATGCAGCTATTGACAGCTTTTAGTTGCTGAAGGGTAGTTTTGTTTCCATTCGATGGTATTCCTTTCGCCTCCCGTTCTAAATACCAATCACCTGGGTAAATCATGTTTTGTCCTGTTTATTTTTGCAGTAGGTTTTTACCCACATGGGTGTTATTCGTGCCTAAGGAGACTTTCTCCCACGCTCCATTAGACAAAACTGCACCTGCACCCTGGGCTCCCCTCCCTTTCACCGCCTTAAAGTGCTCAATGCTGCCACTTCTCTGGGGTCAAAACCCAAATTCCTCCTGTTGGCTGAAAAGCCCGACCCACAGATACATACAGTTGAAATCCTGCTCTTCAGAAAGCCCAGCCAGCGTGGTCTGGGTAGCGAGGGACCCTGGTGGGAGCAAGACAAACTCACTGGCATAAATAGGACAGAAGGAATTTCATGTGCAGGGTAGCACGGTGAGAGGTGGGGATTGACTGAGCACGGAGAAGAGCTCTCTTCTCTTTTTACTCTAAAGACTAAACATGCTGCCAATTTCATGTGCAGGGTATAGCACAGTGAGAGGTGGGGAGTGACTGAGCACGGAGAAGAGCTCTCTCCTCTTTTTACTCTAAAGACTAAACATGCTGCCAGAAAGATGAGGTTGGGGTTCCTAGAGAACGACAGGCACGGTTCAGTGCTGCGCCTGGTGTTGAAAAGGTCATACCATAACCCAAGTTTCTGTCTACAGTTGGGGCATGTGTTTAATTACTCATCCTTTCTGGAATAAAGTGTGTTTTCAAGATAGCTGTATTCTTACCTCAGGTTATGCTTCTCTTTTTCAGATTGTATGTACTAATTTAGTATTTAAATACTATTTCTTGTCCCATAGCAAGAGAGCAGGCTTGGTTTTGTTTAAGATTTTTAATAGAGATGAATTTGATAATTTTATTTCATTGATCAGATGGCTCAGAACATGTCGTGTGGATAGACAAAGTCATATTTTCAAGCATTACACTACACAAAACTGAATGTATGCTGTCACATTTTTTTCCTTTTTTTTTTTTTTAATAAAAGGAAAGAAAACTGTTCCTAGCTTCAAAAACACACATGGCTTATGTTACTTCAAGTGCTTTGCAGAAATCACTTGTCTTGGAGGGTGGATTAATTTAGCAGGAATCATTTTTATTTTGTGAACCCACTCTTGATTAGCGAAAAGAGGAGGTAAATGGATTAACAAAATTCAGTTGCTTTGAGAATATTGAACTCAGTCATATCACCGGTGTGTTAATCTTGGAACAGAAGCTATGTTAGATTGATAAACACTTAAACATCCTTTATTGATTATATTTAAGAATACACAGAATGGCTGGGGGGAGGAAAGACAGTGTGCAGAAAGTCTGTAGCTCTTCAAGTAGCTCTGTAGTTTAATTCTGATCACCATCTCCTATTATTATTTCCCCTCCTCCGTTGTTTGATTCAGTTCAAATATTCAGCTGATGTTAGCATACTGAAAATTTACTGTGTACCCTTAAAAGCTTATTTTTAGAAGGAAGCTCCCCCATATTCGAGGAAAATATTGCAAAAGCAAAAGGAGAATGGTTTATGTGGATTGAACAGCAACCAAAAAAAAAAGTTGAAAACAAGTAGGCTTAAAAGCATCAATTCCTGGGCTTCCCCCAAAAAAGGGGGTTCTGTAGCTGTGGGCAGGAAGTGGCTGTAATTTTCTTAGATCTCAGTTTTCCAAGATAGCACTTGGTAACGTTGAAGTGTCCCTTTCGCATTAAATAACAGTTCTGAACTTCACAACTTACCTGATTCCAAGCTTTCACACCTTCCCGTGGATGCTAAAACCTACTCATTGCTGTAAAACCCAAGAGCCTCTGACTCTCAGGCTGACTGCAGAGCTTCCCTTCTCCTTCTCCTCCACAGGACGAACTTCAGCACAGCGGACAGTCAGTTTGCTGCCGCCAGAAGCAGAGAGAGGTACCCGTGCTGCCTTCTCAGCAAGCACACGCCTCGCATCTACGGTGACAGCTATCAAA
Source organism: Calidris pugnax (assembly GCF_001431845.1). Taxonomy (NCBI): domain Eukaryota; kingdom Metazoa; phylum Chordata; class Aves; order Charadriiformes; family Scolopacidae; genus Calidris; species Calidris pugnax. Next base: position 3,221,746 of record NW_015091257.1, read on the forward strand.
GTCACACTCCCAAAGGCAGAGCAGCCCTGCTCTTCAGCCAAGCTTTCCGTCTGGGAAAGATCAAGAACTACTTCTCCCTGAAACAACTTCCAGTCTCTTCAAAACCTCATCGTTGACCAGAATGGACAACAAGTACAGTCAAAGTGCTGCAGCTCTTAACGGACTGGAGACACTGCTTCCAGTTACTTGGAAGGAAGTGAAAGAAGAAGAGCGTAAGATGGGTTTCACCTCCTTCTACTGGAACTGGAATATTTCATGATTTGCTGACTCTGTGGACGACGCTGCCATCAAAAAATGAAGAAGTGACTCACTGCAGGCAAAGTACAGCAAAACCCTCTGATTACGTCACTGGGAAGAGAAAGACCATCCCTGCTCAGAAAAGGTCACACTGCGAGCAGAAGCCTTGCCAAGGATTTCATAAGCTACCAAGAAGTGCTTATTTCTTCAGCATTCTTATGGAAAAAGTGCAAGGGGTGAGGGAAATATTTATCCTGAGGTGTGAGTTTTCATTATGCTGAAAACAAATCTCAGTGCTAACTGGTCACTGCAGTAACAAACCCAGCAATTTGTATGCAACTAGTGTGGTTTTAGTGTAAAATGAGATAATTTGCTGTAAAATAAGATAATGCAAGATAAATAAGACTGTGCACTAGTATCTTACACTGGAATTGCCGTTCTGCATAGGCTCCACCTCTCAAAGCCGTCCACACGTCGCTGCTTTGGACAAGACTAATGAGCAGCTTCTGCACTGACCCCTCAGCTCCCCATCTCTACGGGTACAGCAGAGGGGTCAACACAAGGCACCTGTTTCCAGCATTTATCTCTTATTGAAGAACTCAGATTAACTCACTCTGTGTGTGTAGATGAGAAAAAACCCCAGCCCCTCCCAGCAGTGGTACCTGCCTCAGGCCACACTGAGGGGAAGCAGTGTAAGGAGAGACACCTCTTTAATGCTCCCTCAGATCCTCAAGGAGTTGCTCCGGGAGTGCCTGAGGCAGCAGTCAGGTTTGGATTGTGTGGAACTGCTATCCGTGCCCCTGGTCTGTGCCAAAAGGCTGACTTTTGAACCTGTTGACATGTTTTTGAACAGCAAGTTTCACTGTTTGCTTAGGGTAACGACATTGCCTCTGGTTTTGATTTGCTGCTTGGTGTCAGCCCCTACCCTCTCATTTGTTTTAGTAACGGCTGAATCACCATCCCTGGTTCTCCTGTGCCATACCATTTTTAGTTTTACAAAACTGTATCAGATCTTCCTTTGCCATCTCTTCTGCTCAGATGAAACAACACAGGTGCTTACTCATCACATGAAAATTGCACTGTACTTCTGGCTACCTCTTTGCTCTGCTCTGTGCCTTTTCAGGTTTTTTTAATGTCCTTTCAAAGGTGACCAAAGCTACACGGGATGCTGATACCAGGGACACATGGGGGATTTATAGAGCAACAGAAGGTTTGTGATTTTGATTCAGTTCCTAACATTGTTTGTCTTTTTAATTGTTCCTGCTGTCTTCTGAACACTAACCAGAATGATTCCAAGCTCTTTCTTACAAGGAAACAGCTATTTTAGAGGCTGTTCCACTTCTACAGCTGGAGGTGCTTTTCACTAAGTGTTACCCCACCTTTTACAGTGAAACTTGGGTTCCATAACCCTTTGTAATCCACTTTCCTACTCACTCCCTTCTCCAGATCCAGCAGCACAAACCTCTGGATGACATTGCTAGCAACTTCTGTCCATTATGAAAACTGGTAAAAAGGTAAGAAACAGAACCAAGAATAAATGCTCAGTTATTAATCCTGATAGATTCATAGAATCATAGAATCATAGAATGGTTTGGGTTGGAAGGGACCTCAAAGATCATCTTGTTCCAACCCCCTGCCATGGGCAGGGACACCTCCCACTAGAGCAGGTTGCTCAAGGCCCCATCCAGCCTGGCCTTGAACACTTCCAGGGATGGGGCATCCACAACTTCCCTGGGCAACCTGTTCCAGTGTCTCACCACCCTCACAGTAAAAAATTTCTTCCTGAGAAAATTTCTTCCTTTTCCTACAGTGACAAATAGATCATTAACCAAGACTTCTTGCGACTTTCCAAATTTCACCCTATAAAATGAAGTATATCATCCAGGCATCCTTTGTCTGCATGACCATTTACTCTTTCTAGGAACATATTTAGAAGTTATAATTCCTATCATCGCCATATTGAACGTAAATCTATATTTTATTTCTCCATATAATAATGTTTACTTTCAGTCGTAGCTTGCAACCCCTCTTGAAATAAAAGGATATTTGAGCAACTGTTGGATGCTCCCAGCTGGGAATCATTAATTACGTTGTAAGGAAGGGAACCCCAAATCAGTTCTGTGCTGTGAGAAGAGGGCTGAGTTGCTAACTGCACCTTGAGGAAAGACCTGCCAGTGTCAGCCCTTTTCACTTCTGAGCTGAAATATGGAGTTTATATGTCAAGCCACAGTAAGTCTTGCACTACTGTTAATCAAATAAGAGGAGATGACATTTTTCTGTCTTGACCACAGATGACAAACATAATTATTTGTTCTAGTGCGACTAATGGTATAATTCCATGTAAAACACCAAACTCCACAAAAGCTAACAGCACCGCACGCTTCCCACTTCCCAGTGGCTCCAAGGTCTACGTGAAGAAGGGAGCACTAAGAAGAAATGGAAAGATGAAGTACTTTTGAGACCTAGAACACTGACACCATCTTCATACCTAACCTGCAACTTGTTGACAGAGCAGGAGCTCCAAGCAGCACTAGCATTTATTCAATTGAGAAAGGAAAGCGTGGATAAAGCGTTAATCAGCAGGCTCAAACGAAGCTGAAATTACTGCAGTATCTTGTCCACATCATTGAATGTTTAGCTAAGTATGTACACAAATCAGCCAGTGGCAGAAAGCCCAGTAGATGTTTCTATCCTCCCTCCTCCACTACTACTATTCCCACAACATGGAGAGCTTTCACAATATTTTGCTTTTTCTCTCTTCCCCACCCGCTGTTGACGTTAAACGATAATCCCTCGCTGTTTAACCTCATTAGGACACTGAGCTCCCAAACAAGGGCTCAGAGGACCTGCATAACATCCTTGCACTTACTGCTTGAGCCAAAAATCCGAGCCCTGACACTGCAGAGAGTTGTTGTTCTTCTTAAATCCTCACACCTTAAACTGCAAATATTGGAAATATTGCAACTGCAAATGTTGCTGTAGCTATCAGCGCTATGAAGAGGATGTATCAGGGGATACAACAGTATATTCCAGTTCTGCTGAACCTCTGCTTCTGGTAATTTCTTCAGCGTTGTTAGACATTTGGTCCAGTAGCACCCAATTCCTTGCACACACAACATAAACACCATCTCTAGCAAGGATAGGACTTAACACATGCTGTAGCCCACCCCCAGCTTGAACCTCTCACACCACACAGGCTTTAGGTGCTTTGATAACAAGGGAACAGAAGCTACCAACAGTTCTGGACAGACGTTTGCTATCTACCATAGCAGTCTTGTCAGCACAGCGTGATAAGCTTTAAATGCCTAGTGTGCTTTTATGTTTGAAGTAACCTTGAGACATCTGCAACCTTACTGATGTGTTCCTGTCTTAATTGAGAAGAGGGTAAGACTCTGAGGATGGCAGACTGATGGAAATCAGGTAAAATGCTGCTTCTTATTCTGTGCTTTACGAACAGATCAGAACTAATAGACAGCAAACCTGTCGCATGCATCCTATAGCTGCAAAGGAAAGGCCCAGCAGCCTGTCTTCCTTAAAGGAAGGAAGCAAATCTGAGACATTCCAACGTGGTTTACATTCCCCCTGCTCCACCGAAACCAGCTATGGGTCATATCCCTTTTTTTTATTTCCGATATCCCAAACTAAAATCAGACAAACTTACCTCAAGTGACCCTGCATGCTGGAACCTGCTATTTCACAATGACTAGTACTAGTTACGATCCAGAAGAGTAGCTTCTGGTGTTCTGCTTCCTGGTATGAACCTGCGTCAACATCAAGGCATTCAGCCAGGCAATTTAGGACTGAAATTTAGAATCAGACAGTGGATGATAACCTCCTTGATTAAACTAAAACCTGGCAATAAAATTCATGAATATGTTATAACAGGGAACCGCACGACCTACTTCTCCCTGCCTCTCTAATAACAACTTCAGAGACTTCACTAGTTAAAAAAATGAATCCAATCTATTTCTCATCGCCTAAAGTTAAGTTTTTTAACATTGCAGCAAAACCCTTTTAAGTTGAGCGTTCACTTTCTCTGAGGGAATGCAAATCTGTTTTTTCCAAATGAAAGTGGAAAAGTGACCTTTCAGCGCAGTATTTCAAATTATTACTATCTAATTAACCAAATTTGCATAAACTAGCAGCGTAGCATAGCTTTGACACTGCGCAGGCACAAAAATTCAGTCTGACTGTTCTGTCCCCGCCCCTCTCCCTTTGTAAAATCCACATCAAATATGTTTATATGGGATGCTTTCAAGCTCCAAAATGTTAAAAAATGCAGGAAACTCGGGACATCAGAAAGTGAAGCGAAAAAACATTATGCTAACAAAAGCTAACTAACCCAAATGTTTTTAATTTCCCTAGGACACAGACTGCTGCTCCTTTATGTGCACCAGTATAAATCCTTTCTGGCTCTGTACTACTGTACTTGATCCCAGGAGGTGCACTGGCTTTATCCACACCAGCATAACCAGGTATTAAAAAAGCCAGGGCTTCTCTCCGTCCCTGCTGACACCTTTCTACACCACTAAGCTCCCCGCTGTAGACGGTGCAGACAACCAATGAAGTCCTTTATTCTGGTATAAATTACAATGAGCTTTCTTTCCCATTTAAGTTTCAGTCCCTAGATAAAGCTTCAAACCCAATGGCATTTTGGAGATCAGCAAGTTCACACAGGGTGGAGCAATATAGATTCTGATCGAGAAGAGAGCACAGGATAAAGGTCTCCAAACCTTTAAGCAGCTAAATAAAAGCATCCAAACCAAACAGATCATTCTATTACCTAAAAATCCAAACTGATTCTAGTACCTTATCATGACTGTTTAATCTCCGTACCAAAAGCTTGTAAAAATTGCAGGTATCAAATTAAGGTACGGAATTTCATTCAAGTCTGCAACACAAGATTCAAATGAGATTGGTCAAACACTTACAGCCTATGTATGCATGTGTTGTAAGGCACCTCCGTATTTATCAGACTAATCACAGAATCACAGAATCTTCTAGGTTGGAAGGGACCTTAAAGATCATCTTGTCCAATCGTCAACCTAATTTTGACAAAAATAAACACCCACACAACAAACAAAAAGCAACACCATCACTAAACCATGTATCCCAGCACTACATCAACCTGTCTTTTGAACACCTCCAGGGATGGTGCCTCAACCACCTCCCTGGGCAGCCCATTCCAATGGCTGATAACCCTTTTGGTGAAAAATTTTTTCCTAATATCCAGCCTGAACCTCCCCTGGCACAACTTGAGGACATTTCCTCTCGTCCTGTCACCTGTGACTTGGGAGAAGAGACTGACCCCCACCTCTCTACACCCTCCTTTCAGGTACTTTCAAAATGACTAAAGGCTTTTTAGATTCAAGAAGCCATAATAATCATGTGAGATTATATTTTTTAAAAATTGTTCAAAGTTACTTGCCTTGCTCCGGAGCAGAAGCAAGCCAGTGTTTCTCTGTGAAAGACTTTGATTTTGTGATCAATTAGGATATGAGTAGTTTAATTACTTTTGCATTATCCCATTGCCCTTGTTTTAGGATAGGGTATGCAGAAGTCCAGATAACTTTTCAGCAAGATTAAGAGTAGGAGTTGTTTACAGTGCCGTTCCCACAGTAAAGCTGCCTGTTTAAGCCATTTCCTGGCTTTGTAATTCACTGTTTCCTCCCCACTTTCCTTCTCTTTCACTTTGGAGGCTCATTTCTACTGGAAGTTATTTTTCAGAAGGGCACTCCCAAGAATCCCAGGCCAAGAAGCATCTGTGGTTTCTCACTGCTCAGTATTAAACTCTCCTCCCCAAACTTGGGAAGCGACACCCTTCTCCTGCCCTGCAAATAAAGGTTTGCACGGGCTGCTTCTTACAAAGAGCGTTTTTCAACCTAAGGACATTTGAAATTGCTATTTTACACGTTTTTCTCTCAGGAATGTGTTCAGGATACTTAGCAGCTCTGCCCTACTTTCTGTGATTCTGATTAAGACTGAGATACCCCAAACTGGCTACATATGGACAGCTTTCCTGCTGGATGGTCTGTGCCTCCTGGTCATGGTTTATCCTCCCTTGCTTCTGTGTTTCAGCAGGCCACGAGTTCAGTATTTTGGAGAGGAACACTCCCTGCTGATGCATCTGTAAGGTCTCTGGTTTCTCCCCCCAAGAAGGTCCTCCCCTCTCCTGCATCTTAAAGAAAAGCACATGAAGTTGAGGCTTCTGGTTACTCAAATTCCATTCCCACACTTGTGCAGAAACAGAGCCCATGTCTGCCAAGGCTGAGGTCAAGCGTGTTATTCCTCTGAGCTACTTCAAACAGAGTTAAAAGAAACACTGAACCTTTCTTTGAAAAAGCATGCGAAGCATATTAGTTTCCAGGGTTTTACTGTTCAGAATCAGAATCAAAGAAGCTCCTCTGACCAATACTGTCGGAAGGCAGACTGCAATTCAAGTTAAATTGAACTTAAGACAAGGAGGACCATGCTTTCCACGCCAATCTACCAAATTATCTCACTGATGATTATAAAGATTAAAAGTCACAGGATCTGGCCTCCACGTTATGAGAAGCTGCTCATGCTATCTATTGAGGTTGCTAGACTTCCTACTGTGAGGAAGTTCCCTCCTTCCCTTCCCCTGGGAGTGAAACATAGAAGTTATAATATTAGTAATAGACAACATCACTTTAACCTTTGCTATGCACTTGCTTCAGATCAGCTCTTTGGAATTTCAGCCAAAAAGATCTTAGATGTTTTTCTGCTCCAGTTAAACTTTCTGCAGTCCTTTCCCCAAAGGCAATTCCTTCAATGTAAAAAAATAAACAAATTTTTAAAGAATTTTTTTTTTTTTTCTGGCCCTTTCACAGGTCAAAAAATTTGCATCCTTGGAATAGAGCCAGACTTGGTCAAGTACCAAGTATGTGATACTTTAACGCTCGTTCAGTCTTTATCAGAAAAGGTATCTCACAGTGCTCCCTTCCTCTGCATAGCAGACGCATAACACACAGCAGAAACACACTTGTCACAGCGTTCCTCCTTGCTGATAACTTGAGATAAGAACATGAGAGCTCGTGCTGAAGCCAATGGAAGCAGCACCTCAAACACCTCTCACAAAAAGCACCCTGAAAAATCCAGCGTTATGCCCACGTGCGCAGTGAGGCAGCTCTCAGCAGTCACAGGATCTGCCCACAGCGACTCAGCTTCAACTGATAAACTGCCCGTAAGCCCAGGGAAATTCAGAGAATTTGCTCTTCTGAGAAAAACACGTGCGGTGCTGTACAGGTGACTCAAAACACAAGCATTTCTCACACACACTGAACAAACTAGCAAGAAAAGCAGAGAAATGCCAGTTTTCTAGATTAATTTTTTATGTTCTTCCAAATTCTGTAAATTAAAATGTAATTTCCTCCATAAGCGGCAAAGGTGAATATGCAGGAGTGGTTAGATAACTTCTTAATCTGTTTATGTTCGTGTACTGCTTGAGGGTTGCTGTGGCCTTTAACACAAGTAAATGGGAAAGATCTGTTTGCGTGGGGACAAAGATTTGTTTGCTCTGAGCAACTGCAGAGCAGTCTCACCTTATTGTCAGTAGTCGCTTCTATAGAATCACAGAATGGTGAGAGTTGGAAGGGACCTTAAAGATCATCTAGTTCCAACCCCCCTGCCATGGGCAGAGACACCTCCCACTAGAGCAGGTTGCTCAAAGCCCCATCCAGCCTGGCCTTGAACACTTCCAGGGATGGGGCATCCACAACTTCCCTGGGCAACCTGTTCCAGTGCCTCACCACCCTCACAGTAAAAAATTTCTTCCAAATACCTAATCTAAATCTCCCCTTTTTCAATTTAAAACCATAACTCCTCGGTCCTATCACTACACTCCCTGATAAAGAGTCCCTCCCCATCTCTCCTGTAGGCCCCCTTTCAGGTACTGAAAGGCCACCATGAGGTCTCCCTGGAGCCTTCTCTTCTCTCAGCCTGTCCTCATAGGAGAGGTGCTCCAGCCCCCTGATCATCTTCGTGGCCCTCCTCTGGACTCATTCCAACAGGTCCATATCCTTTCTGTGTTGAGGACATTCCTGTGTATGAAACACTGAAATAAGATTAGGGACTTCTTTTTGCCATTGTGCAGGGCCCGAAGTTAGCAGATTCCTTGGCAACTTCAGGTAAAGATTTTCAGCAGTAAGTTGACGACACAGCAAGCAAAAAAAACTGCAAGGAGAAATCACTCAGCCCCAGGTACCAGGGCAGCCACAGCAGCTGCAACAGCCTATGCTAGTAGAGCAATACTTCTTTCAGTGAAGACCATCATCTTACAGATATTTTTTTTTTTCAATTTGAAGAGGATGTTAATATGTATCAATTGCTGTTCATTACAGTCTGTGGTTTCTATTCAAAACCTCACAACACATTTATAAGAAAAATAGGTATCTGCTGGTATAGTTTGGTCAAGTTCTTGCCAGCTCAGGATCTTAATGGAAAGGGATTGAAAATATTAAACTATTCTTTCAGAAGGGCAGACACAAGAAAGGAGCCATTCAGTGTCTCAGGACAAGGAAGCGTTGGCCTTTTTTGTTTTTCTCACTTTTTCAGTAAAGGAGCCCCTTGGGAATTTGGTACAAGGATCAGTGTCAGGAGGAAGAAGAGGCTAGACGTTTTAGCTTAAGTTTTGTTGACAGTGAAGTCCAATTTTGGAAGAAGAGTTAAAATGAAAAATAGATTTAAAAAATCAAGGAATAAAATTCATTGTTGAAAAATACGAACAAAAATCAAGCTTGTGTATATGGGCCTCTCCTCACTGCACTGGATAAGCATTTTAGTAATTTTTGAATGTGAAGTTAGACTATTACATTCCTCACCTCTCACCAATGATCCGTGAAGTTTGGCTGCTCTTTCACAACCACATTTTGGGGTTACTGGTGGACTTCGTTCAATTGTATATTTTTGCTACGGGAAGTAAAAACACAGACCAAGAAGTATCTGCACAGAGATGGTTTATTGATGTTTTCAAGAGATTCAGTCTTCCTGAGGAAGCTAATGAAACAGAAATTCTACTTCCAAAATCTGTACCTGATCTTTCTTCCAGAGAACAGATCTCTCTCTGCAGAAGGCTCTGTTTTTTCAGCCCAAGTGATTTGGTGAGCTTCAGCTTCAAGCTTCATGTAGAGATGTGCCTCACTGGGTTAAGTCCACTTATTTTGGGTAAGTTTCACTGTCTCAATGCCAAATTTGGTTCACGTGATTCAGCTAATAATTCCTAATTGTTGTAGAAGTCTCAAGTCCTCACTCAGCATTGACAGCATAGGTCCCAAAGACTTGT
>NW_015091257.1:3236567-3331696 GCF_001431845.1 Calidris pugnax
TTTGAGGATATTGAACTCAGTCGTATCACCGGTGTGTTCATCTTGGAACAGAAGCTATGTTAGATTGATAAACACTTAAACATCCTTTATTGATTATATTTAAGAATACACAGAATGGCTGGGGGGAGGAAAGACAGTGTGCAGAAAGTCTGTAGCTCTTCAAGTAGCTCTGTAGTTTAATTCTGATCACCATCTCCTATTATTATTTCCCCTCCTCCGTTGTTTGATTCAGTTCAAATATTCAGCTGATGTTAGCATACTGAAAATTTACTGTGTACCCTTAAAAGCTTATTTTTAGAAGGAAGCTCCCCCATATTCGAGGAAAATATTGCAAAAGCAAAAGGAGAATGGTTTATGTGGATTGAACAGCAACCAAAAAAAAAAGTTGAAAACAAGTAGGCTTAAAAGCATCAATTCCTGGGCTTCCCCAAAAAAAGGGGGTTCTGTAGCTGTGGGCAGGAAGTGGCTGTAATTTTCTTAGATCTCAGTTTTCCAAGATAGCACTTGGTAACGTTGAAGTGTCCCTTTCGCATTAAATAACAGTTCTGAACTTCACAACTTACCCGATGCCAAGCTTTCACATCTTCCCGTGGATGCTAAAACCTACTCATTGCTGTAAAACCCAAGAGCCTCTGACTCTCAGGCTGACTGCAGAGCTTCCCTTCTCCTTCTCCTCCACAGGACGAACTTCAGCGCAGGAGACAGACAGTTTGCTGCCACCAAGAGCAGAGAGAGGTACCCGTGCTGCCTTCTCAGCAAGCACACGCCTCGCATCTACGGTGACAGCTATCAAAGTCACACTCCCAAAGGCAGAGCAGCCCTGCTCTTCAGCCAAGCTTTCCGTCTGGGAAAGATCAAGAACTACTTCTCCCTGAAACAACTTCCAGTCTCTTCAAAACCTCATCGTTGACCAGAATGGACAACAAGTACAGTCAAAGTGCTGCAGCTCTTAACGGACTGGAGACACTGCTTCCAGTTACTTGGAAGGAAGTGAAAGAAGAAGAGCGTAAGATGGGTTTCACCTCCTTCTACTGGAACTGGAATATTTCATGATTTGCTGACTCTGTGGACGACGCTGCCATCAAAAAATGAAGAAGTGACTCACTGCAGGCAAAGTACAGCAAAACCCTCTGATTACGTCACTGGGAAGAGAAAGACCATCCCTGCTCAGAAAAGGTCACACTGCGAGCAGAAGCCTTGCCAAGGATTTCATAAGCTACCAAGAAGTGGCCATTTCTTCAGCATTCTTCTGGAAAAAGTGCAAGGTGTGAGGGAAATATTTATCCTGAGGTGTGAGTTTTCATTATGCTGAAAACAAATCTCAGTGCTAACTGGTCACTGCAGTAACAAACCCAGCAATTTGTATGCAACTAGTGTGGTTTTAGTGTAAAATGAGATAATTTGCTGTAAAATAAGATAATGCAAGATAAATAAGACTGTGCACTAGTATCTTACACTGGAATTGCCGTTCTGCATAGGCTCCACCTCTCAAAGCCGTCCACACGTCGCTGCTTTGGACAAGACTAATGAGCAGCTTCTGCACTGACCCCTCAGCTCCCCATCTGTACGGGTACAGCAGAGGGGTCAACACAAGGCACCTCTTTCCAGCATCTATCTCTTATTGAAGAACTCAGATTAACTCACTCTGTGTGTGTAGATGAGAAAAAACCCCAGCCCCTCCCAGCAGTGGTACCTGCCTCAGGCCACACTGAGGGGAAGCAGTGTAAGGAGAGACACCTCTTTAATGCTCCCTCAGATCCTCAAGGAGTTGCTCCGGGAGTGCCTGAGGCAGCAGTCAGGTTTGGATTGTGTGGAACTGCTATCCGTGCCCCTGGTCTGTGCCAAAAGGCTGACTTTTGAACCTGTTGACATGTTTTTGAACAGCAAGTTTCACTGTTTGCTTAGGGTAACGACATTGCCTCTGGTTTTGATTTGCTGCTTGGTGTCAGCCCCCACCCTCTCATTTGTTTAAGTAACGGGTGAATCACCATCCCTGGTTCTCCTGTGCCATACCATTTTTAGTTTTACAAAACTGTCTCAGATCTTCCTTTGCCATCTCTTCTGCTCAGATGAAACAACACAGGTGCTTACTCATCACATGAAAATTGCACTGTACTTCTGGCTACCTCTTTGCTCTGCTCTGTGCCTTTTCAGGTTTTTTTAATGTCCTTTCAAAGGTGACCAAAGCTACACGGGATGCTGATACCAGGGACACATGGGGGATTTATAGAGCAACAGAAGGTTTGTGATTTTGATTCAGTTCCTAACATTGTTTGTCTTTTTAATTGTTCCTGCTGTCTTCTGAACACTAACCAGAATGATTCCAAGCTCTTTCTTACAAGGAAACAGCTATTTTAGAGGCTGTTCCACTTCTACAGCTGGAGGTGCTTTTCACTAAGTGTTACCCCACCTTTTACAGTGAAACTTGGGTTCCATAACCCTTTGTAATCCACTTTCCTACTCACTCCCTTCTCCAGATCCAGCAGCACAAACCTCTGGATGACATTGCTAGCAACTTCTGTCCATTATGAAAACTGGTAAAAAGGTAAGAAACAGAACCAAGAATAAATGCTCAGTTATTAATCCTGATAGATTCATAGAATCATAGAATCATAGAATGGTTTGGGTTGGAAGGGACCTCAAAGATCATCTTGTTCCAACCCCCTGCCATGGGCAGGGACACCTCCCACTAGAGCAGGTTGCTCAAGGCCCCATCCAGCCTGGCCTTGAACACTTCCAGGGATGGGGCATCCACAACTTCCCTGGGCAACCTGTTCCAGTGTCTCACCACCCTCACAGTAAAAAATTTCTTCCTGAGAAAATTTCTTCCTTTTCCTACAGTGACAAATAGATCATTAACCAAGACTTCTTGCGACTTTCCAAATTTCACCCTATAAAATGAAGTATATCATCCAGGCATCCTTTGTCTGCATGACCATTTACTCTTTCTAGGAACATATTTAGAAGTTATAATTCCTATCATCGCCATATTGAACGTAAATCTATATTTTATTTCTCCATATAATAATGTTTACTTTCAGTCGTAGCTTGCAACCCCTCTTGAAATAAAAGGATATTTGAGCAACTGTTGGATGCTCCCAGCTGGGAATCATTAATTACGTTGTAAGGAAGGGAACCCCAAATCAGTTCTGTGCTGTGAGAAGAGGGCTGAGTTGCTAACTTCACCTTGAGGAAAGACCTGCCAGTGTCAGCCCTTTTCACTTCTGAGCTGAAATATGGAGTTTATATGTCAAGCCACAGTAAGTCTTGCACTACTGTTAATCAAATAAGAGGAGATGACATTTTTCTGTCTTGACCACAGATGACAAACATAATTATTTGTTCTAGTGCGACTAATGGTATAATTCCATGTAAAACACCAAACTCCACAAAAGCTAACAGCACCGCACGCTTCCCACTTCCCAGTGGCTCCAAGGTCTACGTGAAGAAGGGAGCACTAAGAAGAAATGGAAAGATGAAGTACTTTTGAGACCTAGAACACTGACACCATCTTCATACCTAACCTGCAACTTGTTGACAGAGCAGGAGCTCCAAGCAGCACTAGCATTTATTCAATTGAGAAAGGAAAGCGTGGATAAAGCGTTAATCAGCAGGCTCAAACGAAGCTGAAATTACTGCAGTATCTTGTCCACATCATTGAATGTTTAGCTAAGTATGTACACAAATCAGCCAGTGGCAGAAAGCCCAGTAGATGTTTCTATCCTCCCTCCTCCACTACTACTATTCCCACAACATGGAGAGCTTTCACAATATTTTGCTTTTTCTCTCTTCCCCACCCGCTGTTGACGTTAAACGATAATCCCTCGCTGTTTAACCTCATTAGGACACTGAGCTCCCAAACAAGGGCTCAGAGGACCTGCATAACATCCTTGCACTTACTGCTTGAGCCAAAAATCCGAGCCCTGACACTGCAGAGAGTTGTTGTTCTTCTTAAATCCTCACACCTTAAACTGCAAATATTGGAAATATTGCAACTGCAAATGTTGCTGTAGCTATCAGCGCTATGAAGAGGATGTATCAGGGGATACAACAGTATATTCCAGTTCTGCTGAACCTCTGCTTCTGGTAATTTCTTCAGCGTTGTTAGACATTTGGTCCAGTAGCACCCAATTCCTTGCACACACAACATAAACACCATCTCTAGCAAGGATAGGACTTAACACATGCTGTAGCCCACCCCCAGCTTGAACCTCTCACACCACACAGGCTTTAGGTGCTTTGATAACAAGGGAACAGAAGCTACCAACAGTTCTGGACAGACGTTTGCTATCTACCATAGCAGTCTTGTCAGCACAGCGTGATAAGCTTTAAATGCCTAGTGTGCTTTTATGTTTGAAGTAACCTTGAGACATCTGCAACCTTACTGATGTGTTCCTGTCTTAATTGAGAAGAGGGTAAGACTCTGAGGATGGCAGACTGATGGAAATCAGGTAAAATGCTGCTTCTTATTCTGTGCTTTACGAACAGATCAGAACTAATAGACAGCAAACCTGTCGCATGCATCCTATAGCTGCAAAGGAAAGGCCCAGCAGCCTGTCTTCCTTAAAGGAAGGAAGCAAATCTGAGACATTCCAACGTGGTTTACATTCCCCCTGCTCCACCGAAACCAGCTATGGGTCATATCCCTTTTTTTTATTTCCGATATCCCAAACTAAAATCAGACAAACTTACCTCAAGTGACCCTGCATGCTGGAACCTGCTATTTCACAATGACTAGTACTAGTTACGATCCAGAAGAGTAGCTTCTGGTGTTCTGCTTCCTGGTATGAACCTGCGTCAACATCAAGGCATTCAGCCAGGCAATTTAGGACTGAAATTTAGAATCAGACAGTGGATGATAACCTCCTTGATTAAACTAAAACCTGGCAATAAAATTCATGAATATGTTATAACAGGGAACCGCACGACCTACTTCTCCCTGCCTCTCTAATAACAACTTCAGAGACTTCACTAGTTAAAAAAATGAATCCAATCTATTTCTCATCGCCTAAAGTTAAGTTTTTTAACATTGCAGCAAAACCCTTTTAAGTTGAGCGTTCACTTTCTCTGAGGGAATGCAAATCTGTTTTTTCCAAATGAAAGTGGAAAAGTGACCTTTCAGCGCAGTATTTCAAATTATTACTATCTAATTAACCAAATTTGCATAAACTAGCAGCGTAGCATAGCTTTGACACTGCGCAGGCACAAAAATTCAGTCTGACTGTTCTGTCCCCGCCCCTCTCCCTTTGTAAAATCCACATCAAATATGTTTATATGGGATGCTTTCAAGCTCCAAAATGTTAAAAAATGCAGGAAACTCGGGACATCAGAAAGTGAAGCGAAAAAACATTATGCTAACAAAAGCTAACTAACCCAAATGTTTTTAATTTCCCTAGGACACAGACTGCTGCTCCTTTATGTGCACCAGTATAAATCCTTTCTGGCTCTGTACTACTGTACTTGATCCCAGGAGGTGCACTGGCTTTATCCACACCAGCATAACCAGGTATTAAAAAAGCCAGGGCTTCTCTCCGTCCCTGCTGACACCTTTCTACACCACTAAGCTCCCCGCTGTAGACGGTGCAGACAACCAATGAAGTCCTTTATTCTGGTATAAATTACAATGAGCTTTCTTTCCCATTTAAGTTTCAGTCCCTAGATAAAGCTTCAAACCCAATGGCATTTTGGAGATCAGCAAGTTCACACAGGGTGGAGCAATATAGATTCTGATCGAGAAGAGAGCACAGGATAAAGGTCTCCAAACCTTTAAGCAGCTAAATAAAAGCATCCAAACCAAACAGATCATTCTATTACCTAAAAATCCAAACTGATTCTAGTACCTTATCATGACTGTTTAATCTCCGTACCAAAAGCTTGTAAAAATTGCAGGTATCAAATTAAGGTACGGAATTTCATTCAAGTCTGCAACACAAGATTCAAATGAGATTGGTCAAACACTTACAGCCTATGTATGCATGTGTTGTAAGGCACCTCCGTATTTATCAGACTAATCACAGAATCACAGAATCTTCTAGGTTGGAAGGGACCTTAAAGATCATCTTGTCCAATCGTCAACCTAATTTTGACAAAAATAAACACCCACACAACAAACAAAAAGCAACACCATCACTAAACCATGTATCCCAGCACTACATCAACCTGTCTTTTGAACACCTCCAGGGATGGTGCCTCAACCACCTCCCTGGGCAGCCCATTCCAATGGCTGATAACCCTTTTGGTGAAAAATTTTTTCCTAATATCCAGCCTGAACCTCCCCTGGCACAACTTGAGGACATTTCCTCTCGTCCTGTCACCTGTGACTTGGGAGAAGAGACTGACCCCCACCTCTCTACACCCTCCTTTCAGGTACTTTCAAAATGACTAAAGGCTTTTTAGATTCAAGAAGCCATAATAATCATGTGAGATTATATTTTTTAAAAATTGTTCAAAGTTACTTGCCTTGCTCCGGAGCAGAAGCAAGCCAGTGTTTCTCTGTGAAAGACTTTGATTTTGTGATCAATTAGGATATGAGTAGTTTAATTACTTTTGCATTATCCCATTGCCCTTGTTTTAGGATAGGGTATGCAGAAGTCCAGATAACTTTTCAGCAAGATTAAGAGTAGGAGTTGTTTACAGTGCCGTTCCCACAGTAAAGCTGCCTGTTTAAGCCATTTCCTGGCTTTGTAATTCACTGTTTCCTCCCCACTTTCCTTCTCTTTCACTTTGGAGGCTCATTTCTACTGGAAGTTATTTTTCAGAAGGGCACTCCCAAGAATCCCAGGCCAAGAAGCATCTGTGGTTTCTCACTGCTCAGTATTAAACTCTCCTCCCCAAACTTGGGAAGCGACACCCTTCTCCTGCCCTGCAAATAAAGGTTTGCACGGGCTGCTTCTTACAAAGAGCGTTTTTCAACCTAAGGACATTTGAAATTGCTATTTTACACGTTTTTCTCTCAGGAATGTGTTCAGGATACTTAGCAGCTCTGCCCTACTTTCTGTGATTCTGATTAAGACTGAGATACCCCAAACTGGCTACATATGGACAGCTTTCCTGCTGGATGGTCTGTGCCTCCTGGTCATGGTTTATCCTCCCTTGCTTCTGTGTTTCAGCAGGCCACGAGTTCAGTATTTTGGAGAGGAACACTCCCTGCTGATGCATCTGTAAGGTCTCTGGTTTCTCCCCCCAAGAAGGTCCTCCCCTCTCCTGCATCTTAAAGAAAAGCACATGAAGTTGAGGCTTCTGGTTACTCAAATTCCATTCCCACACTTGTGCAGAAACAGAGCCCATGTCTGCCAAGGCTGAGGTCAAGCGTGTTATTCCTCTGAGCTACTTCAAACAGAGTTAAAAGAAACACTGAACCTTTCTTTGAAAAAGCATGCGAAGCATATTAGTTTCCAGGGTTTTACTGTTCAGAATCAGAATCAAAGAAGCTCCTCTGACCAATACTGTCGGAAGGCAGACTGCAATTCAAGTTAAATTGAACTTAAGACAAGGAGGACCATGCTTTCCACGCCAATCTACCAAATTATCTCACTGATGATTATAAAGATTAAAAGTCACAGGATCTGGCCTCCACGTTATGAGAAGCTGCTCATGCTATCTATTGAGGTTGCTAGACTTCCTACTGTGAGGAAGTTCCCTCCTTCCCTTCCCCTGGGAGTGAAACATAGAAGTTATAATATTAGTAATAGACAACATCACTTTAACCTTTGCTATGCACTTGCTTCAGATCAGCTCTTTGGAATTTCAGCCAAAAAGATCTTAGATGTTTTTCTGCTCCAGTTAAACTTTCTGCAGTCCTTTCCCCAAAGGCAATTCCTTCAATGTAAAAAAATAAACAAATTTTTAAAGAATTTTTTTTTTTTTTCTGGCCCTTTCACAGGTCAAAAAATTTGCATCCTTGGAATAGAGCCAGACTTGGTCAAGTACCAAGTATGTGATACTTTAACGCTCGTTCAGTCTTTATCAGAAAAGGTATCTCACAGTGCTCCCTTCCTCTGCATAGCAGACGCATAACACACAGCAGAAACACACTTGTCACAGCGTTCCTCCTTGCTGATAACTTGAGATAAGAACATGAGAGCTCGTGCTGAAGCCAATGGAAGCAGCACCTCAAACACCTCTCACAAAAAGCACCCTGAAAAATCCAGCGTTATGCCCACGTGCGCAGTGAGGCAGCTCTCAGCAGTCACAGGATCTGCCCACAGCGACTCAGCTTCAACTGATAAACTGCCCGTAAGCCCAGGGAAATTCAGAGAATTTGCTCTTCTGAGAAAAACACGTGCGGTGCTGTACAGGTGACTCAAAACACAAGCATTTCTCACACACACTGAACAAACTAGCAAGAAAAGCAGAGAAATGCCAGTTTTCTAGATTAATTTTTTATGTTCTTCCAAATTCTGTAAATTAAAATGTAATTTCCTCCATAAGCGGCAAAGGTGAATATGCAGGAGTGGTTAGATAACTTCTTAATCTGTTTATGTTCGTGTACTGCTTGAGGGTTGCTGTGGCCTTTAACACAAGTAAATGGGAAAGATCTGTTTGCGTGGGGACAAAGATTTGTTTGCTCTGAGCAACTGCAGAGCAGTCTCACCTTATTGTCAGTAGTCGCTTCTATAGAATCACAGAATGGTGAGAGTTGGAAGGGACCTTAAAGATCATCTAGTTCCAACCCCCCTGCCATGGGCAGAGACACCTCCCACTAGAGCAGGTTGCTCAAAGCCCCATCCAGCCTGGCCTTGAACACTTCCAGGGATGGGGCATCCACAACTTCCCTGGGCAACCTGTTCCAGTGCCTCACCACCCTCACAGTAAAAAATTTCTTCCAAATACCTAATCTAAATCTCCCCTTTTTCAATTTAAAACCATAACTCCTCGGTCCTATCACTACACTCCCTGATAAAGAGTCCCTCCCCATCTCTCCTGTAGGCCCCCTTTCAGGTACTGAAAGGCCACCATGAGGTCTCCCTGGAGCCTTCTCTTCTCTCAGCCTGTCCTCATAGGAGAGGTGCTCCAGCCCCCTGATCATCTTCGTGGCCCTCCTCTGGACTCATTCCAACAGGTCCATATCCTTTCTGTGTTGAGGACATTCCTGTGTATGAAACACTGAAATAAGATTAGGGACTTCTTTTTGCCATTGTGCAGGGCCCGAAGTTAGCAGATTCCTTGGCAACTTCAGGTAAAGATTTTCAGCAGTAAGTTGACGACACAGCAAGCAAAAAAAACTGCAAGGAGAAATCACTCAGCCCCAGGTACCAGGGCAGCCACAGCAGCTGCAACAGCCTATGCTAGTAGAGCAATACTTCTTTCAGTGAAGACCATCATCTTACAGATATTTTTTTTTTTTTTTCTGTCTTGACCACAGATGACAAACATAATTACTTGTTCTAGTGCGACTAATGGTATAATTCCATGTAAAACACCAAACTCCACAAAAGCTAACAGCACCGCACGCTTCCCACTTCCCAGTGGCTCCAAGGTCTACGTGAAGAAGGGAGCACTAAGAAGAAATGGGAAGATGAAGTACTTTTCAGACCTAGAACACTGACACCATCTTCATACCTAACCTGCAACTTGTTGACAGCAAGAGCTCCAAGCAGCACTAGCATTTCTTCAGTTGAGAAAGGAAAGTGTGGATAAAGCGTTAATCAACAGGCTCAAACGAAGCTGAAATTACTGCAGTATCTTGTCCACATCATTGAATGTTTAGCTAAGTATGTACACAAATCAGCCAGTGGCAGAAAGCCCAGTAGATGTTTCTATCCTCCCTCCTCCACTACTACTATTCCCACAACATGGAGAGCTTTCACAATATTTTGCTTTTTCTCTCTTCCCCACCCGCTGTTGACGTTAAACGATAATCCCTCGCTGTTTAACCTCATTAGGACACTGAGCTCCCAAACAAGGGCTCAGAGGACCTGCATAACATCCTTGTGCTCACTGCTTGAGACCAAAAACCCGAGCCCTGACACTGCAGAGAGGAGTTGTTCTTCTTAAATCCTCACACCTGAAACTGCAAATATTGGAAAGGTGGGTGCTGCTGTAGCTATCAGCGCTATGAAGAGGATGTATCAGGGGATACAACAGTATATTCCAGTTCTGCTGAACCTCTGCTTCTGGTAATTTCTTCAGCGTTGTTAGACATTTGGTCCAGTAGCACCCAATTCCTTGCACACACAACATAAACACCATCTCTAGCAAGGATAGGACTTAACACATGCTGTAGCCCACCCCCAGCTTGAACCTCTCACACCACACAGGCTTTAGGTGCTTTGATAACAAGGGAACAGAAGCTACCAACAGTTCTGGACAGACGTTTGCTATCTACCATAGCAGTCTTGTCAGCACAGCGTGATAAGCTTTAAATGCCTAGTGTGCTTTTATGTTTGAAGTAACCTTGAGACATCTGCAACCTTACTGATGTGTTCCTGTCTTAATTGAGAAGAGGGTAAGACTCTGAGGATGGCAGACTGATGGAAATCAGGTAAAATGCTGCTTCTTATTCTGTGCTTTACGAACAGATCAGAACTAATAGACAGCAAACCTGTCGCATGCATCCTATAGCTGCAAAGGAAAGGCCCAGCAGCCTGTCTTCCTTAAAGGAAGGAAGCAAATCTGAGACATTCCAACGTGGTTTACATTCCCCCTGCTCCACCGAAACCAGCTATGGGTCATATCCCTTTTTTTTATTTCCGATATCCCAAACTAAAATCAGACAAACTTACCTCAAGTGACCCTGCATGCTGGAACCTGCTATTTCACAATGACTATTACTAGTTACGATCCAGAAGAGTAGCTTCTGGTGTTCTGCTTCCTGGTATGAACCTGCGTCAACATCAAGGCATTCAGCCAGGCAATTTAGGACTGAAATTTAGAATCAGACAGTGGATGATAACCTCCTTGATTAAACTAAAACCTGGCAATAAAATTCATGAATATGTTATAACAGGGAACCGCACGACCTACTTCTCCCTGCCTCTCTAATAACAACTTCAGAGACTTCACTAGTTAAAAAAATGAATCCAATCTATTTCTCATCGCCTAAAGTTAAGTTTTTTAACATTGCAGCAAAACCCTTTTAAGTTGAGCGTTCACTTTCTCTGAGGGAATGCAAATCTGTTTTTTCCAAATGAAAGTGGAAAAGTGACCTTTCAGCGCAGTATTTCAAATTATTACTATCTAATTAACCAAATTTGCATAAACTAGCAGCGTAGCATAGCTTTGACACTGCGCAGGCACAAAAATTCAGTCTGACTGTTCTGTCCCCGCCCCTCTCCCTTTGTAAAATCCACATCAAATATGTTTATATGGGATGCTTTCAAGCTCCAAAATGTTAAAAAATGCAGGAAACTCGGGACATCAGAAAGTGAAGCGAAAAAACATTATGCTAACAAAAGCTAACTAACCCAAATGTTTTTAATTTCCCTAGGACACAGACTGCTGCTCCTTTATGTGCACCAGTATAAATCCTTTCTGGCTCTGTACTACTGTACTTGATCCCAGGAGGTGCACTGGCTTTATCCACACCAGCATAACCAGGTATTAAAAAAGCCAGGGCTTCTCTCCGTCCCTGCTGACACCTTTCTACACCACTAAGCTCCCCGCTGTAGACGGTGCAGACAACCAATGAAGTCCTTTATTCTGGTATAAATTACAATGAGCTTTCTTTCCCATTTAAGTTTCAGTCCCTAGATAAAGCTTCAAACCCAATGGCATTTTGGAGATCAGCAAGTTCACACAGGGTGGAGCAATATAGATTCTGATCGAGAAGAGAGCACAGGATAAAGGTCTCCAAACCTTTAAGCAGCTAAATAAAAGCATCCAAACCAAACAGATCATTCTATTACCTAAAAATCCAAACTGATTCTAGTACCTTATCATGACTGTTTAATCTCCGTACCAAAAGCTTGTAAAAATTGCAGGTATCAAATTAAGGTACGGAATTTCATTCAAGTCTGCAACACAAGATTCAAATGAGATTGGTCAAACACTTACAGCCTATGTATGCATGTGTTGTAAGGCACCTCCGTATTTATCAGACTAATCACAGAATCACAGAATCTTCTAGGTTGGAAGGGACCTTAAAGATCATCTTGTCCAATCGTCAACCTAATTTTGACAAAAATAAACACCCACACAACAAACAAAAAGCAACACCATCACTAAACCATGTATCCCAGCACTACATCAACCTGTCTTTTGAACACCTCCAGGGATGGTGCCTCAACCACCTCCCTGGGCAGCCCATTCCAATGGCTGATAACCCTTTTGGTGAAAAATTTTTTCCTAATATCCAGCCTGAACCTCCCCTGGCACAACTTGAGGACATTTCCTCTCGTCCTGTCACCTGTGACTTGGGAGAAGAGACTGACCCCCACCTCTCTACACCCTCCTTTCAGGTACTTTCAAAATGACTAAAGGCTTTTTAGATTCAAGAAGCCATAATAATCATGTGAGATTATATTTTTTAAAAATTGTTCAAAGTTACTTGCCTTGCTCCGGAGCAGAAGCAAGCCAGTGTTTCTCTGTGAAAGACTTTGATTTTGTGATCAATTAGGATATGAGTAGTTTAATTACTTTTGCATTATCCCATTGCCCTTGTTTTAGGATAGGGTATGCAGAAGTCCAGATAACTTTTCAGCAAGATTAAGAGTAGGAGTTGTTTACAGTGCCGTTCCCACAGTAAAGCTGCCTGTTTAAGCCATTTCCTGGCTTTGTAATTCACTGTTTCCTCCCCACTTTCCTTCTCTTTCACTTTGGAGGCTCATTTCTACTGGAAGTTATTTTTCAGAAGGGCACTCCCAAGAATCCCAGGCCAAGAAGCATCTGTGGTTTCTCACTGCTCAGTATTAAACTCTCCTCCCCAAACTTGGGAAGCGACACCCTTCTCCTGCCCTGCAAATAAAGGTTTGCACGGGCTGCTTCTTACAAAGAGCGTTTTTCAACCTAAGGACATTTGAAATTGCTATTTTACACGTTTTTCTCTCAGGAATGTGTTCAGGATACTTAGCAGCTCTGCCCTACTTTCTGTGATTCTGATTAAGACTGAGATACCCCAAACTGGCTACATATGGACAGCTTTCCTGCTGGATGGTCTGTGCCTCCTGGTCATGGTTTATCCTCCCTTGCTTCTGTGTTTCAGCAGGCCACGAGTTCAGTATTTTGGAGAGGAACACTCCCTGCTGATGCATCTGTAAGGTCTCTGGTTTCTCCCCCCAAGAAGGTCCTCCCCTCTCCTGCATCTTAAAGAAAAGCACATGAAGTTGAGGCTTCTGGTTACTCAAATTCCATTCCCACACTTGTGCAGAAACAGAGCCCATGTCTGCCAAGGCTGAGGTCAAGCGTGTTATTCCTCTGAGCTACTTCAAACAGAGTTAAAAGAAACACTGAACCTTTCTTTGAAAAAGCATGCGAAGCATATTAGTTTCCAGGGTTTTACTGTTCAGAATCAGAATCAAAGAAGCTCCTCTGACCAATACTGTCGGAAGGCAGACTGCAATTCAAGTTAAATTGAACTTAAGACAAGGAGGACCATGCTTTCCACGCCAATCTACCAAATTATCTCACTGATGATTATAAAGATTAAAAGTCACAGGATCTGGCCTCCACGTTATGAGAAGCTGCTCATGCTATCTATTGAGGTTGCTAGACTTCCTACTGTGAGGAAGTTCCCTCCTTCCCTTCCCCTGGGAGTGAAACATAGAAGTTATAATATTAGTAATAGACAACATCACTTTAACCTTTGCTATGCACTTGCTTCAGATCAGCTCTTTGGAATTTCAGCCAAAAAGATCTTAGATGTTTTTCTGCTCCAGTTAAACTTTCTGCAGTCCTTTCCCCAAAGGCAATTCCTTCAATGTAAAAAAATAAACAAATTTTTAAAGAATTTTTTTTTTTTTTCTGGCCCTTTCACAGGTCAAAAAATTTGCATCCTTGGAATAGAGCCAGACTTGGTCAAGTACCAAGTATGTGATACTTTAACGCTCGTTCAGTCTTTATCAGAAAAGGTATCTCACAGTGCTCCCTTCCTCTGCATAGCAGACGCATAACACACAGCAGAAACACACTTGTCACAGCGTTCCTCCTTGCTGATAACTTGAGATAAGAACATGAGAGCTCGTGCTGAAGCCAATGGAAGCAGCACCTCAAACACCTCTCACAAAAAGCACCCTGAAAAATCCAGCGTTATGCCCACGTGCGCAGTGAGGCAGCTCTCAGCAGTCACAGGATCTGCCCACAGCGACTCAGCTTCAACTGATAAACTGCCCGTAAGCCCAGGGAAATTCAGAGAATTTGCTCTTCTGAGAAAAACACGTGCGGTGCTGTACAGGTGACTCAAAACACAAGCATTTCTCACACACACTGAACAAACTAGCAAGAAAAGCAGAGAAATGCCAGTTTTCTAGATTAATTTTTTATGTTCTTCCAAATTCTGTAAATTAAAATGTAATTTCCTCCATAAGCGGCAAAGGTGAATATGCAGGAGTGGTTAGATAACTTCTTAATCTGTTTATGTTCGTGTACTGCTTGAGGGTTGCTGTGGCCTTTAACACAAGTAAATGGGAAAGATCTGTTTGCGTGGGGACAAAGATTTGTTTGCTCTGAGCAACTGCAGAGCAGTCTCACCTTATTGTCAGTAGTCGCTTCTATAGAATCACAGAATGGTGAGAGTTGGAAGGGACCTTAAAGATCATCTAGTTCCAACCCCCCTGCCATGGGCAGAGACACCTCCCACTAGAGCAGGTTGCTCAAAGCCCCATCCAGCCTGGCCTTGAACACTTCCAGGGATGGGGCATCCACAACTTCCCTGGGCAACCTGTTCCAGTGCCTCACCACCCTCACAGTCCAAACCTTTAAGCAGCTAAATAAAAGCATCCAAACCAAACAGATCATTCTATTACCTAAAAATCCAAACTGATTCTAGTACCTTATCATGACTGTTTAATCTCCGTACCAAAAGCTTGTAAAAATTGCAGGTATCAAATTAAGGTACGGAATTTCATTCAAGTCTGCAACACAAGATTCAAATGAGATTGGTCAAACACTTACAGCCTATGTATGCATGTGTTGTAAGGCACCTCCGTATTTATCAGACTAATCACAGAATCACAGAATCTTCTAGGTTGGAAGGGACCTTAAAGATCATCTTGTCCAATCGTCAACCTAATTTTGACAAAAATAAACACCCACACAACAAACAAAAAGCAACACCATCACTAAACCATGTATCCCAGCACTACATCAACCTGTCTTTTGAACACCTCCAGGGATGGTGCCTCAACCACCTCCCTGGGCAGCCCATTCCAATGGCTGATAACCCTTTTGGTGAAAAATTTTTTCCTAATATCCAGCCTGAACCTCCCCTGGCACAACTTGAGGACATTTCCTCTCGTCCTGTCACCTGTGACTTGGGAGAAGAGACTGACCCCCACCTCTCTACACCCTCCTTTCAGGTACTTTCAAAATGACTAAAGGCTTTTTAGATTCAAGAAGCCATAATAATCATGTGAGATTATATTTTTTAAAAATTGTTCAAAGTTACTTGCCTTGCTCCGGAGCAGAAGCAAGCCAGTGTTTCTCTGTGAAAGACTTTGATTTTGTGATCAATTAGGATATGAGTAGTTTAATTACTTTTGCATTATCCCATTGCCCTTGTTTTAGGATAGGGTATGCAGAAGTCCAGATAACTTTTCAGCAAGATTAAGAGTAGGAGTTGTTTACAGTGCCGTTCCCACAGTAAAGCTGCCTGTTTAAGCCATTTCCTGGCTTTGTAATTCACTGTTTCCTCCCCACTTTCCTTCTCTTTCACTTTGGAGGCTCATTTCTACTGGAAGTTATTTTTCAGAAGGGCACTCCCAAGAATCCCAGGCCAAGAAGCATCTGTGGTTTCTCACTGCTCAGTATTAAACTCTCCTCCCCAAACTTGGGAAGCGACACCCTTCTCCTGCCCTGCAAATAAAGGTTTGCACGGGCTGCTTCTTACAAAGAGCGTTTTTCAACCTAAGGACATTTGAAATTGCTATTTTACACGTTTTTCTCTCAGGAATGTGTTCAGGATACTTAGCAGCTCTGCCCTACTTTCTGTGATTCTGATTAAGACTGAGATACCCCAAACTGGCTACATATGGACAGCTTTCCTGCTGGATGGTCTGTGCCTCCTGGTCATGGTTTATCCTCCCTTGCTTCTGTGTTTCAGCAGGCCACGAGTTCAGTATTTTGGAGAGGAACACTCCCTGCTGATGCATCTGTAAGGTCTCTGGTTTCTCCCCCCAAGAAGGTCCTCCCCTCTCCTGCATCTTAAAGAAAAGCACATGAAGTTGAGGCTTCTGGTTACTCAAATTCCATTCCCACACTTGTGCAGAAACAGAGCCCATGTCTGCCAAGGCTGAGGTCAAGCGTGTTATTCCTCTGAGCTACTTCAAACAGAGTTAAAAGAAACACTGAACCTTTCTTTGAAAAAGCATGCGAAGCATATTAGTTTCCAGGGTTTTACTGTTCAGAATCAGAATCAAAGAAGCTCCTCTGACCAATACTGTCGGAAGGCAGACTGCAATTCAAGTTAAATTGAACTTAAGACAAGGAGGACCATGCTTTCCACGCCAATCTACCAAATTATCTCACTGATGATTATAAAGATTAAAAGTCACAGGATCTGGCCTCCACGTTATGAGAAGCTGCTCATGCTATCTATTGAGGTTGCTAGACTTCCTACTGTGAGGAAGTTCCCTCCTTCCCTTCCCCTGGGAGTGAAACATAGAAGTTATAATATTAGTAATAGACAACATCACTTTAACCTTTGCTATGCACTTGCTTCAGATCAGCTCTTTGGAATTTCAGCCAAAAAGATCTCAGATGTTTTTCTGCTCCAGTTAAACTTTCTGCAGTCCTTTCCCCAAAGGCAATTCCTTCAATGTAAAAAAATAAACAAATTTTTAAAGAATTTTTTTTTTTTTTCTGGCCCTTTCACAGGTCAAAAAATTTGCATCCTTGGAATAGAGCCAGACTTGGTCAAGTACCAAGTATGTGATACTTTAACGCTCGTTCAGTCTTTATCAGAAAAGGTATCTCACAGTGCTCCCTTCCTCTGCATAGCAGACGCATAACACACAGCAGAAACACACTTGTCACAGCGTTCCTCCTTGCTGATAACTTGAGATAAGAACATGAGAGCTCGTGCTGAAGCCAATGGAAGCAGCACCTCAAACACCTCTCACAAAAAGCACCCTGAAAAATCCAGCGTTATGCCCACGTGCGCAGTGAGGCAGCTCTCAGCAGTCACAGGATCTGCCCACAGCGACTCAGCTTCAACTGATAAACTGCCCGTAAGCCCAGGGAAATTCAGAGAATTTGCTCTTCTGAGAAAAACACGTGCGGTGCTGTACAGGTGACTCAAAACACAAGCATTTCTCACACACACTGAACAAACTAGCAAGAAAAGCAGAGAAATGCCAGTTTTCTAGATTAATTTTTTATGTTCTTCCAAATTCTGTAAATTAAAATGTAATTTCCTCCATAAGCGGCAAAGGTGAATATGCAGGAGTGGTTAGATAACTTCTTAATCTGTTTATGTTCGTGTACTGCTTGAGGGTTGCTGTGGCCTTTAACACAAGTAAATGGGAAAGATCTGTTTGCGTGGGGACAAAGATTTGTTTGCTCTGAGCAACTGCAGAGCAGTCTCACCTTATTGTCAGTAGTCGCTTCTATAGAATCACAGAATGGTGAGAGTTGGAAGGGACCTTAAAGACCATCTAGTTCCAACCCCCCTGCCATGGGCAGAGACACCTCCCACTAGAGCAGGTTGCTCAAAGCCCCATCCAGCCTGGCCTTGAACACTTCCAGGGATGGGGCATCGACAACTTCCCTGGGCAACCTGTTCCAGTGCCTCACCACCCTCACAGGAAAGAATTTCTTCCACATACATAATCTACACCTCCCCTTTTTCAATTTAAACACAAAACTGCGCGGTCCTATCACTACACTCCCTGATAAAGAGTCCCTCCCCATCTCTCCTGTAGGCCCCCTTTCAGGTACTGAAAGGCCACCATGAGGTCTCCCTGGAGCCTTCTCTTCTCTCAGCCTGTCCTCATAGGAGAGGTGCTCCAGCCCCCTGATCATCTTCGTGGCCCTCCTCTGGACTCATTCCAACAGGTCCATATCCTTTCTGTGTTGAGGACATTCCTGTGTATGAAACACTGAAATAAGATTAGGGACTTCTTTTTGCCATTGTGCAGGGCCCGAAGTTAGCAGATTCCTTGGCAACTTCAGGTAAAGATTTTCAGCAGTAAGTTGACGACACAGCAAGCAAAAAAAACTGCAAGGAGAAATCACTCAGCCCCAGGTACCAGGGCAGCCACAGCAGCTGCAACAGCCTATGCTAGTAGAGCAATACTTCTTTCAGTGAAGACCATCATCTTACAGATATTTTTTTTTTTCAATTTGAAGAGGATGTTAATATGTATCAATTGCTGTTCATTACAGTCTGTGGTTTCTATTCAAAACCTCACAACACATTTATAAGAAAAATAGGTATCTGCTGGTATAGTTTGGTCAAGTTCTTGCCAGCTCAGGATCTTAATGGAAAGGGATTGAAAATATTAAACTATTCTTTCAGAAGGGCAGACACAAGAAAGGAGCCATTCAGTGTCTCAGGACAAGGAAGCGTTGGCCTTTTTTGTTTTTCTCACTTTTTCAGTAAAGGAGCCCCTTGGGAATTTGGTACAAGGATCAGTGTCAGGAGGAAGAAGAGGCTAGACGTTTTAGCTTAAGTTTTGTTGACAGTGAAGTCCAATTTTGGAAGAAGAGTTAAAATGAAAAATAGATTTAAAAAATCAAGGAATAAAATTCATTGTTGAAAAATACGAACAAAAATCAAGCTTGTGTATATGGGCCTCTCCTCACTGCACTGGATAAGCATTTTAGTAATTTTTGAATGTGAAGTTAGACTATTACATTCCTCACCTCTCACCAATGATCCGTGAAGTTTGGCTGCTCTTTCACAACCACATTTTGGGGTTACTGGTGGACTTCGTTCAATTGTATATTTTTGCTACGGGAAGTAAAAACACAGACCAAGAAGTATCTGCACAGAGATGGTTTATTGATGTTTTCAAGAGATTCAGTCTTCCTGAGGAAGCTAATGAAACAGAAATTCTACTTCCAAAATCTGTACCTGATCTTTCTTCCAGAGAACAGATCTCTCTCTGCAGAAGGCTCTGTTTTTTCAGCCCAAGTGATTTGGTGAGCTTCAGCTTCAAGCTTCATGTAGAGATGTGCCTCACTGGGTTAAGTCCACTTATTTTGGGTAAGTTTCACTGTCTCAATGCCAAATTTGGTTCACGTGATTCAGCTAATAATTCCTAATTGTTGTAGAAGTCTCAAGTCCTCACTCAGCATTGACAGCATAGGTCCCAAAGACTTGTCCAAAATTAATACGATTGCTTTCTTTTGAATTTAGGTGGAAGCTACTTTTTGTAGTTTCAGAGCAATTAAATAAACAAAATAAAAAAATTTCCAAGCCATGTAAACAATATAAATAGCATGGACATCATTATTTGCTTTGTCTTCCATGAAAGGAGAGGAGAACTGAACTGTTGGGCTCAGAGATCTTCATTGGGGTTTCTTACTTGTCCCCATGTAAGAACAGAGCTCAGACTGTATTGCTCTTTCAGTTTTCCCACAAAAAAGCCCTCTGGTTTCCTCATGTCTCTTTTCTTACTAATGTCAGACAGTCAATACAGATCAATGCCCTTTACAAATTGACACTGGAGGGACAGACAAGGAGGTAGATCGCTCGTTAGAGAACACATTTGAAAGAAAGCAGACTAGACAACGTGACCGCAATGCTTCTCTGCAGCAGTAAGTTCTGGTACTGAAGTTAGCCCGTTAAGTTTAATAGTTAAGGAAAAACAGAGTGGGTATTTACTCACACACAATTTTATGGGAGGAACAACTGAAATGGAAGCAAGAAAACCACACTGTTTAGACAAACTGGTATTACAACACATTAGGGGGCCACAGAACTCTTTAAAAAAATAAACCTTTTGAGACATGAGAATGAAATCCCGTTTCAGCATGCTTTGAATAGCTGAACTGCTCTTCCAAGCCTAAGTTCTTCAGCTATTGGCAGAGACAATGATACCTCCTCATAGGGAAATTAAAAAGCATTTAGCGCTAAGTTAAAGCTAGCCTACGTGTGAGTGGGCTAAATACTAGGCAAAGAGTTTTCCCTTTTCACATTTAAGATGATACTACAGCTCATCACTTCTGTAGCTTCTATGTTGTTGTGCAATGCCCCACTGAACTGTCACATCTACTCTGCAAAAGAGAACAAGAGTAAACACCTTTCTTTTAGGACAGTCACAAATGGTAAAGCCAGTAGTATTTGTTTGTCTGTTTAATTAGATGTTTGCTGTTTATCACACACAAGAACTGTAAGCAGAGTCCATGGATTCTTCTGAGCAATATGAAACCTCATGGTTCCATGCAAGTTCAATACTGCCTCTCTCTCTCTCCTCTCATCTCTTCCCCCTCCTCCTCTTACCTGCTGTTTTCCCCAGCCCAAGATAAGTTTCCAACTATCTTCATCTGATTTTAAGAACCACAAGGGAGAGAAAGTTTTACCTCATGAGTTCTACCCAAGAGTGCCTGGCTCCGGGCTTGTGTCGGGTCAGGGACATCACAGACCACAGGAAGCTGGATGTTTTTCTTTTGAGGCACTGTAAGTTAGGCTAATAGCAATAGTCAAGTTGCCCAAAGCTAAAGGGACAAGTGGCTCTCACTGCCTTCCTATTTAAACATGTGACCAGTGGGGAAATCTTCTTTTCCCTTTTTTTTTTCCTGAAATACATGAAGTACAGTTCAGAGTAATGGATTCCCCACAGAGTCTTGCATTCATGCACCTGTAGTCCTAATGCACACTGTCCCCTTTTACTTTACAGTTTCCTCAGCCTCACGAGAGGAGTTAACAACGGGTCTCTCCACATTCAGATACACACACACATCTTTTTAGATCTCATAATAATTACCAGGTTTTATATTTCTTCTTCCACATTCCCAAGCTAAGCCAAGACAAGCTCAGGTCTATGACAACGTTTTGACATACCTCTCTTCAGAGAGAGGTGCTGCAGCTGACCAGGACCATTGCAGCATGCTAGTTATACTTGGATTCAATATGCAGTTGAGAAGAGGAGAAGGACCAGTTTTCTCATTCGTCTATTTTCAGACATTTAGAAAACCCCACTGTCAGCATCTTGAGTAAAAAAAAAACAACAGGTGACATCTTCAGACCCTAGTAAAACCACTTACACACGTTAACTTGTTTAAATAAACATCCCCACCTCAAGTGACACAGTGGCCTGCAGTCTTCCTTGATCCATCCACATAGCAAAGAGTTATTTTTTACTGAGTCAGTAATCATGCATTGTCTTCCAGAGGAAACACAAGCCGGGTGCCCCTGGTTGTAACTTCATGATCTGCTGCTCCCAAATCACGTTCCAGTGCTTCCTCTGAACTACTTTTTGTTCTCCTGCCGTCAAGGCTAGTGGTAGCTGTATGGGGGCCAGAAGAACCATTTGCAGTTATTGTTGTATCACCGTATGTCACAGTGAGGTCACCATCATTCAGAATAAAATCAGAATCCTCTTCTCTAAGCTGTTCTTGATTCTGGAAAACAAAACAAAAAAAAAATCTTTGTCTTTGCAAAGTCTTTGCAAAGTCTTTGCAAAGAAGGTAATCACAGAAGAGTTTACCTACATGTCAATACAGAAGCAGTAAGTGGTAACGTTCCACCTTAAGAAGTGTTAAAAATATCCTTGAACCCAATGTTTGCAAATCAGCTTACTGCTCCCTGTATAACTACTGCTTTGTGGAGAGAGCAGGGGGAGCCGAATCTAAGAACTAGATTATGAAACCAGTAACTAGGGATTTAATAGCACTGGAAGTTTACCAGAAGTACGGGAGAGATGAGCCAGTATACACTGGTTTTGGCACAACAACTCAGACGGCAGTACAGGAAAAAGACTGGTGACCAAGCACAATTAAGTCACTCCAGATACAAAGTCAGAGTTGTATCTGTTGCTAATTGGTCAAGTTCATTAGTAAAAGACTCATGCAAACGGATGAGTCCAAAATTCTTTAGGAATTCGGAAGAATTTTGCTTCTTTCTTAGGGCCAAATTCTTTATAATCAAGGTTTCCTCCACAAATTTTTGTTACAGATCAAAACCTAACCACAATTCTTTAAACTATTTGCTTACTCTTACCTGGTACTAAATAACAAATTACTTGATCTAGTTTTCAGGAATGTTCCTGAGCCATAAAAGTACAAAAGAGTGATACAAGAAAGTGCTTGCTTCATCGTTTTGTAACTCACTCTGATATGTTTTGTTTTCAAAATCATTTAAGAAAGTATCTCACAAAGCCCCGTGAATTTATTTTGGCAGAGATGGGATGAAATGTATGGTCAGAGATGAGAAATTGCCGAAGTGTAACAAAACACTCCATTTCTCAACACAGCATAATACAACAGCAAGCAATTGTACCAAGTTTCATTCCTGTTTAACATGTTTGTGATAAAAGGCAAAACAGCTGAATTGGTCAGAAAATGAGGCTTCCTCATATCTGAAGAAAATTCTAGCAGTGCTATAGCTTGCTTTCTTGCAACTAAAAGTAATTATTTCCCCATGTGAATAGCTCCACATGATTAGCAAGAGCTGAAACCTAAGTGTGTGTATTGCTGTTCCCCTTAGTAGGCTGGACACCAATCAGGCGACATTCTCAAAATACATAATTTTCTTCTACTTGGGCAAAGGCAGGAGGCCAACAGGCTACTCGAGACAGGATCTCTGTGATCAGCCTGACCAGAAAACCCTCCCTGTACTGCAGAATAGGAGTTCAGAGCGCTTGGACTGAAAATGCTGGTTAACCTGTCCATGATGAAAAATGCAGTGCCTGGCTTAATAAAACTTCCTGGGAAAGCTTCCTGTCATTATTTCAGGATGATAATCAGCCAAAAATAAAGCAGCAGAAGCCTCTGGATGATACAGAACGTTTTACTAATGAGGATTGGAAGAGGTGTCAGGAGTTTACCAAAACTAAGGTAAGAAATGGTGCTGCTCAGTGTCAGGTGCAAGACAAGCCCTGCATAGAATGAACGGTAATTTCTCAGAACCTTTATGGCATCCAAATTTCTCATGGCTTATTAGAGACAGGGTTAGCGTGATAGACAGCACTGTTCTCAAGGAGGAAATACAGCTTAGGATACTTGCTTTCTTTGACTGCAAAGAAACCACTGAACTGCTGTCACTATCTTAAAAAGCAAAAAAAGGTCAGAAATTAAAGGGTTCAGCTACAGTCGGCAGAAACAGCCTTTACAAGCTTTCCATTGCAAGAAAGTGACAGTGTCCTTGAGGGACAAGACCAAGATGATTCAAAAAGGTACTCAAAATAATTGGCCGATTAAGAAAATCTGATATCCCTATATGAGATGTTTTTGAAGAAGAGACATTCAAATAAAGATGAGAAGCAGAAAAATGAGCAAGAAGCAGGCAGTTTGTGACTGTTGACTGGTTATGTTTTAAGAGGTTGAAGAAGCTGAGAAGCTCTCTCACAAGTTGCCTTTCACAGTGCCTGCCCTTGGGGAAGCACCGAGGAGGGGAGGGCAGGGCTCACAGCACACCAGGAGCTTTTGTGACACCAGGGCCATGCGTGAAGCGGCTGCTGAGAGCTCTCAAAGCATCTCCACCAGGCTATTTAACAGCAAATCCTCACAGCCACCTGTCAGATGACAAACTGGTAAGAACACACACTACGCTTGAGCTTCCCCAAAAGGCTGAAAAGCTCTTGGAAGCACGATACTGAAAGGAGAGGGACTAGATGATCTCTATGGTCCCTTCCAACTCTAAAAATTCAGTGAAATGGGCTGTATGCTCTATGGTAAGTCCTAACTCAGTCTTCCCTGGTTTGTTGCAACCTATACTTACATGTATGTAAACATCATCAGTTCCAGAGAAAACACAGAGCTTTCGCTCAAGGTTGTGAACAAACATTGCCTTGTAGGAGCCAAGTTCCACTTATTTATTTCACTTGTGAATAGCACTGGAAGCAGCAGGCAATTTATTTCCTGTATTTCCCCAGAGAACATCCATGAACAATCCCATGTGGTATACGGTTTTGCTACGTTTGCAAGCAAGGAGGATGGGTGAATAAACCTACTGTGCCTCATGCAGCACGAACAATTCTTTCAAGAAAGACAGGAAATGTATCCAAGTAGATCCCTGGAGACTTGAAATTCTTCCAAGA
Organism: Calidris pugnax; assembly: GCF_001431845.1. Taxonomy (NCBI): domain Eukaryota; kingdom Metazoa; phylum Chordata; class Aves; order Charadriiformes; family Scolopacidae; genus Calidris; species Calidris pugnax. The sequence goes on from NW_015091257.1 coordinate 3,260,864, forward strand.
ATAACCCTAAACTGGCCTCTGCAATCCCCTACAGTTCTGTAGGAGCAGCTTTGATTCACTCAAAAAAACATAGGTCTGAACTTCACGACTTAAAATGACAAACTAGCCTGGCTACGTACCTCAATCCAAAACCCTCCCAAAGACTGAATTTTGCTTTGATGTGCTGCCTGCCCATAACCCTGAGGGACCTCGCAGTCCCCTTTGTGGTAAAATCTATTCCTGCTCCTAAGAACGGTGTGCTCGGAGATGTTAAAACAGCTAAAGCTCATTTAGAGTGACTGCTTATGAAACCAGTCTTTTTCGCCTCCTCAGGCCGTGCAGAAAGGAGCCCACGCGAAACAGGCCGCACACGGAGAGCGTCGGCGTCCGCTGCTGGGGCCAGGGCCAGCGCAGGCCTCACGGATGGCACAACTCGCATCAGGAGTCACTTATCTTGTGGCTCCAACACAAAAGCCATCAAGAAGTAGTTACGCATGCAAAATATGTTACACATTAAATCTGATGCTCTTCTTGGAGTTCCTCCGTTTCTCAGCCGAGTTCAAATTCATCAAGGAAACTAAACAGTTTTTTGCTATGAAGCTGGAACCAGTAAGAAAGGGGAGGGAGGAAGCACGGTTGAACGGTTTTCTTACCAATTTTGGGAGTTACCTCCTCCAAGACTTATATAGACCGCAAATCAAGTTTCCTTACTGGGTTTGCATATTTAGAAAAATAATTCGATTCCCTCTACTTTCATACCAAGTTGTCACACTATGTGTGGTGCAAGAACTAAACTTTCAAATAAAAAGAAAAATAATGGGCGGGATAGCGTGTAGGACAAAATACACCCCTGAAGAAGCAAGAAAAATAATCAGAGAATCACAGAATCTTCTAGGTTGGAAGGGACCTTAAAGATCATCTTGTCCAACCGTCAACCTAACTGACAAAAATAGACACCCACACAACAAACAAGGAGCATCATCACTAAACCATACCTCCCAGCACTACATCAACCCGTCTTCTGAACACCTCCGGGGATGGTGCCTCAACCACCTCCCTGGGCAGCCCATTCCAATGCCTGAGAACCCTTTCAGTGAAAAAATTTTTCCTAATATCCAGCCTGAACCTACCCTGGCACAACTTGAGGGTGGGATAGTGTGTAGGACAAAATACACCCTTGAAGAAGCAAGCAAAAGAAAAAAATAAATCCCCAGGAGTGCTTGCTTCGTCAGGTAAAGCAGGTGCTTCTTCCAGATGGGATAAAAGGGTTGACGAAACAGAGAATTACTAAAAGTTTCAAAAGACATGTCAAAGAGGAAGAAAAAAAAAAGTGACCTACATTAGTTAGGGATAAATTGGAAAGCCCTGCCAAATGGTTATGCACTGAAGATAACACCAGGAGAGAAAAACAGCAGTGAATTTGTGAAAAGTATCATTTTGAACACTACCTTCAGCAGCCTTTCATGCTTTTAAGTTCCAACTTGGACTCTTTTTGGGTGGTAAATGCTTAATGGCGAGCCTAGTGGTACAGTCAAAGGGAGAACATCAGCGAGGAAGAGTAACGACAGCTCTGGAAAAAATCCAGTGTACCTCTCCCCTGTGTGCTGACTCAGAACCTGACATGTACACCATGCAAATTCAAGCTTAGAGGACATGATCTCATACTTGGGAATAGGTCGTAGGTGGACTATGTAATAAGATTATTTGACTTTCAAAATTCAAAACCCCCCTTTGGCATCTAATTAAAGATATGTATTCCCACTCACGGAAGTGAAAAGGAATTCTAAATAAGGTTGTAATAAAGCCAGAGGAGAAAAAAAACAACACACAAAAAAAAGCTGAAAACAATACACAAATATACAGTTAGTATAGCCACACACTTGTATGCTTTCTTCTCTGTGTAGATGTCATCACTGCTCAGACATGCACCTGAATGAGATCTAGAATTTACTACTACTTTTTGAAACATTTTTTTCCAGCTATATTGAGTATTGACAGACATTTTTACTTGTTTAATTCAAAGACCTCAGTCTTTAATTCTCTCAGATGTACCATTCAATTTTCCTGGAAATATCTTCCAAAAGTACAACTATTCCAACTATTCCAAGCAATTTCTGTCCCCTCAAAGACATGGCTCTCCTAGTTGCTTCACCTGAACATAACAGGGATGCAAAAAGAATCCACAGCTCTTTAGCCAGTAATAAAAATCATGTAGTCAAGTGCTGTAGCAAAGCCAGCCATGCAAAGAGATGAAAAGCAATACAGCAACTGCAGAGTTCAGAAATCTTGAAAAGAAACTAGAAATAAAATCTTAAAATTATATTCTTTCTAACACAGCAACGCACTGAAGCAGGAAGAAGAAGAGACGATAGAACGTGAAGGTTCTGCATGATACACCTTAACAAAGTGTGCAGCCTTGTGAGCACTTTTAGTGATGAAGTTAACATCCCAAGAGGGAGAGTGGGTGTGCGTGCCACAGAATCAATCCAATTAAAGAATAAGTTTCCACATGTGGTAGTAGCCAGGAGTGAGGAGTAAAGAGAAAATAAGAGCCCAGCTGTTAGAGAAAACGAAAGCTGAAGTTCGCATGTTCACTCTGGTTAGATTCTCAGTCACTGGATAACTCACCTTGTAAGATCTTACACAGATAGACACATGGGCAACACACAAGTAGGCTAATTGGTCTGATGGATGCCTCCCAAGCCTAGATCTGTTTTAAGATCTCCAGTGGCATTGCAAAGATGGGAACAAGGCCAATTTCTTGCATTACTAATAGCTCCAAATAGGCAAGCAGACATTTCAAATTTCTTTGAAACGTTACTCCCAGGTAAAAGTAAGATGCTGATGACACCAAAAAGAAACGCAGGGAAGCAGTTCAAAATTGCAAGTGGAATTTATAACTTTCTAGGAAAAGATCAACAGAAAACTGGTCTGAGACCGCTTGAGCATAGCAAAGGCGTTACCATTCCAGAGAACCTGCAAATTTGAATGATCCCACATGAGCACTGTGGTTTTATTTACAAACAGTTCATAAGAAGTTGTAGATTTCAGAAGCACTGTACAGATAGGGATGACATGTATCAGGATCCTGCAAGAGTAATAGGAGAATGAAGCATTAATTATTGCAAGACGTAGCTGTGAAGACAGCATGGTGACCTGCTGCACTGAGATAAGTAACCAATTAGGAGTTTCTGAATTGTGGTCTCAAATGTCACAGTGGAAACAATGAAGGGAAGCTCTACCAGATTTCTTACTGGCATGGGTAAGTGTGTCAAGGTCTTCTCTGAAGGAGGCCTACAGTAACAGGAAAAGAATCTTGTCAAAGAGTGTTGGGAAGGGACTGAGTATTTTGAAATGATTCACCAAACTTGTTTATTGACTAGGCCTGTAATTTTCCAACATCCTTAAATGTTAATTTTTTTTAATGAACTTATTTGACAATAAGATCACCTCCGATTTCTCCTAACAGAAGCTGTTGCCTCAGGGGAGAGTATCTTTAAATCTTCTCTGCCCAGAAAAACCAGCACTTTCTTGCAGTATGAGCATCATACCTACCTTTTTTCTTCAAGAGAGAAAAACTGGTTTGCTGAAAAATAAATTAATTTAAAAAACAAAACAAAACACAGAAATATTGAGTTATTCTACTTACATCATAAACCTGGGGACTTGTCAGGCAGTGGGCTACCAGGCCACACCAGCTGGGTAGAGTTGTGGTTAACGGAGGGCCACTGTGAGTGAGAATTGGTTTTAAATAACTTAAAGAGTTAAGGAAAACACATTAGTGCTCGAAAACCACTATTGAAAATAAAAAGACAATCGTGCATAAATGTTGTTCTGCCTTTAATCTGTGCTGCTCAATAATTGTATATTAACATCCACTGAAAAAAAAAATCTGCATTTGTAAACAAATAAAAGAAAAACATCTCCCCCCAACATTTTTGTGTTGATCCTTTTGAGGGCAGTTTCTTTACCCATGCATTTTCTTTACTGCAGAGGGAACTAGCTACCTCTCAGAGTTTTAAGCAGTCGCAATGTTTCCAGCTTTTGGGCACTCTGGAGCCAAAAGCAGCAAGCAGAGGTCCAAGGGTGTTTCTGCTCTGCAGACGGGAGCAAGGCGTTTAGGTTGCAAGTTAGAGGTAACAAGGTGAGGCACCGATGTGGCTTAACACAAAGAAATAAAGAAATACTGTACATCCAACATCCTCCAAGCAATGCAGCTGCCTGAACTGGTCCACTGCTAGCTGGTGACTGAGCCACAGAGATGGAACCTGAGATCTTACTCTGGGAAGGCTCAAAGATGCCTCTGCAGTGCATATACACATGCTTCACAAAGCCTCAGAAAGGCAAGAAGCACATCAACAGAGCACTGAAGGAAAGCACCTGCCTGGGCAATGCTACCAGGATTACATTACGGGGGCTCATGGGTGGGAAAGGAAGGTGCCTTCACACCTCTCCTCATAGATCTGCCCCCAGGTCAATCCATATTTGTTGAGGCTAATGCTCCAGACTGACAACAAGCCTGAGGAAATGCTCAGGAGTGAAAAAAAGGTGTCCCTGCTGCAGAGCAGTGTACTGATCTTGACTGGCACAAGAACTGAGCTCAGGAGGAAAGTGCTAAGACTTCCAAACACTGTCTGAAATCAGGAGCAGAAGGTTTTTTGGTTTATTTGCGCTTTTGTTTTCGTGGGTGGTTGATTTTTTTTTTTTCAGTGTGGTTACACATAAATATATATTGTGGGTATTCTAGTTACTTTCTCAGGCCTCTAATCAGAGAGAGAATCAAGTCCTTTTGTGAAATATAACACTCCCTGTTGCTCTCAACAGATCAGGTTCTGGGAGGAAAGAGGAAGTTAAAAATAAAGGACTGTTTTAGCAAAGATGTATCCCTCCCCTTTAGCAGAGCCTGGCATAGCATGTTTACTTGAGCATATAATGATGTGATTTTGCCACTGCAGAGTTATATTTCCTCCTTCCCACTCCCACTCAGTGTGGCTACACCCAGTCCTGGAAAGAAAGAAACTCTTCCTCCTTACACTAACTTACCAGCCTCTCTGGTGCCCTGTGGCAGACAGGCCCACAGTCTCGGGCCATAACAAAACAACCCAGTGAAAGACATCTGGTACTTCAAAGTTGCAGTTTTCTTCATGTTTAACAATTGTGGGTGAACCCAGAGCACAGCCCATGACACTAAATGAAGTCTGTGTTCCACAGGAATGAAGTTCCCGGTTTTCCACCCACACAGAGCTCTGCAGGCAATAGCCAGTGTTGGAGCACACTGCCAAGCGCATCTTATTTGCACCTTTTCCAAGTTCAGTTCCATTGCAAAGGGTGAATTTTGAGACAATCTGCCTTTCTGCCCACAAACCGAGTGAGTGCATCAGCAAAAAATATTTGGGCATTGCCACGGCTATAGAGGTGGCAATTCTGAAGATCATTCTTTCCGTGCAATTTAAGGCCACCCAGCCAATGTTTATCTAAATACCTCCTTGCAACAAAAGGAGCAGAATTTTACTTCTAAGATACAATAAGAAAGTTCTGCCTCTGGGTATCAGTCTCCTTGGCACAAACTTCACAGAAACCTTCCCTAAAGATTGCTAGTCACCACGGAGAAAGCAAATGCACTATCAGCATCCTTTAAGTTTCTGTGGAACATCTAATTAAGCTATAATTTTCACCTAGCACTCCCCCCCACCCTTGCTGCAGCTGCTGGGAACTGCACTTGTGCCATCGTCAGCCAAGGGGAAGTCAGCATTGCCAGCTACTCCTTTTATTTCATCAGGCACATCCCTTTTGTAAAGGCAGGGGAAGAGGATAGCTCTGCTTCCTTCTTAAAAAGACAAAAAAGAAGCAGTCAGCCACAGCCAGATCCTTCTGTGCTCTTACCACAGAAGTTTTTTTGCTTGGTTTTTATAAATAATGAAAACTGACCTCCGTACACTTTGAAACCAGCCACTACAACTCAAAAAGGGTTAACTTGAAATTACTAAGATTTATGATTTTTTAAACTAGCACATACGCTCCCATCTGGGCTTAGGCCCAATACTACTGCATCTGAAAGCATCAGTCACAAGCAGATTTTATCCTGAACGTGCAGGTGCTATTAGGATCTGAAGGATTTCAACACTATCCCTGGGTGGGAAATCCTGCTGCACAAGGCATGGAAGGAAACTACTGTGCTCCAGCCAGGCCAACGATCTCTCCTCACTCAAGGGTCAAAACCTCAGTGAGACAACCCACTTCTCAGACGCAAGCTTCAACAAGATTAAGGCCCTGTCACAGGTATTTACGTATATTTAACTGCCTTAAAAATTACTAGGAATCAAGAAGTGAAACTTCTTTGAATTTCTGGGTATAAGTGACTTGCCATGGCCACAAGATTATTTTTGCCATTTTCCACTAAGTGAATATAGCTCTTAAGGAGGGAGGGACCTGTATGAGATACTGATTAAGAATACGTTAAATAGATTTAAAAAAACACAAGCATGAAAGACAGGACAGCTACACAAAAATTGTTCAAAAGCTTAAATAAGGCTTTCTAAATAGTATAATAGCAGCTTCAGAAAGTTCATGCAGTACTATATAGAGACAAGGACACTCTCTGCCTTGACACCCAGAGGAAGTTCTGGATATACTGAAGGGAATAAGCCGGATCACACGAAAATTTTCAGTTCCAGAACTTCCTCTTTGGACCCATTACTGATACATGACTTCATCACAGAAACAGATGACTCTTCAGAGCAATGAGTCAGGGCATAGACATATACAATAAACTAGAAAACTAGTTTGTACTATGAGCAGAACAGAAGATCTGAAACAGTTAGTTGGCTGTCTTACTGTTTAGGAAGGAACTTCAGCTCCTAGAACTGACTGGTTTCTGTTCTCCATCAAGGGTGACATACCATGCATTAGAGAAAGGAAAGGTCCATCTTCTGAGTCAGCAAGTTCAAGCTTCAGTTCTACTCCTTGAACCTGTCAAATACTTGATCTTTCTCACTTGACTCTCAAGTGCTTAAGGCTACATATGGTTACATGGAAAGGCAGAGGCAAACATTTCATCCCTGTGTCTTCAAAAGGATACTTATGGTCAAAGCTATACCATAGCCTGAAGAGCCAAGCACTTTCCTGCTTTGTCCTGTTCCTTCTTTCAGAATCTGGGCCATCCTAAAAAGAAGATAAAAACACATTTGATTATTTCAGGCAGAAAAAAACCCCAACCAAATCACACATTCCAATCATTCAGATTACAGTGGCCTGTCCAACAAAAAAAAAAAAGCCAAAATACTTCAATACTCTGCTTATACTGCAGAAGAAAGCTGAGGTTACTATCCCTAGAAAGACCAGAAATGATTGCAGAGAAGCAGCAAACTCTCTGCGTTGCCCTCAAGTTGCCTTAACGAGCCCCCTACCACCAGGTTCCCTTGAGTCTAAAAGCTTATTGTACAGTCAATGGGGTAATGTATACAGAAATAACTATAAAAGTGACAAATAAGCCTCATTGATGTCTCATTCCCATCCCCCTCCCCAAATAAATGCACTGGAATAATCCAGACTGATCCCTATTCATTGCTCTGTTGGCTTCCTTAACTCTAGGTCTATTTAATGTTCTTTCCTTAAGCCTATTGCTTCCTTGGAAGAGAAAGGGAATTTACCATACCTGATAAACTCTCACAACCGTGATGAAATAAATCACACTTAAAAGAAGCATGCTTAACCCATATAAAATCACAACTGAGGAAAGTCATGCAAATTTCATAAGTGCTAACAGTGTTAAATATAATGCCTTTACTAGCTGTGCTGCAAAGTCCCCCCACCAGCTGGTCTGCAGCTGCATTTGTTTTTACTTTTGTAACTGTTTGGGTTTTTGGGTGTTTTGGTTTTGTTTTTTCTTTTGGCCAGAGGCCAAAGTTAAACACAGGAAAACAGATGAAGTGAGGATGCCTTGTATGAATCATTCTCCAAACTACTGGAAAAGAATGAGACAGGATTGCCCTGTGTAATTCTGATCTGAAAAAAAAAATATCCATGATCCACCAAGAGTTAAAGCTCAGTACATTTTCACTCCCTCCCCTTCCCAAATGATATATTTTCTTTAACTGTGACATGTTGCTAATCTTGGCTCAGTGAAAGAAAGAGGAATCCAAAGGGAACTGACTAATGGACTCCATTAGGAATGCAATGCACAGCTAAAGAGGGAAACAAATGGGTAAGTGCTTTATGTTTACATGGGAAAAAAGCAAACAAGATATTTCCACCCAGACACTGAATGAGAACAGAATACCCATGCCCTGTTTCCTGCTAAAGCAGTTCCTCAAATACTGACAAGCTCAGTCTGAACTGGCCAAAGCCACCTCATCACGATACCACTTCCTAACCTTGGCTTTCTGCAGTAACCATGACCTTCATTGTAAAAGGTGTTTGTAAGGCCCGGCCCTCTGGTTGTTCCCAGACAGACACAAAACCAAGTTCAGCCCATTTTGGTACCCACACCCACCATTTCAGAATCTATTTTGGGTGCTGGACACAGGCTTCTACAAAGAACAAAGTGATGATTAATGCAGTTTCTGCAATGAAAAAGATGCTTCCTGAGCCAAGTAACTCTTATCTGTACATCCTGTGACCCACACACACACAACCAGATGACATAAACCACTAATAGGAAAGCTGATCCCAAATACAGCAGGTATCCCACGCGTGTATCTGACCAGCCTGAACACCAGCATCATACAGCCCAGGGTTTACAAAGCAGAATTCACACTCTTTCACCCTAAGCATCCTCTGGGTCCAAAGTCGTCTGTCTTCCCTGTCATCCAGCTTCCTCTAGCAGGTTCCTACGTAGCAACCAGCTGTGCTACTGAAGAATTAGTGTCAAGCAGTACTCTGGGAGAGTGTAAACTAAGGTCTGGACAGAGGAAGCTCCCAGTTAAGCCTCTGGAAGTGTTGGGTGGTTTGTTTTTTTCCCCAGACCTTTCATTCCTCCTGTGAATTCACTCAGTTTATAGACGAGGAAAACTGAAATTTTTGTTATGAACAACATTCTTTTGATAGCCTTGTTCACCAGTAGCATATTTCAGGGGAAAAAGTCAACTCTTGGGTTGGTACTGATGCATAGAAAGTTGCAATAAATATTCACAGCAACTGTTTGCTGAACATAAATGACAAATTGCCAGCACTCCTTTTCCCCTCGTACAGGTAGCAGGTAGTACAGACAAGATCCAGCTGGGTTGTGGTACAGTATACAGGAGCTGATATCAGATTAGCAAACTTAATCTTTGATTCTAAGCAAGTCCAAGGGCCAAAATTTGGTATCAATTATTGAACACAGACGCCAAGAGGATTACCTCTGGGTTGGTCTTGGGGAGGACTGTTTATCCCGTAGCGCGTTAAAAGCAAGCACATTGAGTGGGTGGGGGAAAAGGAAAGCACATTGTTAAACAGAATGTATTAGTAGGTTTGGCAAGATTTCTGATGCCTTATATATGTACACATTTACACAAAAACAAACACTGCAGCATAAAAGCCAATGCCACAGAATGTTTTTTTGGTGGGCATTGCTTGAGCATTATAAATGCATGACTGACTTAACAGCTAAGAGAGCGAGGTTTTATCCATGCACGTAGCCCCTGCAATTCCTTATCTTAGTTATAAAATAAGATGAGCCTAATAGAGAAGTTATGTCATTACTTACTCCTTGTAAGACTTGAAAGCTGTCATTAGTAGGTGGAGGATCCTGATCTGGGTCAACCCCAACCCTACAGAAACATTAGGAAAACAAAGCAAGTGGTGTTACTGAGGGTTGCAAATGCTGTAAGTTTGGCAGAATGTATTTTAAAAGCACTTTAAGCACCCAGCAAAGCTGCATTCAGAGAGGTTATAATAGTTTGAAGAAGAGCTGTCCCTTATTCCCCTGCAGTTACATAGCTATAGATAAGAAACTTCTTCACTCAAGCAGCAACTACCTGTAGATAACAGCTTTAACTCCGTCCAAACATCAACTGCTTACCTTCGTTGCCAATTCTTTTGGGACACTGGCAAATAATATTTTTGGTTTAAAAGGTGAACTGTGGGTGACATCCTCTTCAGTGGAGAACATCCCAGATGTTCATCATCATCATCCCTGATGATGCAGCAAGAAACCACAGACTAAGGATAAGCCCAGCCTAAATATTTGATACAGCAAATAACTTAGCTGCCAGACAGGCCTCAGAATGGTTCAAATATATGATTTTTAAAAAGCCACACACCCCTCCCCAAGTTTTAATTCATGGCTTGAAGCAACAAAAATACTTTATAAAGGCTCATAATATTGATTTGCTGCAAGTTTCATTCACCTAACACAACACAGCCACAGTGTATGAACAAGAAGTCTGTCCAGTCCAGCCTCCCACCTGAGTGAGGGAGAGTCTGCCTCATGAGATGGTGGATGATTACAGAATAATATGTCAATAAGAAACAGTCTACTCACTTTTGCACAGTTAGCAAGCATCTTATTACTGAACCATCCTTTTAATTTATGGCTTGAAGCGACAAAACTACTTTATAAAGGCTCATAATATTGATTTGCTGCAAGTTTCATTCACCTAACACAACACAGCCACAGTGTATGAACAAGAAGTCTGTCCAGTCCAGCCTCCCACCTGAGTGAGGGAGAGTCTGCCTCATGAGATGGTGGATGATTACAGAATAATATGTCAATAAGAAACAGTCTACTCACTTTTGCACAGTTAGCAAGCATCTTATTACTGAACCATCCTTTCACATAGTGCTCCTATCCGAGATGGGTATTTAATCCTTGTCTTCAAGGATCCTAATTATCTTCAGGTTTTTCTGGTCTGTTTTGGGGGTAGCTACTTGTTAAATTAGACCTTGCTAGTTTTAAATCCTATTCACGCCTTAATCGCTGTCCTCTCCTGTAGACCTCCAGCCTCAAGCGTTAAGTAAGACTGTCAGTCTCAAATGCATTGTGTTTCAGTCCTACCACGTTGCATAATAAGCATAGGAAAATGCACGCAATAACAAAAACATGTTGTCTGAAATGGCTAACTTCTTCATTTCCCCTCTTCTGGAAGGGACTGGGCTAGTTTAGTGTGATTTTTTTTTTATATAGACTTTTTGTCAGCTATTTCTAGCCACAGTGTTTACGCAACATCCCTGAGGATCACCAGAAACCAACAGAACCTCGCTGGTCAGGCCATATCATTTGTGTGTCCCCAGGCAAGCAGTGACCTGAACATGATTTACCTTTTGACACAGAAGATGGCACAGATCAAACTAGGAAGGGCTCCAAATAACTTGCAGGGCAGCACTTTCTAATAGAGTATTAGAAGAAGAAAAGTAGCCATCGAATTAAAGCTTTAAGTCATCTTTTGTGGACTCATGGCCAGTCTCAGGCCCCAAATCAGGGAAAAATCCAGAAGGCCACTTTAAGACAGGCTGCAGCAGCCTCATATAGGGCCAGTGCTGACCCAGTCCCCTGCTTGGATTTTTTCCTGGGTCTGTTTTCTTTTCTCATCCCTTCCTGTTCCCACATACAGAGTCATCTTAACCCTTAGGCACATTTGGCCTGGGAATTCATTGGCACTGACCGGCTTCAAGACTAAAAAGCTTCACTGGTTTAGGGGAACACTGGACAGATGGGGTACTGGATTATAACACATGCTAAAATAAAATGCCACACACAAGAGCTCTGAAGGGTTACAAGGGCTTAGACATCACCACTTACACTGTCACTAAGCAGTGAAGACATAACAAGGGTTTTCTGCAGACAAACTAGTTACCTAATGAAACCTCATACAGAAAGCTGACAAGGAACATCAGGAAACCCACTCAATATGGCAATATATATAATAATGCGCATTCCTTTGTAAATACAAATAAAAATTAAAGAAAAAAGATTTGTGGTTTTCCAAAGCTGCACACTGGGGGGGTTCAACACACTGTGCACAGCAACCATGCTCACGTTAGCTGTGCAGCTGGCAACATGAGCGGGGAATTCAAGAAGCTCGTTCCAGAAGATGAACATAGCTTGCATTCCCTAAATAGTTTTAACTCTCACATTCATTTCACAGTACATAGGAAAAAACAAACACTTCAGAATGTCTCAGCTTTCACTTGACTTACAAGGTTGTGCATTTGTTTTGGGGATTTTAACTGCCCTTAGGCAGGGGAAGGGGGCTTAGTGAAGGACCAAAGCAGGTTGACCATACTGTTCAGTGAAAAGTCCTACTACATCACAGGCCTGGTGCTCGGCTTCACTGTTGTGCTGAAGAGGAAAAGAAAGCTTTTCTATATTAAAATGGTTCAACTTTTAGAAAAAAAAATTCTTACTACAGACTTTTCTTTCAATATTGAAATAGTACATTGACACAGGCTTGTCCATTAAAAATTTTTTTTCAAAGTTATTCTTCAGGTGAATTTATATTTTGAGCATTTCTAATTACTTCTTTTCTATAAATCACTTTTTTTTTTTTTTTACATTCAGGTTTCAAAGCGTGTTCCTCAGTCCACAAATTAACATAAAATACACTACTGTTTTGAATTCAGAAGTATTTTTTGTATCTTTCAACCAATATACTGTGCCTCTTATCCTTTACTCTAGCATGAATTGTATAGGAAGCTTGATTTTTTTTTTTGTAGCAAGTCCATCTGTTTCCAGGGTATATACACCCTGGTCTTAAGACAACCATCAAGTTTTTGCAGGCCCTGCCCTCAAATTTCAAAGAAAGTCTCATCTTTATCAGCTGAAACAAAACACTACCAAAAACCAGTCAAGTCTCTCCCAACCTTCTTTACAGCAAAGAGAGATTCAGAAGACATTTAGTTATTTCATCCTTACTTAACTTCTTCCATAATTAAAAGTACAAGTAAAGCTGATGCATGTATGCCTTCAACAATTTTTTTTCTGGTGGTTAAAAGACAAAAAACCATCCATCTCACATCCTTAAGTACATTTAAAAATAGTTTCCCATAATTTAAATGTGCTGTAAGGGCTAGTGTCAGTTCTTATTTATTTAACCAGCTTTTAAATTAAGAAAAATTGTTACTGGATTGATTTACTCAGCTCTCCTCTCAGAGATCAGGGGCACAGAGAGGGTAGCCTCGCTAATGACTGGTATTTTGCTCAAACCCTCTAGCAGAAAGGCAGGTGAGCAAGCTTGGGCTAAAAACAGTGTTTTCTTGAAAAGGTATAGTCTACGTCAAGGGGATTCAGGGGCACATCAGCTGCAGGACAGCCAAGGCCAGGGCACTGCAGACACCAGCAAGCACCTTCGTTTTCCACTCCATCCTTTCTGAAAGCCCATTGCAGCAGTTGTGTGTGGATTCCCTGAGGGCGTACAGTAGCAATTTAATTAAGTGACTCCTAAAAAGCAGATGTCAGATGAAGAACATGAGCAGTCTTTCAGCTATAACAACGCATATATATCCCAAAACTGTTGAAAAAAAAAAAAAAAACCCATCTAGTTCACCCATTGGCATCCACTTGGTATTTGATAGATAACTTAGTACTTCAGTACAGATAGTCACCAGTACGTAAAGTTCAGCCATTTTTATTTCTGCCTTGGGAAGTTTACTGGAATCTGTAGACATGACCATGCTACAGTAAAAATTAATCCAATGTAAGTATATTGCTTCACTCCTCTCCAACTAAAGTTTTTTTTTGTTTTGTTTTTAAGGCATAAAAGGCTTTTCGCCCTTTAAGAGCTCTGTAATAGCAAAGGGACTATCATTGAGCTCCTAACACTCAATACCAAAGCACTGGTTTTCTGCTCTTAACTGACTCCTGACCTTCTTGGGCCTTACTCTACAGCTACAACTCCAGCATCACAGGTAGGAGAGCAGTTACTCAGATATGACATAAATGGAATCCTGTGTATAATTCAGTAATTTAAACAGTGTGGTAGGGAGTGGTTGACATACAAAATGACACACAGTGGAAACTAAATGTATGGAAAGGAATGGTAAAAAAGGCAGATAGAACTCCCTCAAGTTCTCCACTATGTCATTTTTAAAATGGGTGGAACCATTTCTTCTGATGCTTCAAAAACCTTTCCAAGGCCCTGCAACCCAGATGACAACTTACCAGAACAGAGGCTTTATTAAATTTTAGCACATGTAATTACAGTGCCAATGGCCAAGAATGACTGTAATATATACTAGTTCTCAGATTCTCTGTGCAAGTTAATGCACTGCATCTCTGGCAAACTCAGTAGTTGGCTGGGAACCTTCAAGTGTGACAACATACATGAGAAACTTAGCATTGCCCCATCCCAAAGAGTATATATTTATTTTTACATATATACATACATACACACACACACATTCCCCGACAGATACCAGTTAGAGATGTACTTTATTTTTTTCTTCTCTCTCTGTCCATGTACCAGTCCTAGAAGCCATCAACTGGCGAATACTAGGATTCTGGTTTATCTCTACTCTTATTAGCTTCTTCCTATAAACAATATGATAACCCTCAGTTTTTAAAATACATCCCCAAAGAGGCTGGGCTAAATCACCTGTGATGTCCCTTCTAACCTGAACAGTTGTATAAAATAACCCCAAGGAATGCTTAAGAATACCTGTGTGATCAAGGATCATGGGATCGCACCCATGATTTCTCAGCTTTCAAGTCTTCCCAGGCCAAAGATGCTGGTTTTGCTTCATTAATTACCCATACACAGAGTTAAAGGATGGTAGTGTTTTGTGGAGGGTACTTTTTTAAGCTAAAGACATGATGTGTGATTGACACACTCCCAGCTCAGAAGAGAATAGACTCAGAACTGAGGAACATCTACGGCACTCTGCAGAAGAGGAGAAGCAGCAGCAGCATGCCATACTACAGAAAAAAGAGCACACACTCAGTGTTACGAAGATGAAGAAAGCCAAGCACCAGGTTAATTCGGTATCAAGGAAAGCACGGTGTCACCTGAAATACAGCCAGCGGCTTTCACTCATCTCTTCCACCGATGGAACATGGTCACCAACTCTGGTACAGTACAAGAATGTAATGTGAGTAACAAAATGCTCATGAGATGGTAGCTTTACAGATGGTAGCTTTTTGCTCCCTTGCAAAACAAAGCAAACCAACAAAATACTCCTACCCCATCAAAAAAGACAAAGCATACAAGAATAAGAATGGCAGAACAATGACAAAGTGACAAAAATAAGGAAAATTATCAATATCAGCACTTTATGATTGAGATGTCCAGTAATACTCTTCATTCGTTCAGATTCAGGCTGGCTAAAACACCCGTATTCGTGACAGGCCACCTCCCCCCAGAAAATTCAATTCAATAGCTCTCAAGAGAGCTGCTACACAGAGACAGAGCCAGCCGACCTAAGAAAGTTTCTACACTTTGGACCTGTACATAATCTAAAAGAGAAAAAGTCATTAATCTCAGGAAGCTATCCATATATGAAAGAGGCCATCACTACTGCCTAGTCTCAGGGCAGTCCAAAACAACTGGTAATGCATACTACATCACTCCGTTGGTTTAACTAACACATAACTAACAATCTTTAATATGATTAGTCTCCAGTCATAGCAGAGAGTGTTTTTACTCCTTGCTTTGCCTTTTTCAATTGTACTTTAAAAAAAAAAACCAAACCACAAGTGAAAGCCTGTTTGGTGTCTAATATTTTCCATATAAATTCCTTATCAGGTTGTGAGTTGTTTCCCCCCCACCCCATTCTTCCGTGAGGGAATGCTACATGAACTCTTTATTGCTTATGTGAAATAAAAGCCCAGATGATCAGAAATCCACAGAGGCCTCTCTTTACAAAGAGCAGGTGTACACGCCCCGATCGCAGGCTGATATCATGACAACCCAAATATTTAAGGCCACAGCTTGCTCTGTGAAGAGCGTGCACTCATCTAATCCTTGAAAATACCAAACTTTGGATGGATCTGTTTCGGATTCCTGGTTCAATAGCTCTTCTCCCATATCAACGTACACTCCAGCTCAGAGCACTCTGCTCCGAAAGGCCAGCGCTGAGACAGCTCTGTATACGCAGCAAAAACTAAAATTAAAAACTGCTCAATAACTTCCCTTCTACAACTTCCTTCTCTTTGCTGTATCTTTGCCAAGATCGTATACCGAAGTTTTCCCAGATGTCTATAATGAGTGCAGCGTTTTTGGAAAATTTTAGCTATTTTGGAAGAGTTCAACTGTATCTCAGAAGACAACAATTCCCACCACCATATTAAAAAATAAATAAAACCCAATAACTACAAAAATCCTGGATTTAGGAAAAGTTGTTTCAGGTTGGTTTTAGGGTACCTTTAGGTATTCTTTTACTTGACCTAACCAAAATAATGACCGCTCAGACTGCCTGCCAAGACTTGCCAGGGGTTGGCAGTTAAACCCATATCACCCATGTCCTCTAGATATATCTTAACGCAGCTCCTATGGGGTCTGGGCCTTCCCCACACTTTTTCTCTCTGGTGTGAAATGCTATGTTTCAGAGCACAAGAACAGAGATAAGGAAGCATCTCCCAGGCTTATTTCCAGTCGTGCAAAAGAGGAGGCAATCTCTTTCCTACCAAGTGAGAAACCCAGAGGGGTGAGGGCGGAGGTTTGGAGGCTGCACTGCACCTCCATTAAGAGAGATTCAAGACTGATGAGACTGGAGACCCTCAACTAGAGACTGGGAAAGAAGGAGGAAGATTGGTGAAACTAGATAAGGAAAGATGACTGGAGAAAACAGTGCAGAAAAAGATATGGTGAAAGGAAACAGAGGGTAATGGGCAGCACCTGTGTCTGTGCATCTGCTCTTTGAGGGCAGAGAGCAACTAGAAGGCAGTGAAGGATCTGAGTTGTAAAGGAAACCAGCTGCCAAACAGAAGGATGTAACTTCCTATCAGAAATCTCCCACTCCAATCTGAAACATAACACAGGGCTAGGTCCCAGCATCAACACTTGCCTCCTGTCATCGCAGCACACTGAGGTGTGGTGTTTAAGAAATGCACATTTTATCGTGCATTGGACCACCCTGGGTAAGAAAACAGAGTATAACTTGTCTGAACAGACAGTATAACCTGTCTGAAAACAGAGTATAACCTGACAGAGACTGCCACCAAGCTGTCAGTTTCACCACTATCCCAGATAGTTAGGTAGATCACATACTAACTCTCACATAGCTGTTGTTTCCAGATTTCTTTTTCAGTTTTTTCATTTAAAGAAAAAAAAAAAAAAAAACAACTTAAATAAAAATCACTAAACAGAAATCACGTAAAAGGATTGCATTTGCAAAGTCAGACATAAGGCAGTAAGTATCTAAGTTGACATTGTCTGTGCAACCTTTAACTGGTGGTAGAAAGATACCTAAAATATTTTAAATTGACAGATATAATGCTTTAAGATTTAGAAAAACGTTGCTAAGTATAACTGAAATGACTCCATTAAAATAAACCTTCCTCATTTGAAGCAGATTATGAAGGAGAGGAAGGCATTAATCTACTTGTTGCTTCATTCAACATGAAAAGAACCAGGTCAATAACCTCTGATGTAAAATGGAAAACAGTATTTTGCAATACAAATGCTAGGACTTCCCTTTTTTCCTGTGACACCTAAATGAAACAGTAAATCAGCTACTTTTCTGAAAAGAGGAACTTTGCCAGTGGTTTTGATTTACAGGGCTTTTGAGTTTGCTGAAATTGTTAAAACTTCAGACAGGAAATTGTTTCTTTGTTTTAGTCTCAAAGGATGAAACTATATTTTTAATATCCAAGTCATGCTTTAGTTTCTAAGAAAAAAAATAATCTACTGCTAGAAAAGGGTAACTGTTTACCACTCACATGCTTGGATACGTCTCACTGATAGACAGCCAAGAAATTAAAACAGATGATTTCATAGCTTTAACTCCAGTTTCTGGTGTTAATTTTTAAGTTGCTTAGCATCAAGTGGCAGAAGTCAAAGGCACCTAAAGACCCCATTATTTTTTACTCTGATTTTGCTGTCACGACCTCACTTTCCCAACCAGTTAAGCAGTAAACTAAAGTTAAGTCTCTGCTACAAACCATAAGTCCTCTGCTTAGCTGTACATTTAAGCCTGATCAGTGGACCCAGGTACACTGGTAACATACCCTATCTGGAAAGACCCCTGGTCTTCTGATTACTTGAGACATTCAGAACAGAGCAAGGGGAGGCAGAGGGTATTTTTGCTTGTTTTCTTCCTTATACCGCCTTGTACTTTACCAGAACTTAATTTTCACATTACCCTCTCCATCCCTTACTTACTTTTAATACATTTCACATCATGGGAGAGAAGGGACCACCAGAAGTAAACAACAAAGCGTGCATCCCAATTGCTATGCAATTAGTGGCATGTGCCTCTGCCTCCAAGCCACAGCAAAGCAGTTCTGGACCCTTGTGTAGGATCACCCCATGTGTGGATGCAACTGCCTCCCCATGAACGTAGTGGTAAGCCTGGCTGAAAGTCCTGGCCAGAGTCGGCTCTCTGGTACTGTTCTACTTAAATCATGCAGCCACAGCCTTAAATAAGACCCTTTGGTATTGACATCTGTCTTCACTCCTCTGACTTGGCCAGTAGACATGCACCTGCAGTTCCTAGGGAAGAAGCTCAGCCCATCGCAGCCCACAGGAACTATTGAAGGGATCACCCAGAAACCCCACTGATGGGCAGAGCAGTACCCACAGGATCACAGTAATGCCACACACTGACCAGGCAAGCTAGGCCAGCCTAGAGGGTCTGTCAGCTTGGTTGACTCCTGATTAAAGCAGGCCCTTCTCTTCTTCTCACCTCCACACCACAGCAAGGCCAGCTGCTTCATGACCACTTTGTAGTGGCTGACTGGCTTTCCACCTTCCCTTCCACAAAGGCCAAAGTCGACCAGGATACAACTGGTATGAACTTCACACTAGGGCTGGATTTCTGGGAGTCTGCACAAATCCTAATATTGAAGTCCAACACACAAATGGCACTGCTTTCCCTTGTTTCTTCCCTTAATCTAGGAAGCAAACCACCTTTTATCTTTTAACCTCTTTTCTGCTATATAATCCTGCATGGGAGAACTACTTATGACCAGCCTCTTGCAGTCTAACCTAATGGGCAAGTGCCAAGGCTCAGAAAGCGTCCCAGGCCACTCCAGGGACAAGTCACCTACTGTACAGCCTCTTCTGAGCACTATTTAACTGCTGCTGAGTGAGGCACTGGGACAGCATCTCATCGTCATCTCCTCCTGCCTCCCTCTACCACTGGGTAGAAAGAGATGGAAAAGAGAAAAGCAGCATATTTCTAAAAGTCAGCTGAAAACTAATTTGTCTCTTTCTGAAAACTGTAAGGTCAGACAGGACTTGTTGCTTTCCAGCAGAAAGGGCTCTCTCACAGAGGGTACTTCACCAGCACCAAGTTTCTAATTCTCCATCAGCTGCACATGGCTGCCACCTCCTGGCACAAATCTGATTTCATGAGGTCTCAACAAGTGCAGCTTCCCTCATCACTAGAGCAGTGCCTACCAAGGCAGCTGTAGGCAGACCCATGCAGTTCTCTAGAATACTTCCTATGTAGAGTTCCCCTGTTTACATGATGTCCTTCCCTTAAAGTGGAAGTTAACCATTTATTTTCTGTCACCCCACTGCCAAACAAATGCCAGTTCCAATTACTGCTTACTAGCAAGGATGGGTAAATCTCCCAACAAGCTACAGTTAAACACTCAAAACTATGGTTTGGCCAACTGCCTTTTGGCAGCAGGTCCTCTAGGAATTGTATCATAGCCTTTCCAGCTGTTCTGCCTTGTTGGCCACATCAATGGTTTTTGCAAGTATAGCCTACTCAAAGGGCAAGCCTGGAAAGGTTGTGGTGTTAGCCCTTTCTCCCTTCAGGAGCAACTCATCAGCCATGTTCATGGACTCTCATTACTGCACCAGATTAGTCCTGCTAAAGGAGTTAAGTGCACAATTCCTCTTCACTTAGCTGTTCAGCGGCGCATCGTGTCCCTTGCTGGATGACAGGGTTTGAAGGAAATACCCAGCTATGCTCCCTCAACAAAAGAGGTGCAGGCAGCAGGGCAGAAGGCTCAGGATTCCAGCACCTATGGTGACAGCTGTTAGAGTCAGCTCTGTTGACCAGAAGATGCTTTGGAATCCACTCAAGTGGATTCACTCAAGCAGCATCAGTACATTTTCTTCACCGGCCTGCACTAGCACCTTTCTCTAAAAACCAGAATGTTCTAAATACCTAGGACACCTCTGGCAAACATCAAACAAGGTCTGTAGGACTATGCCCGATTGAAAAGTGAAGTTTCCGCAACTCGCAGCTGCACTGACCTGATGTTCAGCCAGGAGAGCATGGGAGTTGTGCCGCCACCGACAATCCACACAGTGAAAAAGACGATGAGGAGAGTTGTTGAGAACATCATTTGATGTGAGTAAGTAGCAGTATCTCGTATAGCCAGAGCAAAGGCCATGGCTCCCCTGAGACCTGTGCGAAAGAACAAAATAACAGCTTCAGAAGTGCAATCCTGCCTATTTATAAACACAGCGCTTTTCCTTGCTCCCTCCCTGCCACACAGGCACAAAGGGACAGGCAGAAGGCAGTGGGCTCCGTCAAGTTTTAATTCCATCACTGTCCCAAATAATTATGTCCTGGGATGAGCTAGAACACAATTTGCCCTGGTAGTTTTCTCTAACTTACAGAATCCACAAGTGCTAAGAAAAGGTGTAAATATTTCCAGAAACTAACAGGAAAGAAATGCAGAAACAAACAGCAAAACATATTAACAAACAAATCAAGCAGCTCCCTGAGTCCAAATAAAAATACACAATTTTTCAGTTGATTCCATAACTGAGATGCGAGTTCTTGATAAAAAATTGTTATCAGCTGCAAAAATATTTTAGTTAATGACATATTCATAGGCAGACTATATTCCCCCCCCAATTATGAAACTCCACTAGCAAGGACAAGTCATGGCATTTGGCCATCTGCAGACTTCTTTAGTAGGGGAAACACAGGACAGTTGAGGTAGGAAGGGACCTCTAGAGGTCATCTGGTCCAACTCCCCTGCTCAACCAGGGTCACCCAAGACCACATCCAGATGGCTTTTGAATGTCTCCAAGGATGGAGGTGCCACAGCCTCTCTGGGCAGCCTGTGCCACTGCTTAGACACAATAAAAGTATTTCCGGATGTTCAGAGGGAACCTCCTGTGTTTCAGTTTGTGCCCTGTCAATGGGCACGCCTGGTAATAGCCTGTCTCCCTCTTCTTGTGTACAGAGGCATCCCTGGCACTTCTTGGGTATGCACATGTTCAGACACACATTCCAGGATTTGCTTTAAATAACAAACTTGAACAGTTATCTGTGCGACAGAAATTGTAAGGGAGCTTAAGTCAAATACTTTGCTTTCTCCAACTAAGTGGGAGAGGGCACCCATAAACGCACCTCAATTTTCTCAGCAGATCTCTGTGCATAATGTACACATCATCTCAGCTAGAAATAACCTTCTGGAAGAGATACATCCCAATTTCCCCATCCCCTTCAGATGCACTTCAAATGAAAATACTCTATTCCCAATGTGAGGTGACTGCTTGCCGCCAGCAACTGGCATTTCAAGATGTCACTCTTCCCAGACAGGGGACACTTTCTGTAAAGGCTGAAAGATGCACGATGGCATGCTGCAACAATTAAGTCTTCTATTCAGGATGCATGGACGTGGATTATAAAAGCAGAAGGTAGTATTATAAATTGCTTACGAGTTACAGATTTTTTGCTTTACCAAACATTTTTGGTTTTACCTGAAAACATCATCATGTGCTGAAAGTTCCAGCTGATCTTATGCCTCCTGCCCAGATTCAACAAGAAGGAGAGGGGGTAGATGTGTGCAGCTCTGCCCAAAAAGATTGCAATCTGTTCAAAGCTGAGGGTTAAGGATTTCACTTTGCTGAGGGGTACAGACACATGGATACCTGGCTCTAACACGAAGCTTCTCTTTTACTGAGAGATTTACATCACAATATCAAGTGCTTTTGTTATTTCTGTCTATATAAAACAGACTTTCACCAATTACGTGCATACAGAACTCACTGCACAGAATGCATATTTTAACCTATATAACCAAGTTTGTTTTTTTTTTTTTTAATGCACAGTGAAATTATACCTAGTATTAAAATTAGTAGTTGTACAATTGAAGGCTTTACTTTAAAAGTCACACTTTAAACAACTATCACCACCACCACCATTCAGTTATGTGTTTCAGACCAACAGAAATGCAGTGCTATGTACAGAAGGAAAACCAAAACAAGACCAGCAATGGCCACTCCGTTACAACTCCTGCAAAGGCAAAAATCTCCTACTGGCTGGCAAGCACTTAAGAGTACAGAGTTACTGAGATGATAAATCCAAAAGACACTTGTCAGCACTAGAACGAAGTTCAAAAAGAGCAGTAGAAGAGTATCGTGGAAATTCAGGACAGTAGGTGGTAAGCTCCTTCCCTTCCTTACTGTGATGTAAAACATCCAGTGGTTCCAGTGAAAAAGCAGAAAGCTGAATCTAAGCTGAATCTAACCTCTACCATCTAAGGAACGTTTCGGGGCAAACTAGAGTGATGTGCTGAAATCCTATAAACACCATCACAACCAAAAGACCACCAAACATTGATCATTTGCTGCTGGGATAACAGCATTAGAAGAATGAAACAGCTCTCATGGAAAAGAAATAAAACTATGTAAGATCTCAAGACACCACTGGGCTGTTGCGAATAGCTAAAGCAAAGCAATACTGTCTGCAGAAAACTATGTCTCTAAGAAAATAAGATTTCTATTATTACTTTGTACAAAAAGCTTCATGCAATTATTCCAAATAACTTTTATGGCAATCCTTGTGGGACTGCAGAAATCAGAAGCCATCATGACCAATGTACGTAGAAATAACGGCTAGGATTTTGTCAATGACACCAAGGCTTTAGCTTTCCCTTTGCAGTCCCTCCTTTCTCTTTCAACAGCTAACATTTTGCTCCTGCAAGATGTTGACTCAAAGGGGGCAGTAGCTGTTGAGGAAAGATGTGGGTGCCAGTACTAGCTGTCTTCCTCACAAAGTGGGAAAAACACTCAAGAGTAACAGAGGTTAAGTGCAGTGGTAGGAAAAAGATGTGAAAAATGTAGTAAGAGATAGATGGGTACAAAGAGAAAGGAACAAAATAAATACTGAAAACAAACCCAAGATAGATAGCATTGCCTGAGACAGGACAGAAGGCCACAGCAAAGACAAAAAATTGCAATGTTTAGTATACCAGATGCAACTAATTCCATTCCTGTCTTTATCCAATGGCTGCAGGGCTCCAGAGCATTTTTTACGTCAGAAGAATGGATATGAGGAGACACTGGAGAAAATTTATTACTGTTTCAGAAAAAGATGTAAGTGGCCAAAGGAAAATAAAGACAAATGTGATAAACTCCTAGAAGCAGCACAGAGATGAGAGAAAAAGTGGAAAGAAGGAGAGAATATAAAAACATTCTGGGTTAGGCCATCTTTATATGTCTTTTCACTGTGTTTTATTCTCATTGCTGATAGCTGCACTCCTGCAGCAGGCAGAGGAAAGTCAAGACTGGAACACTAGTTCCCACTGCTTCATGCACACTTTTAATTCCTTAATTGCCAGGAATAAAAAAATAGGTACATAAGCTATTTCAACAGGGGCAGAGTGCACAGAGGAATCTAGTGATTCCCAGCTTACACAAGTGTGACTACTACAAAAATTCAGGGGAATTCAAGAGCCAGGGACAATGGGAACTGGATGGCCAACACCTTTCAGGACTGTGTACCCTTCATGTCATGGTCTGCACCACAGCTCAGTTCCTTCCTCCTCCCATCATGTAAGAACTTGACCTCTACCTTTGGAGCATTGCTCAAAGATATTCTGTTTGCCCATGGTCCTTTTTATTTACTTGAAGTTTGTTTTTTTTTCTTCAAGGGACCATTGGAAGTGAAGAGAAAAAAGATTAATCCTTTCTAGGCCTACGAAGTTCGAATACAAGAGCAACACAAGCACTGCGGGCTGTCAATACACAAGTAAACACAGTAAAACACATTCATTTATCTATTAAAATTATATTACTTCTAACACTTGCTCAGGTGCAGAGACAACCACTGTGTGCACAGAGACCTTAGAGATTTGATGTGAAGGGTAACCACCAC
This sequence comes from Calidris pugnax, assembly GCF_001431845.1. NCBI lineage: Eukaryota > Metazoa > Chordata > Aves > Charadriiformes > Scolopacidae > Calidris > Calidris pugnax. Next base: position 3,284,987 of record NW_015091257.1, read on the forward strand.
AGATTGTTCTCAAAATTCTTGTGCTTGCAAGACATGAGAGAAACCTAGGTCAGCCACTATCCTCTATTTGGTAAAGCCAACAGACACCAGAAGTTTTCAAGCACTTAATAAGGAGACATGTCACACAAAGCAAAAAAGGATACAAAAGCTCCAATGATGAAAATTGGGCTGAAGATGTGTTTCTGGAAAGTAAACAGTGCCAAACCCATATAAGAAAATATGAAGTTCTCCGCCAGGAAATGCAATACCTCAAAGAGCTAGGGAAAACACAGTCACATGTTAATGGCCAAGCAATAAAGCTGTTTTTCAAAAACAATAGTACACAGAATACTACAGCAATACAGTGCACAAAGGGTGAAAGAGTCTTGCCTGCTTAGTGCGACTTCTGGATTCAACTGACAAGTTATTGTATGTATAATGGGCCTGGGTAATTCCACAGAAGAGGACAGCCACCACACCTGTGAACAGAAGCACATGTGAAAATCAGCCTGTTCGCAGTGTGAGCTCAAGGTATTTATGCTTCTCGAGTTCTATTAAATTTATACATCATCCTTAACATTGAGACTTTATGAACCTTATTTTCAGGTGAGTTAGATTCCGGGTTGGAATCAAGGGGAGTTGGGTGTGTGAAACAAAGCAGTACTTCTAAAAGCCACACAATGAGCACCTTCAATGGCATTGTATGGAACATAGAAAACCTTAAAGCACCAACATCTTGTTTCTCATCAGGAGGTTTAAATGAGAAAGTGGAAAAAGGGCTGCTATGACACACAGGACTTCCATCTCCATATGCTTGACTCCCAAAAACTCACCAGTAAATCCACAAGCTTCTGCAAGCAAGAAAGTGCTCCAGGACATCAAGAAGAAGAGAGCCGTCTCCAGCAGGGGGAAGCAGTGCAACTTCGTAAACTTCGTCACGTTAAATCAGTTGTTAAGGGATCCAACAAAAATAAAAATCCTTTGGCTTCTCTGTACCCAGTATTGAAGAGAAACACTTTTATGCGCTAACAATCAACGCTAGGTGGAAAACAAAACATTTTTAGTGCTGAAAAACAACAAGGAAAACTTTGAAATCAAGGCCTCCGCTTGCAACAATCAGTTTTGGATATTTTTGCTGCATATCCATGGCATAACCGTGTTCCCACCTCTTTGAGGTAATATCTTGCTCAATGCCACATTTTCCTGCAAAGTTCCAGCAGGGGAAGAATATATATACCTGGCAGTCCTTTAGATTGTATGTCTTGGTTTTTTGTTTTGGGGGGAGGGGTTATTTTATTTTGGGTTTGGTGTCCCACCCCATCTTTAAATAAAGCATAAAATACATTCAGAAGAATTTCATTCACAGGGCTGTTCTTGACTACAACATCCCTAAGATGAAGTAGATTTATCAGAATTTTTCTGCTCAGATTTGTTGACAAGTCTTTATCTGCAAGCATGCCTACTTTTGTACTTTTGAGGCAAAACAAAAAACCCGCATACAACAAAATATATTTCCTCTCCTTGTGTCGATGCGTTATAGACTAAAAGCCAACTCGGAGCAGCTCAGTCTTTCAGTGGGAAGAAAAAAAAAGTTCATCTTCCAGAGGACAGCAAAACTGGAACGTCAAATACATACTGAATTAACAGTTTATACAGCTACTGAAGTGGAACAGATTTCAGTAGCATTAAATATAGCTCTTCACATACTACAAAAGAGTTGTTTATGTATTTATAGATTTTTTTTGGAGGAGTTTTCTTCCTCATCACTACTCCAGCAGCAGGTGCACACTGAAGAGCTCACTGTCCCTGAGGTGCAGACAGCTATACACTGCTCTACCAGAAACCACAGAAAGAAACCGTGTGCTAAGAGGGGTGGTAAATCATAGAATCATAGAATCACAGAATGGTTTTGGTTGGAAGGGACCTCAAAGATCATCCAGTTCCAACCCCCCTGCCATGGGCAGGGACACCTCCCACTAGAGCAGGTTGCTCAAGGCCACATCCAGCCTGGCCTTGAACACTTCCAGGGATGGGGCAGCCACAACTTCCCTGGGCAACCTGTTCCAGTGCCTCACCATCCTCATAGTAAAAAATTTCTTCCTGAGATCTAATCTGAATCTTTTTTCTTCCAATTTAAAACCGTTTCCCCTTGTCCTATCATTACCCTTCCTGGCAAAGAGTCCCTCCCCAGCTCTTCTATAGGCACCCTTCAGATATTGAAAGGTTGCTATAAGGTCTCCCCGGAGCCTTCTCTTCTCCAGGCTGAAACAGATCCCTGGTCTCTCTGAAAGCTGACAACTACCACAATCTTCTCTGAAATCCAAGGGGGAGGACAGCAAGAGCACAGCAGGGGCACTTGAAACAGTTAGGTGGTAGCACTCTCTCCCCTGCTCACATGAAGGCAACCGGTACCTCAATGGACACATCAAGGCTGCACCATCATCCACCGTGTGTAGCACAGCTACACCCTGGGTCTCTGCAGCACTACGCAATCTGGAGCTGATGGCAGCACTGCTGCCTGGGGAGTCACGGCTCAATATGGGACAGGGATGTTAGAAGCAATAAGCAGCACCACATTTCACAAGGAAACTCACAGGTCGCGGGAGGTCTGGGGCTCACAGCAGCCAGGTAACCAAGAAGACTCAGTGGAAACAGTCTCCTGTGGGCCATACCACAGAATATGGTGTTCACAACGAGCCACAACTGATTACAGAGGCAAACAGCTGGCAGTGTTTCAGCGGGAGCCCGGTAAGGATGAAGCAATCCTGAGGCCAGCCACCCACTCCCCACCCACACTTGTTGGTGTTCTCTGCTAACTTGGAGGAGGGTGAGGGTACCAAACACATCCTCCAGCCACACCTTCGGTTGCAACCCTGCTTTGTCAGAAGGCTGCACTCTAAACAAAAGCACAAACCATCTATATCTCCATCACAGTTGACGTTACACCAAATATAAGACTCAGCCTTTTTTTTTTTTTTAAACAGCTGTTACTCTCCACACAGTCACTTCTCCATATAAACCATCTCTCTAAAACTTTTGAGGAGGTATTGTCACACTGAGCTAGATTAAGTTTTCCCCCTCTTAAACAGACCCATTTTGTAACATCACGCTTCTGAAGCAGCAACACCCACCAGAGCAACAACTAGAACCCATCTGTCCACAGAGCACTTGGACAATTCCACTGCAAGTTTATCCCAGTGCCTGGCTCAAGATGCTTTCATGGATGCTTGGGAAACTGGGTAGCCACAGTCACTCCACAGGAGAGGAAGAGGTTGAACCTTGTTCCCCTGAAGTTAGGCAAGAGCCCTTGTCAGAACAGATTCCTCACTTCCACTCTTTTCTGGCAGCTTTATGAATCAAACTCTTTATTCCCCCTGCTGTTATTGTAAGTAACCACACCAAAACATTTCATTAAATCTGAAATGAAAACCTGTGCCCATCACTGTGGAGGAAAAGGAGTGTGAGATAAAGGTAAATAAAAAAATAATCTTATTTCCTAGAATAATTGACCAAATTGAAGTGTTAATTCCAATGAAATTATTATTTCTGTTTTCTTAAGCATTAAAGACAAGACAACTTTCTTTATCCCTTCAGCATGGCCATCTGCTTTGCTTCATTTCAACCATGCAGATGCTGCAATTTAGAAAGAAAATGCAAAGTGGTAGAGTTATAAAAATAACCACAGACAGTGAGGCCAAGGCAACTTGCTGAAAGCCAGAACAAGTCCACATATATTATCTGCATCATACTTAGAAACCAAGTATTCTGTCTGTTTTCAAAGGACAATGCATGACTGCATGAAACCCTGCACTCATAGAGAGGTAGAGTTATAGGCTATATATAGGTTATACATACATATAGGCACTTCACAGCTACAGGAATAACAGTCTATTCACTTCATTCATGACAGAAGTTATGGGTTTTAATCAGCTATGAAGAGTCAAATGCAAATTTATAGTTTGCCTCTACAGTACTGCATGCCATTCAGTATTTTTCCAAAAGAAAATAGTCAAAATTGTATAACTGAACAACAGTTTAAGGGTTTTGTCTGTTTGTTTGTTGTTTTCTTAAAAAAACCAAACAACGATAACCAAAACCACCCCCAAACTATCCGCAGAGGCTGCCTTCTGAACTGCCCTCCCACCCCCAGCCTCATGCACCCTCCTGAGCGCAAACATTAGGAACTGCAAGAACCAATTGTTGCTTCAGAAGCATGATTTTATAAAATGGATCTGAATACATTTCAGCTGCAATTAGTAACCAACCAGCAAGCCCCAAAACCCGCAGCAACAGTATTTGATCAGCTAGAGCTACGGATGGCTGGTAGCCTAAAAGCCAGTCGAAGAATCATGGTTCTGGGGCACATTGACCACAGAACAGTGGAACTGGAAGACCAAACATTAAAGCATCACAGCGCACCCTCCTCTTATACCTGAAAGGTTACCATTATGCAGACATGTATCAGATAAATTCTGCACAGTGTGTATATAACAAGACACAGTTGAGACATCATTACTTAATATGAAGAATCACAGGTTCATTATTATTGTATAAAATACCACATTCTACCCCTTTTTAGATCAGTTTTCAGAAGCCTAGGCAGATCAAAGCAATCTGGGATGTGTACAAATCTACTAGCTAGTCTAAAAGCAAATAATTTGAATTTTATTCCTGAAGAAGCATCACAATTTCTGGAACATGAAAGGCTTAATAAGGTCTACTACCTGAGTTTAAAACAAAACACACACAGGCCTCCAGAGAGCAGGCCAGGTCATGTTGTAATGTTAACTTTGGTAGAAAAACAGTCTTATCCAAGACAGAGGACGTCAGATTTCTAGCTGAAAGGTTAAATGCAGGACTCTCAGAAAGAGCCCTGTGGGGTCAGAAACAGCTATCAATGATTTTGCTGACAACAGAATCAAACACCAGTTATCATGTGGGATGTCTTTTAAGCATAATAATAAAATCTATTTTTTTTAATTTCCTAAAAAGAAACGGAACATTAGGACATGACCATTATGGGCTTCCCCTTAGCTTGCAGTATGCAGCAACATCACTAAATTTTTTTAGTGTGGCCACAGTTATACTGAAAAAAGGTGACTTCTGTGTGTACTATAGGCAAAGGTTACATGAATACTGATCACATCCTCACGCTCAGGTTAAAACAAGCTAGTGTCAATGTTGCTATAGTGGAAAACAGGTGAGCCCTGCTAGTACCTGAATGTAGCACCTAGGCTGGAAGAGCTCAATGTGAAAAAGGATATCAGAGCTGTCACAACCCCCGTCACTGCTCCCATCATGAAAGAACCACTGAATATTCCCAGGAAAACACCAACAGACTTGAAAAACGCTGCTGCGTCAAAAGCATGGGTATTTTCACCTGTTGGCTGGTAGGCAACTATAGACCTAGAAAAAAAGAATAACCCAATGAGAATTTAGAAGTGGCATCAGAAGTTTTATTCCGTAACAATAACACCTGAGCAACAGAGAGGAAAATCCCATCCTGAAGGCAAATTTGCCTTTCTAGTGTAGGTATGCATGAGGGATCTTGTCAAATGTTTGCAACGTTTATTAATCCAGTTCAAGACAATCCATTTAATGTAACATTTCTCAGGAAAAAAAAAAAAACAAAAATTTATTTTAGACAAATCCCAAAAGCAATTAAGTAGAAATTCGGGTAGTTACTTACGAAGATAATACAATGGCAACAGCGTCATTCAACACGCTTTCCCCAAACAGAAGGGCATAGAGATCGACATCAGCATGCAGCTCATTAAATATTGCTAGCACGGTAACTGCAGAAAGAAAAGAGAAAAACCACACTGGCTGACTTCAGGAACGACTCCGTGAGCTGACAGAGCATACTTTCCTGTTTGCCTAAAGCAACAAAACCCAGGAATTTAAGTACAGGATCGAAATTACACTGGGAAACAGACTAGTCATGTTTCTATAGGTAAGCAATTCCCCCATCAGTTTTAGGGTAGCTCCATAAGGAGGTGGTTGGGCTGTCCCTCCATCTGCACAGTGTTTACAGGAAAGCCCCCATGACTATGGGGCACGGGGCAGACAAAGCATTTCTACTAAAGCCCTGATATTTTTTGTAGAACATGTTCCATGTGAGATAATCAAGGAAAGGTTGTGCAGTTCTTGCTACTTTTAAAGACTGTAAGGGCTGTTGACATAGTTTTATTATTTCAGCCATCATAAAATGGTGCTAATAATCTTAAGTGTTCCCCAAAGCATACACCATGCCACTGGAGTGTGCATTTGCACAGAATTTGAAAAGGGCAAGACTACTAAATATTCATAACCATCCTTTCAAGAAACTTCAGTCTGAGATGAAAGACCATGATCTTCAAGATGTTCCCATATATGAGCTTTAAAAAAAAAAAAAAAATCACATGGTGATTTTTTTGCATAAATTGTGTGCAACCACCAGCTGTTCATAGTTCAGCTCAATCACAGGAGCTACTTCCCATTTTCACACAAATCACTACTAAGCACTTCAAATTAGCTGTTTTAAATGTCAAGCTTCATACTTCACCACTCCCTACCCCGGCCCCTGACACACACCAGCTCTCCAAACTGACCTGTCAAGCAGAAACACCTATGTGAGCCTGCTGGAATTTGAAGGATGACTAGATTATTTTGGCAAAAGCTCAAATTACTTTGCCAGAAGAGTATTCTTCTGCTTAAACTTGCAAAACATTAAGTTCATTTGAAGGAGGAAAAACAATATCCCCAGACCTGAAGAGCCTAAAAGCCTCAAATACTGCTTTTAAATTATCCAATGTCCCAAGCAATATAGCTAAAGGAAGAAGTCCTGCTATCCAGACAATGTAATCATTTCATCTATTTACAGTCTTAAACTTGATGCACACTAAACAAAAAGCGTACTGAGGAGAAAAAATATTTAAATTATTTGAACAGGAAAATTACTTTTTTTTTCTCCAAACAGGCCACCCCATCATACCAGTCCAGCACCAAACTGACAGAGAAGGGCTTTCGCAACACTCAGAATTTGCATGCATTTCAGAGAAGATCAGAGATACCAGCGTAACATAACTGAAAGTAAAGTGCTGTTAATACCTCCGTGCTATGCAGGCAACAATCCTAGCAATAGGATTATTTTAGAAGGTTATTAAAAAATGTTCAGCAAGCTACCTGGATCAGTGGCAGATATTATCGCTCCAAAGAGGAGGCAGTCTGTATAATAGAATTTATCAGAGAGCTGACCCACCAACTTCATTAGTTTCACAACCCCATACATGAGATTCCTGAAGAGAAAGAAGATAAAACAATCCGAGTCAAACAAGGCGGTGCATTTCAGACAGGCAAAGGAAAAGCATAAGCAACAGTATTTCAGGTGGCTTGGTTATGCTACAGCTCTGTGGGACACTGCCACAGTTCAACACTAAACTCTCAAAATTAATTTTCCCCTTTTTCCTACGAGCTGAGTCAAGTAATACACGATCCAGAATATATCATTTAAAACCATTAGGCAAAGCATGAAAACTGTTCACACAACTAGTACACAGAATCTGCAGGTTATTTCCTTCTTCCACCGAAGGGAACATTTTCCTGCTCAAAATTCCCCTCAATACTGCTTTTCCCCAACACAGTACATGGGCCAAAAAGCTCCAAGCTAAGAATAGCCTTCAAAGTATTTCTCTAGTGAAATTCTTTGAGACACAAACCAAGGTCACATATGCAATTCAGGAGTTCTGTATTTCAGAATATCCATTCACCAGACATAGTAATATTAGCAGCATTAGCAAGAGATTGTATGCAAGTAAACTGTGACTAGCTATCTCAAACTAAATGTGAGTATACATATCCATGTAAAATTATATATATATATATGCACACATATGCAGAGAGAGAGAGAACATCTGTGCATGTGGGCACTCAAAGGGACAGCTCAAAGTTTGATCGCTACAATTCTATTGCAATTAGTGTCCACTATTCAAGTTAAAGTCAATTCCATTAAGTCTAACAAGGTTTTGTTTTGGATTGCGCCATCACACCAAAAACTCAATGCTGCTCTTCAGCAGTGCAGGCTTGCCAAGTGATTCAAACTTGACCATATCATTTCAAGGGACAATATTGTTTAGAAGTGGAATAAATCTCAGCAAAAGCTACATTTGCATTTTGACTGGAGGATACACACATAAAATCCTCAAACAAATCACAAAACTGAGCCAATCTGGAAGACTCAACATACACTTTATCAACTTAAACTTTAGTACAGAAAGGAACTGATATCAGAGAGTACACTTACCCAATAATAAAACAAGAGACTGCTGTTCCTAAAAAGGCATAAGCCAAAATGGACCCCAAATTCCTGAAAAAGTGCCTCTGCATAGGAAAAAAGTTTATATATTTATTTAAAACAAGTTACATCACCTGTTCAAAAACATACAGTGCAATACTATACTTGCATTAACACACAGAAACATCCCTCCTTTTCAGAGAAATGCTTCCATTACTCCAATGTAAATTCTATCCAGCTTCAATAAATTAAATAAACCAAATCTGAGCCATGTATAAAATCCTACATGGAGCTTATTGACAGAAAGCTTTCTACAAAGGTTTCCACATCTCTTCTTCATACGAGATCTAAAAGTTAGCTGCAAAACTGAAAATCTGTACTATTTCATGGTATCTTCAAGTGAGAGCAGAATCTGTGCCCTTCTGCCATTCAAGGTCTGGCACATCCCCACTGGGGTTCAGGTTTGGGTCCACTTCTCAGCATATTTTACTGCATTTTGGATATTTGAGATGAACCAGAACAATTCACAGCAGGACATCTCCTACTTTAAATGATACTGACATTAACCTCTGGCAAAGTTCACAGAAAACAAATCAGCAAGATTAAATAGAGCTTAATATATTTATAGTAAAAAACATATGTATTTTCTCTTAAAACAATATGACCTAACCATCTATAGAGGAAAAGAGATTTTTCTTAATGCCATAAAAAAAAATAATGATTGAAATGGAGACTACACTCCTGAACAAATCAGCAGTCTCACATTAAGAAAAAAAGGTTATTCTCTTCAGAAATGATTACACTTACTTTCTTCAGGCTATAACCAGCATGAAAAATAATAGGAGGCAACAGAATGTTGAAAAAAACTTCAGGGTCAAATGTTACCTAAAAAATAAAATATGAAACTTCAATTAGAAACAGACATACACAAATGGTTAGGTCTTTTTCCTTTTTCATTTTCTGACAACAGCTATTTTTAGTTGTTGAAATAGCTAAGTTGACTCTCCAGAATACTAGCCAGCTCTATACTCACGCAGCAGCAAAAAGCTGCAGCTCTTTCTGGTAAACAGCATCTAGAAAAAACAGGCATTGCATCCATCACAGCAATAACCTTGCAGCAGTCCCAAACACGGTCCCCTGTTTTAATTTAAAAGATTCCAATAGAAGTGATGCTGGAGAAGATATCTCTTACTGTGGTTCATGAGGTTCAATAAAGTCAAGTGCAGGGTCCTGCACCTGGGTCAGGGCAATCCCTGGTATCAATACAGGTGGGGGGATGAAGGGATTGAGAGCAGCCCTGCTGAGTGGGACTTGGGTTACTGGTGGATGAAAAGCTGGACAGGAGCTGACAGTGTGCGCTTGGAGCCCAGAAAACCAACTGCATCCTTTGCTGCATCAAAAGCAGTGTGGCCAGCAGGTTGAGGGAGGTGATTCTGCCCCTCTACTCCATTCTGGTGATACCCCACCTGGAGTACTGCATGCAGCTTTGGAGTCCTCAGCACAAGGAGGACATGGACCTGTCGGAACAAGTTCAGCAGAGGGCCACGAAGATGATCAGAGGGATGAAGCACTCTCCTACGAAGACAGGCTGAGAGGGTTGGGCTAGTTCAGCCTGGAGAAGAGAAGGCTCTGGGGATACCTTATGGTGGCCTTTCGCTACCTAAAGAGGGTTTATGAGAAAGATCAGGACAAATTCTTTAGCAGGGCTTGTTGCAATGGGACAAAGGGCAATGGCTTTAAACTAAAAGAGGGTAGATTCAGACTAGACATAAGGAAGAATTTCTTTTTTTTTTTTTTACAATGGGGGTGGTGAAACACTGGAAGAGGTTGCCCAGAGAGATGGTAGATGTGCCATCCCTGGAAACATTCAAGGTCAGGTTGGACGGGGCTCTGAGCAACCTGACCTAGTTGCTCATTGCAGGAGGGGTTGGGCTAGATTACCTTTAAAGGTCCCTTCCAACCCAAAGTATTCTGTGATTCTATGATATTCATATATCTGCAGATGAAATGCTATTTTAGCTGATGTTTTTTTGCAAGTCTAGCCACCGAACAGTTATTGTAAGCCAATCAAGCCAGATACAGGACTGGGTTTCAGGAACTGGGATTATGCATCACTTCCATGTATTTCAGTAGAAGCTCCAGATAACCATGAAGGATTACACTGCAGTAAGGAATGAAAAACAACACTTGAAGTCCAAACAGAAGATCTGCACACATGAGACTCTTCAATCCCTTTCTAAGTACAGGTTAGAAGACAAACATGTGTGAACTCCCAGAACAGGATTCATTTCAACTAACTTTAAATACCTACAGCAGACAGGTACATATAACAGACACTCTTTATAGTTAGCAAAAGTAAGTATTTTTAGGTTACAAACCTTAAAGTCTCAATCCTATACTTCAAACTCTAGCTTTGATACAAACAAAAGGTGGTTAATTTCCAATACTGAAAAGAATAAGAAGCCAAATCACCAATCTGAGTATGAGCTGATAGATGAATTTCACTTCCAATGAGAAGCAGGCTGTCTCATTTGGTGGATTATAGTGATGTAAGCAATAACTATTTCCTGACAATAAACAGATTAAAAAATCCTAGCAAAAAAGCACTAAGAAACAATCAGTTTTCACTAAGAAATCATTGTTTTCCTGATGTTGTATTATACAAGGCAGCATCAGGCTTTTTTGTTCAGCTGCTTTTCATGAATTCTACAGATGTTAGAAATGTACATTAAGTTTTAAACAGCAATCAAGGGGTTTGGGAAAACACTACCTACATGCAACAGAGCACAGTTTCACCGGCAGTGTTAGAATACAGAAGGTGCTTTTGAATTAAGCATTGAAGTGCTGTTACTATCAGGAACACAGACACTTAATACTACGCGACATTCAAACAGGATGGAGGAGGGGAGGAGGAAGGGGAGCACAGGCAATGGAGAAGCACTCAGCCAGGCACAAGAAAGGGTCTACCCTCACCTTTCGCAACATGTCATTTTGCTCCACGTTGTGGATCTTCCCAGGGCTTATTTCCCCTTTAAGCGTATACTCAAAGAACTTCCCGCTGACGTTGACCAGCAGGGTTGTGAAGGGCCTGTCCTCCTGCGAGCAGCTGAATGGCTTGTCATGGCCACTGGTAGAGGGAGTCCCGTATCTCAAGATCACCCCAACGATGAGTCCTGGAAGAGAGTTAAAAAAAAAAAAAATCCATGAGGCTTATTTGCTACTCCTATACCTCACTTTCTAGTTTCAACCAACCTCCAAGGTATAACGCATGAGCCTTACAAGCGTACATGCACGATAAACATTTTGCAGCAAATTGTTACCTGCAGCTTCCTGCAGAGGAAGAGAGGCCCTGAGCACATCAAAGCTACCAGTGAATTTATAAAATCTGGTATCTGCCTGAAGTGACAAACAAAATGCTCCGTTTCATGTTTTGTCTTCCTCACCTTCATTCACACCTCTACTGCACAAAACCCTGAGTTGCACAAGAGGCTAAACACTAGGACACATCACATACATTTCACCTGCCTAAGGACAGAAGTGAGTAGATACACCGTTGTCACCAAATAATGACTGCTGAAAACATGTGACCCTAACAGAGCTGAAACTGTGATGTCTGCCATAGTGTTTTACAGCTGCAGCAAGGATGCAGATTTTTTTGCCTGGCAATTCCAAGCAATCAAACAATGCTTGTTGCACAGTCTCCCGTGTACTTCACAACTGAAATTCAGATGTCATGCACAAAGAAGCCAGCTTCAGGTCTTTGCAAGGATTTTCCACATTTCATGAATACAAAATAAGGTAAAAATGAGTAGTCATAAGAGACCTGATATTCAGGAATCCTGCAAACTTCACAACTGAAATTCAGATGTCATGCACAAAGAAGCCAGCTTCAGGTCTTTGCAAGGATTTTCCACATTTCATGAATACAAAATAAGGTAAAAATGAGTAGTCATAAGAGACCTGATATTCAGGAATCTAAGAAGAATTAGCCTAGATAAAATCCAACCAGAAAACACTACCAATAAGGGATACATCAATGCAATGACTAAAAAAATAATAATTTGTAACCTAATGGAAGGGCCATGCCAGGAGGCTGGAGAAGCACAAGGTTTTAACTGAGCACTGTTCCTTTCAAAATGTACTAAAAAAAGAACAAGACTCCAGTTCTGCGGAGAGAAGGTATAAGAACAAAGTGGTTTGGTCTGGTACGTACACAAATTGATACCCACTTACTAAAGGCTCCCCTGTCACCTTAGGATGATCTACGATTTAATCCTTGTTCCAGACAACTGCAAGATGAAGATGGATGTTTGATCCTTTTGTTGACAAGTCAGTAGTCAATGCTGGTTTTGCTCCCTGTGACCCTAACTATGCATCCATAGCTCTGCTTCCCCAGATGGTAAATGAAGTTGACAGGTAATAACCAGAGAATAAATGAGGTATAACAAAAAAAACCCCAAACAACAAAACCACACCAAACAAAAAAAATCCACACACCAGAAAAAAATCCCAGACTCATCTTTATGGCATAAAGAGTAGAAATAAATGAGGTATAACAAAGAAAAGAAAAGAAAAAAACAACCCAAAAACCAAACAAACCCACACACCAGAAAAAAACCCCAGACTCATCTTTATGGCATAAAGAGTAACCAAAGTACTCCCAAAAAGTCAACCAAAAGAACATGTCTCATTCTCTTCAAGGCCAAACTGTACCCCAAAAAAGTAAACCAAAAGAACATGTCTCATTCTCTTCAAGTTCAGACTGGAAAAACAGTTTTAATGCAACAGGAAGTACAGCAGGTAGTAGCTGTGACACTAGTGGGCAGCTTACCTCCAGCCCTTTTTTGATACAATCAAGAAAACATAGCAGCAACAATATCATTAAAAGGTAACTGGAAGATTAAGTTGCATTTTATTTAGAAGAGAGAAGTACAAATTCAAAGAGTACAAAGGGGAAGAAAACCCCTCAGCATGATAAATCCACTTACTGTGAGTACAAACTCAAAGAGTACAAAGAGGAAGGAAACCCCTCAGCATGATAAATCCACTTACTGAAATTTCAAATGTTAACAGTTTAAATACAGAGGTTTACACAAGCATGCTCCTAACAACCCTGGAGCATTTTTACAGCTACATGTGATGGATGTGGCAGAAATGCAGCTCTGCACAAAGTGACAGTTCAGGGCCAGTCACCTCCAAGCCACTTGCACGACCAGTTATGGCTGGAGACATCTTCACCAGCTCGGCCAGGCAAGCAGCCAAAGCATCCTGCTGCTCTCACCCACCTCACACCTAGGAAGAGCTGGGCTCACAGGATACATCAGGAAGACTGTCAGTGTTAAAACCTGATCTAATCAGCATCAGCCAGAAATCCTGTAGTAAATCAGAAGCCAGCATGAAAATTGTACAGATGAGCTTATGCATAGCAGTGGCACAAAGCCAGATCTATACTGCTAAAGTGAGAATGGAGAGGGGGACACCGATAGATGTAATAGCTTCTTAGGCTCAGAGACTGGCCTTCAGTGAATTCATTGCAAAAGCAGATGGGAAACCCCCACTGCTATTGCATTAGCAAGATGCACTGGAGAGCGGGATGTGATCGCATTGTACAGCTGAATATAATCCACTCACCCTTTTCCCCCCCACCATGATAGAATATACCATTTATTTTAAAATCAGTTTTGAAGATATGCCAATTATATCCATAATTGATAGGCAATGCTTGAAGTGAAACATCCTTTAACCCTCAGTGTCCCATGACCCAGCTACCACAGCTCCAGGGAAATATCCTATTTTCTTATACCTTCTACCAAACTGGATGACATTTGCACCAAGCACCACACCAATTAGGAACATCTGATCCCTGCTGCCCAGCTTCTGTCTCCCAGCAGGATGCAGCTGGGACCAGGGTGACTGGTGTCAAGGCAAGGTGCAGTCGACCAGCTAAAGCTACAGAGGGCTCAGTCAAGAAAGGAAATAGGTATGAAAATAGAAGGGGGCAAAGAAGCCACATAAATGCCACAGACAGCTTCATTAGCAAAAAATACTATACAGTTAGTAGTTCAAAAGATGAGTTAAGAGAGGGGAGAGTTCTTACTACAAAGGTATGGGCATACTGCTATATTTGTCCTACAGTCCCAAAATAACATGTTTGAACATTAAAGTGAAATGGGTCAGCTGGACACGTTTGACAGAGATGTGAGCTGCAGAAAACCTGAAGTCATTAATACTTTAAAAAAAAAATTAAAGCCTTTATGGAAAAGCATATGGAAGTATTTTCAGTTTTCTAATGAACATAAGTCTTTTACAGACTAAAAAGTTAGGGCCACTAATCCAGCAGTGTCTTTTACTGCAAGAATGACACAAAAGGGAAAAAAAACACAACTGGAAATGGGCTACAAATACTTACAAATTTGAGAATAGCTTTACTTTCAAAGCTTTGGTTTGTGCTAACTGTTGCAAGGGCAAGTTTACATCACTGCTCACAGACTCTCAGGAAGGATAATCTCAAAAATTAATGCTTAATGCCCTATACGCATGACTTGCATTCTCACTTTTAACAGAGAAAGTATTAATGCCAGTATCTTGCCTGTACGATGCTGATCGCACAGCTGGTACACAAAGAACATCTTACTGAAAACAAAGCATTAAAAAACCAGGAATATTTTTTTCCCCTTTTAAAACAAGTCACTATTGATAATAAACGTTGGATAATGCTTAATGCCCTATACGCATGACTTGCATTCTCACTTTTAACAGAGAAAGTATTAATGCCAGTATCTTGCCTGTACGACGCTGATCGCACAGCTGCTACACAAAGAACATCTTACTGAAAACGAAGCATTAAAAAAAGGGGAATATTTTTTCCCTTTTAAAACAAGTCACTATTGATAATAAACGTTGGACTTCAGACGTGGTCAACACTGGTCTAACAATACGGCATTGAAAATGGCATATTTACTTTTGGTTTTGTTTGAGCACGCAAGTCACTGAAGTGAGAATGTGAATTCAGAGAGGCACGCGTGAGCACCTGTCCCTGGTCAGAGTTTCCAGCCCAGTTCTCTGCTGAAGAAGTGAAGAAGTAGCCCCAGGGCTTCAGGGAGCCTCAGCAGGCTGCAGGAACCGGCGGTATTCACACCCCACCACACACAGTGCAAGCGGTGAACCCAAACTGTGAATCAGTGAACTGGATCAATCGGTGAACTCAAACCTGTTTAGATACTATTTCTTTCATGTGCTCCTGGTAAAGAGCCAGGCACTGAATACTGAAGGTCCTTCCCCACGCACCGCGGTTTGCAGCAACCATATCTCAGCCTGAAGGAGACTCAGTGGAGATCTTACTGCTGTTGGCAGCTCTCTACTGGGAAGATGGAGAAGAGAGGGACAAACTCTTCAGAGAAGTGCACGGTTATTTGGTGATTAAGACTAAAGGCAACAAGCTTGTTGCAATGCAGGGGGAGGGGGGAAATAGGTAAGGTTTGGGTTGGTTTTTTTAAACAACAAAGTGGCTAAACACAGAATAGACTGTCCACAAAGGCTGTGTGATCTCCATCCTTACGTATAGCCAGAACTCACGTGAATATGGCCCTGAGGAAGCCAAGCTGTGAGGATCAGCTGTGAGCAGAGGGCTGGAAAAGACTACCTCCAGAAGTCCATGTCAGCCTACATTATTCTGTGATTCATACTCTTTCCCTCCAACATTTGGACCCCACAAACAGATATGTTATGCTGAAAAGGTTTCTTTACAAGAACTTTGTTGCTTCCTGAGCCAGTCTTGGGGACTATTGTTGCTTTGGAGTTGGTTGGATTTTTTTGGTGGTGTTTAAATGACAGACTGCACTGCTGACTCTACAACTAAGTCAGAGGAGAAGGAAATGGCAATATAAGACTCTGATCATAAGAGGCAACGTGATCCAGCAGATCAGGAAGGAGATGCTTTTACTTCCTCAATTCACCCACAGTTGGCCTCTTGCCCTGGGCCACAGCTTGCCCTCTGGAAGTGTGCAAGGGGGGGTGACCAGATGATGTTCAACCACCCCTAGTGCCACATAAATACAGAAAAAAGTAGCACATTCTGAAAGTGACAGCAAATCATGTCCTAATTTGGCAAGCTGGGGCAGCATGGTGAGAGGAGAGGACAGGACTCAATCTCATCTCGGCACTCAGCCTGTGCCCGCTTTGTGCAGCCCACACAGAGGCAGAATAGTGTGTTTTGGGTACTTGGGACACCAGCTTCCTTGTGGTGCAAGGTGATGGTGAGTAAAATACCTGTTTGCTTTTGAAAAACCACATAAAGAATACATAAAAAGGATTTCTTACATTTGAAAGTTTAGATTTTTACACTTCCCCCCTTATTCCCAAAAGGAACTTTTTACCAGCTTGAAGACAAAGAAACAAAGATGAAAAAAAACTTGGCAAGAAGGATGAAAAAAAGCCCTGTAAGTATTTTCAAGGCAAAAGACTAAATATTTACAGTATTTATCACACAATGTGTTTTACTATAGGATGTTTGTGTGCATCAAGATACCACAGTTGGAAAGTTTTGCTTTAAATAGCCTGAAACAGCAACAGAGAAAGTGTTTTTCCTAATACAGGGTCAACTTTTGAACCTCAGAGTCCACACCTTCAGTCACTTTGACAGTGATTTTTGAGGAAGTTTCAACAGTTCTTACAAAGTAACTCAAGCATTTTTTTCTGATCCAGAAATGAGCCAGTAATGTCACACATTAAAAAAAAAAACCAAAAAAACCAAAAAGAAATCATAGAATGGTTAGGGTTGGAAGGGACCTTAAAGATCATCTAGTTCCAACCCCCCTGCCACAGGCAGGGACACCTCCCACTAGACCAGGTTGATCAAAGCCCCATCCAGCCTGGCCTTGAACACTTCCATGGATCAAACATTATATACCTTTTCCAGCAATGCTAACAATCCATTCCCTATACCATTTGCTTGCCATTCACTGTGCTGTCCCATACAGGGGTGCATGGAACACCGCTATACAACCCCCTGTAGAAGTGTTAGGCAAGTGATCTTGCTTAGGGTCTCCATGATCTATTAGCTGCTTTCTTAATGGCGTAACGCTGCCAACATGGCATTCATCAGCCTGTCACCTTGCTGCAGAAGATGAAAGACTTGAAAAATGAGAAGCCTGTTTTGAAATTAATCCTCATCTTTGGCAGTTTATGTTCAGCAGTGCAAACGTAAGACAAGTCTTCACTGTGCACTTCAGTAAAGAAAAAAAAATAAAAAGGCATTTTTCAACAGGGAATGGAGGCAAGTAGAATCATAGAATTCTCTAGGATCTGAAGGGACCCTTCAGATTATTGAGTCCAACCATCAGCTTAACACTGACAAAAACCACCACAAACCATATTGCTAAGCACTACATCCACCTGTCTTTTAAATATCTACAGGGATAGCGATAGCACCACTTCCCTGGGCAGCCTCTTCCAATGCTTGATAACACTTCGGTGTAACCATTTTTCCTCATATCCAATCTAAACCTCCCCTGGCACAACTTGAGGCCATTTCCTCTTGTCCTATTGCTTGTGCAATAGGACACGTGATGCCGGTTCTTGAAGTCTGAAGGAAATTTCGGGGATATCCAAACCCTGAAATGGTGAACAACAGATTCAAGGTCATGCTTTGTCATTGCCTTAGGTCTATTTTAGATAAGGAAGTTAAAAGGGTGAACAAACTGGTAGTTCTTCCGTGTGGGCAAACCAGATTATTGAGTCCAACCATCAGCTTAACACTGACAAAAACCACCACAAACCATATTGCTAAGCACTACATCCACCTGTCTTTTAAATATCTACAGGGATAGCGATAGCACCACTTCCCTGGGCAGCCTCTTCCAATGCTTGATAACACTTCGGTGTAACCATTTTTCCTCATATCCAATCTAAACCTCCCCTGGCACAACTTGAGGCCATTTCCTCTTGTCCTATTGCTTGTGCAATAGGACACGTGATGCCGGTTCTTGAAGTCTGAAGGAAATTTCGGGGATATCCAAACCCTGAAATGGTGAACAACAGATTCAAGGTCATGCTTTGTCATTGCCTTAGGTCTATTTTAGATAAGGAAGTTAAAAGGGTGAACAAACTGGTAGTTCTTCCGTGTGGGCAAACGCAGCAGTATGATATCAATGGTATCTTTGTAATAAGCATTTTCTTCACTTTTTAAATAAGCCAAACTAAGCATAGTTTTGAATTAAAATAAACAGATTACTTTAAAAAAAATGTTACTGGGACACTGTGCAGAACCAAATGTCAGATTAACTTGCTGGCTCTGTGCTGCCGGATACGTGTGTACTGTGCACACCCTTGCCCGCTCCTGAGCCTTGGGTTCCAAAAAACCCTGCGATGGTCAAAAATACCTTCTGACTAACTGTTGCTCTGGTTTTTTCCTAGGGGAACTAATTCTTTTTCAGGTTGTGTCATGTTAGTGTAATACATATTCATATGTACAGTGAAATGGTCAAAAAAAAATTACTGAGCTTTAGAAGCAAGCAGATATGCTTTATTCTGTAACGCACATTCTTACTGATGATGGGGTTTAAAGAACAGGTTTAAGGTAGAAAAAAGTAATTTAAAATTACACATACTGAGAGATTTAAACAGAAGACTGCTGTGGAATTTCAATAGTTAATTTCTGAAGAATTATTAAGTTTTACTTATACCTTCACATTTGCATAGGAGAGTTACAACTACAGAAAAATTAGTTTGTTTCAAAGTGGCAACCACAGAAACATGCTCATAAAAATGTGGCAAAAATGATAACCAGTAAGAAAAATTGCTCCCTGTATTCTCCCCTAGAATCAAACAATCCAGAAAAGAGAGAGTTAAAAAAAGAAAAAACTAAAAGCCCACAACAAACCACAACCCCACATCATATATTGAGCAGCCTAAAGTGAAGGCTCATCCCTGGAAGAAGCTGCTGTCCTGCGGTGAGAGCACGTGGCCTCTGGTCCAAGCACAGGACTGTGAGTCAAGGCTCCTGACCCAATTCCCAACTTTAGCAGTGACTCAGTAGAAGAGCTCAGACAAGCCACAGAAGACAATTTAGAGACACTCTCAACTTGGAAATCAGATACTAGAGATATAAAAGGCACAGGTATTTGTCAGAGATTACCAAGAAGCTCACAGTCTGCAACTAATCTCAACTCTCCTTTCTCACGTGTTTTCAAGGTCACTTACCACATAACCATTGTTTCATGCAACACAGATTTAACAAAGCATTTGCTGTTAAATATTTTATAAGTAACATTTAAAAGCATCCTTTATGCTTTCAAAAATATAAGTATTCCTCCTTAGCTACAAAACCCAAAGCAGTGCAAGCACACACGTTCCTAGAGGCGTGAGCAGCAGTGGGCAACCACAAAGACACTACTATCCTCTGCCCCACTGTGGCTCCCTCTCCTTGCCCCATACAGAAGTGATTCCCTAATGGGTCTGCAATTGCTCCCAGTCCCCTGCGGCAGGAGCAGAGGTGAAGCATTTCTTTCAAAACAGACTTCTAAACCAGATAAGGAAAAAAAACCCCAAACACTGATAACAGAATACTTCCTATTTAATTGTTGCATTTTGCTACTGGTTTTCTCCCTATTTGCATAGGCATGCTAGAAACGCTCAGCACATCTCAAACAGGAGGCCACAAGCTCCTCAGAGTCCAAGAAAAAAAGAATAACATCAAGCTGTTTAATATCACCTGGCTCAGGCACCAGAAAGAAATGAAGCTTCCCAGTTTAAAAGAAAAAAGCCCAGACAGTAATTATTCCCCCCTCCTTACCCCGAAACATGCTGCAAAGCTTCAGCTGAAGGAGTTATTAATCTGTCATTGCAAGGAGTCAGGCTTCAATCTACATCCCAATTGAAACTCATTAAGCAGCAGCAATCTCTTTGCTGACACTGTCATTTAATTCTGAAGCTTTGACATAAGGAGAGGATGAAGGGGGAAGGGGCAGGAAATACATCCAACTCAGCATGGCTTTGGGTACAAAGACCCCACAATAGCTACAAGGAGAGCTGTTGACTATAGATAAGTCTGTTCTCTTGCTATGAGGAGCTCTGCATCCCAGCCTCAGACCTTCACTCGTTTGAGGGATATTTAAAGTAATGGAGGCACGTGGAGGACTTCATCCTCAAAAACATTTCTGGGAGCTTCTGATTAGGACAGGGGCACAAGCAAAGTGTTAGAAAGAAAAGAACAGGAAGAATTTTGAGCAAGGTTAATGAACTGAAATCTGCATCAGAAAGGTTTTCAGTTGTCTCACGTAGAACTTCCCAGTACTTCTCTCTTCCCAAAGGTCTTCTTGAGCCAATCCCCAACTATTTGCTAACACCACAACCTCCTACCTGTAAGGACAGGTAAAGGTTTCAAGATGACTGAATTTTCAAGGAAATCTTTTTTTGCCGAGGCAAGCCCCATGCTCTGTAGCTGTAGGCAGAAGACCAACCAACACTTGTAAACAAGAGGGTTTGTGGCTTACAGGGAAATGCATCAACCCAAAAGACAGAAATAGCAGCAAGATGACAACTCTGGCTTTCTGTGATCATTATGTCTGACCACAGAAGTCTTGTTACTGCGACATCCAAACACAGACAGGCTCGACAGAAGATCTAGCACATCTCACAGGGACTGCTACTTAAAGAGGTCTCCCAAAGCAGAGCTGAGAAGCTACATGTTGCCTCTTTTTCGCCTTTCTGGGTGTCTGCTCTGAGCACTGACACATTGGTGGCCATGGCCTTCCCACAAACACACCACGATTCTCAAGCCCACTCTACAGCTGTTAAGCCTGCTGACCCACCTACTCCGACATCCATCCCACTTTATATGCTAGGAACCAAAAAGAGCCAGGAAATACTCTTCTAGGACCTTACAGGCAGCTGAACAGAGGATCAAAAAAAATCAACAATTACTTGCCCAAGACTGCTTTTTTCATATGTAGTGTAAAATTTAAGCAGTTGTTTTAGTACTAACTACAGAAGCCAGGAACGTGACTGCTGCCACAGCCTGGGGTGCATGAGCAGTTCTATGACGCTTGTATCTTCCTGACAGATTCCCATGAGCTAGAGAGGAAGGAGACAGACAGCACTTCAAGCTGCAACAAGAAAAGCCAGCCAAAAGCTCAGCCTCTTCACAAGAGGCATATTGTCCAGAGGTCCCACAGCTGCAATTCCCAACCTCCTACACAGCCTGTCACAACCCTCCTGCTTCTTCCCTCCTAAACTAAAGGTACAAGCTTTACTCACCCTACAGTTCCCAGTCACGACCTTCTTGCTCTGCCCCCGCTACAGACTGATGCCTCCTTGTCTGCTCCTGACAGATCTCAGGTGCTGCTCTGGCCTGACATTTTTGCCATCCTTTCCAGCCTTTTTAGGATCGGTGGTGCCAGTGTGGTGCTGCAGCAATCATATCCACTCCAGCCCTCCTCCACCCCCCACCTCAACTCTAATCCCAGTAGGTCTCACTAGTGCCACAGATGTCGTTGGGAATCTATGATTTCATGTCCCCTCCTAATTGAAAGGTACCCGCTGAGTTCTAGTAACTACAGATTTATTAGAGATAAAGAGCAGTCAGTCTCTGCTACATGGAAAAATCTGACCCACTGACACCACAAGGGCTTGGTGCAAAACCCCTTGACAGGACAGAAAAAGGTATGGAGTAAAATGCCTTTCCAAAGGCTGATCTCACTTACATGAACAGAACCACTGTGCACCCCATCAGATTGCTATTATCCTAGCCATTTTAAGTGCATAAAGCTATTTATTTATGCTGGCTTTCGGCCATTCACCCTTCTACCCTGCTACTCTTTCAAACAATCACAACCCCAAAAACAAACATAAGAGATTCTCAGATTGAACAAGCAGGTATTCCCCCACAAACTGTTTCAACACAGCAACTGCCAGCCCCACACTAAAATCTTGAGTTTGGACATGTGCAAAATAATCACTATAAAGCAATTCTTGCACCCCAAGGTGGGTGGGTACCCTTTCAGGTAGGGCAGCCAAAAGAAGGCCCTTTCTGTTTCACTTTCTTCACAGAACTGCACTTTCAGGGCTGCTTCAGATAAGCGACACCAAAATACCCTCCAAACTTCCTTAGTTCTCGTGACATGATTTTTATTAATACAAGGGGTTAACTGTGTCTAACTACATAATGGGCTAATTATGTCTAACCAGGTATGTACGAAAACCTGGGAACTTACACATTTGCCATCAGAAACTTGAACTTCCACTTCCCTTTACACTAGAGGACAGGCTCACACCCCATGTGAGGAAGCACAGAGAGTAAGCAGGCCATGAAACCAAGCACTGCTGCTCACCACGTACATCCTTTACCATTTTTGCCTACACAAGTTTAAGTAGTCAGCCACACCACTTCTCAGATGTATCCTTCACAGCCTTTTGTTTTTACTTTTCCATTTAGATTTTTCAAGTGAAGCACCACATCAGCTAATGCTAGCTTCACTTCACTTGCACTTCTCCAAAGGTACTCTTTCCTTAGCCTAAGAAAATGCTTGACAGAATAATATAAGTGTCAGCAACAACACGACGCAATATGATATAATGCATTTTGTCTAGCTTTTACCAGCCATCCCACAGCACAAAAAAAAGTACCTCATTTAATAGCGATGTGGCAGTTAGGGCTCTGGTATCAGATAAATAGCTTAAGCTAACACAAAGACCCAAAAAGATTGGTTTGTGTAGATAACGGGTTACACCACCCTGCACTTAAGTGCTGAGACAATCTACATCTGTCAACATTGCTCATCAAGAGAGAGCTACCCTTGGAGAACACAGAGGTCTTTACAATAAGCTTTATATTTTTAAAAGTTAAGCGCTAGTACTATTGCTTTTGGAGAATGTGGTTAAGAAATGGATGATTATCTAGACGCTTGGAAAAACACCTCTTGAAAATTTAAGAGGTACTTAGTCCGAGATTTGTTACCATAGGAATTTGCAGGTTAAATGGCAGTGTATGTACACTTATTAGTAACCTCACAGCACACAACTGGATCTGTAGCCAATACTTAGAGACCGCAGATTTACTTCAGCAGAGGTAAATGATCTCGGGCAACTCATTGCAAGCTTCTATTTTGCCTCCACTGGGCTTAGTTTTGGTACCAACACTCTGTATACTCTGACACTTTGGGAAGCCATTAGGACAAGTGAATAGCTCTTGCCCAGAGCCAGCAGGAAACACAGCTGTCATCCTGACCCCTTCCAGGCAGCCAAGCCTACACGCCAAGAAGAGAAACCAGTCAGAGCCTAGGCTTGCCTGTTCCTCCCATTACTGCTCCAAGCTGCAAGTTAGAAGTTAAATAACTTTTCCTTTAATCCCACTGCTTGAAACTTCCAGCCCAGCAGAGCATTTTCAGCCACACATGATACTTCCTGCATCCCAGAAGCCATGTCTTAGTAAGTCTCACGCTATTAGAGTTGAGTTCATTTACATCCCCCCATAGGCAGACACCAAATCTCCTTTGTGCAATTCACGTTACAAAAAGCCACAGAAGTGCTAAAAATGAAATTAGTCTTTTGTGGACACTGAAAGTCCCTGCTGCACTTGAAGAGAGTTCTGACTTAATGATTTGCCTTTTAAAAGCCACTAGCAGTTTGCAAGAGCTCCCACACATTTATCCTTTTTTCATCAAGAAAGAAGACCAAACCAACCAGAGAACAGTATCTAATTGCAAACAAATTACAGTGTTGAAGTATAAGCACTGACTTAAGTCTGACAAACAAGTTAATAAAGTTCAAGCTCAAGTTCAAAATCTAAAGACATATTAGGAGAAAAATGAGATGTTCTTACAAAGCATTTGCAACTGGCATACAGAACTAAAGAGAAAAAGAAAATAAAAATTTGTCTTAAGGCTCCAGGGGAAAAAGAAAAAAAAATATTTTTTTCCTTTAGACGTCAGCTCAAAGTTACTTGCTAAAACCACTTTTGAAACCTAAAAAAAGCCACTTCTGTGGGTTTAAAAACTGAAGAATTTTTGGGAGGAGACCTAGAAAAATCTCAAGCCACATGACTTAGAGCAGTGCTTTTCAATTTCAGCTATGCAGCTTTATACACAAAAATAATTCAAAGTATTATCATGTTTATCATGGTTTTCCTTGGTGAAATACACTAATGTAATGACCAATACCTTTTGTAATTTGCGTGTGACTTTCTACAGGCTAAGGGTTTGCAGAAAGAAGTCAGTAGATTCTTTGCTTAGGCTGCCCAAAAAACGGAAAAGACAAGTGTTTCAACAGCAGCCTCCAACTCAAGCTAGCAAATTAGGGATATAAGGTGCAGCGAATGAAAACTTTCTGCTACCATAAATAAGTCCAACTGGCGGAAACCTGGAGACAGTTAGCAACCCTGAAAATTGACTCCTATGTATCCAAAGACAAAATCAGAGCTCAAATCAGAAGTTTAGAAATGAAAGAGCCCTTATGTGCACAGACACTGCCTAAACCAGTTTACTCAGACTGAGATTCCCCATGGCTTTTGGCGCGAGACAAAAAGAAAACCCCAGTTTGTCTTCACAGAGCAGCCCCATCTGCTGTTTTCCAGCACATCAGCAGGACCTTTATCCACAGCTTTGACCGTTGCCATTTCACTGATGGAGGCAGGTTGCACCTTTCATGCATCTCCTGCACATTCAATGACCAGCTCCCTCTGGCAAAGTCTAGG
The DNA here is from genome assembly GCF_001431845.1 of Calidris pugnax. Classification (NCBI taxonomy): domain Eukaryota; kingdom Metazoa; phylum Chordata; class Aves; order Charadriiformes; family Scolopacidae; genus Calidris; species Calidris pugnax. Next base: position 3,309,925 of record NW_015091257.1, read on the forward strand.
TCCCAGTGAGCCACTCGACATCAAGAGGACACGCAGGATGTACCATTGCCTGCACAAGCAGCCACAGTCAAGTCACTTACCTTCCTGAAAAGGCAACCTGAGACTTTCAGTTGTTCCCACTGATCAGGCACAAAACCAAGGTCCTGCTGTGCTATATAAAGTATTTTTTCCTGCAAACTCCTTAGAAGTTTAATACAACAAAGCTACAAAGCTTGATGACTATTGCTTTACCCTCCAGACATGGTGGTACAAGCACACCTCTGAATTTAAAGCGCCTGGCAAGAACTCCAGCAAATGCACAAGGCGGTTTTTAAAAGAAATGCTCTAACTCCGGAGACTGCGAAGTATCAGGCTTATTAAATATTAAGAACAGACAAATTGCAGAGATGTCAACAAGACTCAAGACTTTGCAATCCAACACTGACAGACTGAGTGGTCTCTATGGTATCCTCATATAACATTGCCGCAGATTTTGCAAAAGGTGTGCTTCCATGGAAGCAGCTTGATTTTTTGCAGACAAGGAACAGAAAATATTTTTGTCAGCATGATATTTCACAGTTCCAGTTTCTGAGGAAACATCTCATAAAAACAATATTCTGTCAAATAAAATATGTATGAGTTATTTTGCTGGGCTTAAGTCTTCTCCTTATTAACGCCTGTGCTTTAAAATAAATTTCCTATAAAAAATTAACTAAAGACCTCTATAAAAGTTTTAAAAAAACGCATTCAAAAAGGAAAGTCAAGAGTTCTGGAAAAAAAAAAGAAAAGAAGTTACAATAGTGAGAAAAGACTCTGTATTGTAGCTGTTAAGACAACCACTACACTGGAAAGAAAAATCCAAGTTAGCTTATGAGTATCTCCAAAGAGGCTTCCATCACAGTTCTGCCATTGGTTATTAAAGATTAGAAACAGTTCTGGGTATCTACCTAGGCTTCCACATTTGATCTTGATCAAAACTACAGCACAAACTCACAGGACAGAAGAAAACCCGCAGATGTTGGAGCGGGGAGTGCACCATGACATTGCTCAGAGAGGAAGAAGGCTGGGTGAGGACAGGCTACAGAAGTGGAGGCAAAAATGCCCACCAAGAGCAAAGTGTAAAGAAGCTGTAAGCAAAACTGCACAGACAGGAATCCGCTGTCTGTTCCCTCCATTACTGCTACCATTACTCTACCTTCACCCCAATAGCGTTTTTGTGCAAAACACAATTTTCTAAAGCAAACTGAAGTCTCCCACTCTGCATTTGCAGCACAATAAACTCCATAAATTTAAGTTTGCTTTAGAAAATTGCTCTTCGCTCCCAGCAATCAGCAGGCAGAACATGAGAACGTTGCATGGGGTTAGGCAGCTCGAACATGAAATCCAGCCTCATTCCAACACACAGCTTGGATTACTTTAAGACTGGAGTTATAATTCACAGGAGGCTGCTGTGCACTAGGACCATGTCGGTTTGTTAAAATTTGGAAATGATATCAGCATGGTGGGTCTCTTCCAAGAGTGACAATGCTTTAAAGCGAAGCCATGCTGTCTGCAGGGCTGGATTCCAGGCTCGAGTCTATAAGAGGTTCTGGGTGGTGCAACCAACCACAAGCCCTTTTCACAAGGGGCCATGACTTGGCATTCTTGAACAAATAAGTATTTAGAGGTCTGGTTTGCAAGAGCAGTGGGTTTCACTGATACAGAAGAGCATATCTAGGAGCATAAAGAGAAGAAAAATCCCAATTGCAGGCATCAAAAAGGGACAACTAAAAGAGACTCAGTGAATGCTTTTGATCTTGTTCCTTGCCACAAATCCTTACCTAGAAGATGGAGTAATAGCACTCCTCTGCAAACACATCATGGGATTTAATGGTTGTCTGAACCCCCAGAGAGTAGCAATCATATTCCAAAATAACAGGAGAAGAAAGGAAGAAAACTTTACAGAGATGTGTTACGTGATGATAGCTCCATATACCACATACAAGTTCTCTTCTAGTAAGCAAGAAGAGTCAACACTGTAAGTAAAATAGACCTTTCAAGTCAACTGTACAAGGTCATTTGTTCCTCAGGGGTCCGTACTGGGATCATCTTTGTTGGGGGCATGGACAGTGGGATAGAGTGCACCCTCAGCAAGTTTGCCAATGACACCAAACTCAGTGGTGCGGTCGACACGCTGGAGGGAAGAGATGCCATCCAGAGGGACCTGGACAGGCTTGAGAGGTGGGCTCATGCAAATCCCATGAAGTTCAACCAAGCCAAGTGCAGGGTTCTGCACCTGGGACGTGGCAACCCCAGGCACGAATACAGGTTGGGTGGAAAATGGCTGGAGAGCAGCCCTGAGGAGAAGGACTTGGGGGTGTTGGTGAAGGAGAAGCTCAACATGAGCCAGCAATGTGCACTGGCAGCCAAGAAAGCCAACCGCATCCTGGGTTGCATCAAGAGAAGCATCGTCAGCAGGTCACAGGAGGTGATTCTGCCCCTCTACTCTGCACTCATGAGACCCCACCTGGAGTACTGTGTCCAGCTTTGGAGTCCTCAACACAGGAAGGACATGGACCCGCTGGAATGGGTCCAGGGGAGGGCCACGAAGATGATCAGAGGGATGGAGCACCTCTCCTATGAGGACAGGCTAAGAGAGTTGGGGTTGTTCAGCCTGGAGAAGAGAAGGCTCCAGGGAGACCTTATAGCGGCCTTTCAGTACCTGAAAGGAGGCCTACAGGAGGGATGGGGAGGGGCTCTTTATCAGGGAGTGTAGTGACAGGACAAGGGGTAATGGTTTATAAACTGGAAGAGGGAAGATTTAGATTAGATACTAGGAAGAAATTCTTTACAGTGAGGGTAGTGAGGGACTGGAACAGGTTGCCCAGGGAGGTCGTGGATGCCCCATCCCTGGAAGTGTTCAAGGCCAGGCTGGATAGGGCTTTGGGCAACCTGGTTTAGCAGGAGGTCTCCCTGCCCATGGCAGGTGGGTCGGAACTAGATGATCTTTAAGGTCACTTCCAACCCAAACCATTCTATGATTCGCTGTTTTGGACACCCTCTGTCTCCAACAGTATCTGGGAATTGTCCTTTATCGCTGCTGGAAACCCTGTATCCTTGCACTCAAGGTAAAGCACAAGTTGGGCTAGCGCAGCTAAAGCTGAAGCAAGGGTCAGGTACACTGACATAGATGTGATGATGCATTTTCTTTGAGTGGATACAAGCAGAGCACTTATTGTTCTAGTACACTTTTGAAACGTGACAGTCATTGCTTTTGCAGCTTCCAAATGACCTGCTCAAATGTCTTTATATAGGAGTCCACATGACCATGGGATATAGTAATATTGGACATTGTTATTCAATATTTTGTGCCAGAAATAGGATGGGAGCTGGTTCATACAAATGTACTATACAGGCCAGTTCCTTCAGCACAACCTATCAAAATTATCAAACACAAACATGAAAAAAAAATATCTGTGGATATAGGAATGCAAATCCAGCCTGACACATAACAGCTGGGCAACTGATGCCTACAGAAGTGCAAATATTCAATTAACAACTTCTATCAACAGTAATCACACATGCCCTAATGTCAGGGAATGCAGTCACACCAATTCCTGTCAAACCAGGGAACGTACATTCGTTAGCAGAGATCTGCAAAAAAGCAACATCACTGTGTGCTCAAGTCTACTACTAGCAAAGATCCTAAAGACGGCAACTGTGTGCAAAATTATTTCACTGAAAATCTGAAGAAAACAATATTCAAAATATGCACCTAGATGGCTTATACAGCACTATATCTTCATCAGGGGAAAAAAATCTCTTCCCCCTTGCTTCTTTCCCTCTAAATATATACATCTCAAATAACTACTGATTCAAGCTCTTAGTTTGCTATTCAAAGGCTCCTTATGCAAGACATGTAGTTAGTAATGAACTGTCACTAAGAAAATACTGTTCAGGAAAAGTTCTCTTTAACTATAGATGCCTTCAAAAAGCACCGCTAGCATTTGTCATTTCAGTAGCTGTATGAAAATCTCCAGGTTTTCTTGTTGACTCAACCAAAACAGATTTCATACTGAAAAATCAGAGGGAAGAAAACCTTCTTCAGATCAGAATATTAATACTTTGTGCAATAAATAACACTCACATGAGTGTTATATTTATATAAAATATTAACAGGTGTTATATTTGGGTTGTGCAGCTGCTAAACCAAGTAGTGCCAATGGAATTGGAAGCCCCAGTCAGGCTCAAGAGCCACATCTGTTCCGATCTGCAGTCAGTGCCAGGCACACTAGGTACCCATACACTGCAAAATGCTTTACCAAACAATTGCATTCTAGTTCTTTATTTTAAATGACATTGTACTGGCTTTCTGATGTTTTATCTATTTAAAGTGTCGGTCCATCTGGTAGTTGAACCAGATAGTTCTATCAAGAGCAAACTGGTAATGTGAGATGTTATTTAGATGCTCTGGTACTGCAGCACTGCAAAGTGCTGCATACTACGTAATGGTACAGCAACTGCCCAGTGACCATTTACTCTTAATTAACACCGTATTTAGAAAAGACTAGTATCACCGAGGAGAGAACCGCTGAAGTGCTTTATCAGAACACCATGAGAAAAATTTCCATTTAGTACCACCCACCACCACAGAGGCAAAGTGGAATCTGAAGGTACGTAACTCTTGGTCACAGTACTATTTATATTTGTGATCACAGGGAACATTTCAGACTCCAGAAACACCTCTGATCTTCAGCCAGTACAGCAAGGTCTTCCTTCTTCAGTGCTCCTGGCATAACACAGCGCAGCATCCCACTCAGAATTGCCGGTACCTTTTTGATAAGACAAGTGCTGCTAGCGATGGAAAGCACAATTAAAAATCTAATGTTACAAGCTTTTAGTGAGAAATAAACAAATCAATCACACTTAAGAACAGAGATACACTAGTACATCACATGCTATCTTGGAATAAACTCTCTCCGAGTACTCTACTGTGCTTTTAATAAAATGAGTACGTTAGCCAAGGCTAACATTTTTTACCAGCCCAAATACTTCACAATATACTGAGAACTGAGCAAATGCTGCGGACAATCCGTCCATTCATGACCACTAGAGTTCATCATTCCTACTTATTCTTCATCCTTTGCAGATGCAGTAAGCCTTATGAATGCAGGCTTTCTTCAGATTGTAAAGAACGGCGATAGGGCCATAATGAAAATCCATCCAAAGAAAATCCAAGCTTTCAGAGCCTGCACTGAAGATTTGCTGATCTGTACAATGGTCAGCTAGAAAACATATACACCCTTCAAAACACAACACGAAAATGATCGAAATTGAGTCCAAAAGGTTTTATATGAAGCACTACATCATTCAGATGCTGTATTTCAAAAGCTGCAAAGTGCTTCTGTATTAATAAAGTTGTTTTGCAGCACCCTCCCTCCCAAATACACAGAAAGACTACCTTTCCCCACTCCTTTGTGTAGGGATCAATAATTCGCATAAAGCAAGAATTACAAAAAAAAAAAAAAGGTTACAGATATGCTAAAATGCTGTTATGGGCACTGTGGAGCATTCTGCTGCTTCTGCACAAAAAGCATGTTCGTGTCAGCTCCTGACAATGATACATTCTGAAGCTGTAGCAATTAAAGTAGTTCTTGAGAAAAGAAAAATTACTGCTGTGATGCCTATTCATGCCAAGGACCTTGAGAGAATTACCGCTTCAGCGAGCCCTGCCTCAGTAGCAGGCAAACCAGCTGCACAGTGCTTTTGCTATAACCCATTGTGAATACAAAATTGTCTCTCCAATTCTAAAAATAGATCACACAATAGATAACGCAACCCAGTAAATACATGTTCGTTGCATTTTTTCTGCAAAACCTTTAATAAGCTGTAGCGATTTAAGCAAGATGACTTGTTATGAAATATGAGCAGGTTAAGCAACAATAAATGGAGATCAAATTGGATAACTGCTCCTTAAAGAGTTACCTAGCTATTGGACCCACAGGTGTACGGGAACAGTTTTGGGATCGGAGCTAATTATCATAAGGAAGCAAATAGACTATTTAGCCTATCATTTTCTTCTGGCATAAATAACTGCAATATTTCAGAAGGAACTGCAGAACTTTGAGGACAAGTACAGCATTATCATTGCTACACTAACATTTCAGGTTATGAGATCCAGATGGGTGCAGGAGAAACTACCACCTTCTGAATTGTTATAATTGCAAAACATAGACAAAAGGTGTGCCCAGTTATTTGTGCTAAATGCTGACAGACTGAACTGCCAGATCATTGGGCAAACACTCAGACTGCAGTAAGCCAAGTTTTAGACCACAAACACAGCAGTCAAAAAATTTGGCAGATAATATCATTAAACGCATAAAATCCACATATTCAGAAGCAAGCATAATGACTGGCCACTAGTAAGAGAGTCACTTCAAGCACTGGGTCCAGCTTTGGTTACCCCCCGAGTAAAAGGTCATCTTTTCCAGCAGTCTAAGTGGAATATTCATCATTAAATTCAACTGAAAGTTAACAAGGTGTGCCACAATTCTCCTGTCACAACAGTAACTAAAAATCTTGCACCGAATCACACAGAAATAAAGGACAGAGCAGATCTTATAAGTAATGCACACGGTGTCCTAAGACTAAGACACTCATGGCAAACACCAAAAACCCCACAAAAAGCCAAGGAACACCCCCACCTCACACCCGTTAACTATTTTACCAATACTTAGACATCCATCAAATAAATAAAAAAAACCCAAACAACCACAATAATGCCAAAAACCAGCTCTCCTTATAACTGTTGGCTAGAAAAAAAGGCACAAGAAGTCACTCACACGTGCCCATGCCAGGTTAAGACTCAGCAATGGGAAAGGGGCACCCCAGCACCCACATGCTCTCTAACACCTGCATTTCTCCTGTAAGGGAGGTGGCAGCTGCCTGCTTTGCACAGCTGCTATAAAGCACAAGTCATGGGCACGTTACAGGCACTTCAGGGTATGCAAAGTCAGATCATGTTTAATTGGGACACTGTATGATCACTACAGAGAGTGGAGAGTTTTGCTTTCCCCTGAACAGAAAAGATGACGCTGGTGGAAATCACTGAGTAAGGACAGAATCACAGCTCAGGAGCAGAGTTGTGCAGCGAGTTTCCCCGAGCAGCCTTCAGCAAACTTTGCATACTTCAGATCCAGTACTATTTTCCATCTTCAAGGAAAATATTCAATAATTCAAAAATTATTAAGGCTTTACAATACTTGGATACTAATATGTTATTTCATGGAGCTGTAGATACATACATACACACTTTTTTTTTTCCATCCCACATAAACAGGTAGTGAGAAGAGCTGGGTTTTAACTTTAGGCTGATGAGTGCAGGACCCCAACAATTCCCCTGGCTCCCTGCTATCACAACATCCCTTCAGGTTTGCTAGGGCTGCCAAGCAAGTAGGAATACGAACGCAGCAGTGTAGACAGGTGACTAAAAACATTTTTTACGAGCTGAGCAATATAGTTGTGGTGGTTCAGAGATGGTGAAACTGATACTGACTTCTGAGAATCTGTGCCACATAACTCAACAGCCTAACCCCAGCCGCAGCCAGAAGCCTCCTCCCCAGTTAAATTACCGAGAAAAAGGGTTATTTTTCAAGATTTTGCATTTGTCATCTCAAAGACTTGAGGACTGTGACAAACTATGTGGAAAGGTCTGCCAAAGAGCACAGGAATATAGCTATGAAAAGCCTAGACCAGTAATCAGAATACTTTTCTTCCTTGCAGAGAAGTTTCTTGTTTTTCAGCCACTGTTTTGTGACCCCTTAAAAAAAGAAAATCATATCCTCCCAGAATACTTCTGTCTTCCCATCTTCACAGATAGAATTCAGCCAAGCATATCTCCTTGGGGTACCTGTTGCTCCAGCAATTTGTTCTGCAACTTGTTCCAGACAGGGTAGGTGACTTCTTCAGTACTGCCTGATCTGCTGCTCACTGAAGCTTACAGCAAAACTGCTCTATCCTCAAGCACATCAAACTCTTAAGTCTTAGATAAATTTTTCTGATCAATACAGCCATTTGTCTAGCAGAACATGTCCTGCCAATGTGACATCCCAGTAGTAACCCAAAGTCCATGGAACTTGGCCAGTTCAAGTTATAGTACAAAAGTGAGCTTTTTCCATGACATTTTAAAAATAGGATATTGTTTCCAATTTAATTTTTCTTAACTTTGAAGCCCAGCATTACAGAATGGACCTCTGTCAAACAGCTGCTAACAGGAATCGGTAAGGTCTTCCCAACACTTTTTAAGAGACCCAGAGCTCCCTCCTGGTCATGCCAGTCCACCACACCAGCTGAAGCACATAAGAAACCCTGCCTCCTCAGAAACTTCCCAGAGCTTCATATTCCACAACAAGCTGCTGTTGCAAGTTTCTCAACCAGTAAGGCAAATACTATGTAACAGGTAAATCACCTATAGTAAGAATTTTCAGATTTAGGAGTATACCCAATGATTACTTAAGGTGCATCAGATTGTCATTGATCACATATTTCAAAATATGATTCATAAACCTTTCATGTTCTTCATACAATATACACTCAGTTTATGTTTCAGGACTACAGAAATAAGGCATCTAAGTTTCTTCAGTTGACAAGTTTTTCCAGTATTGCTAGAAAAAAAAAAAAAATAGTATATATTTTTTTAAATTATCTCCCCACGTAAAATGATATATTTTCTATACTAAATCAAATGCAAAGAAATACTGTTTCCAATAAAGCGAAACATCAGAAAAGAGTCTCCACGTTCAGATAGTATTACACAAGAACAGGCTATTCCGGAAAGCGAGCAATTCAACTCTGAAGCACGCGTGTTGTATGTGGGTGTACACACGTGGGTCAGAAATATGACCAGTTCAAGGACTTCAGTGTCTGAAAAACACCATGCAGAGATTGCATCATTTGGATTCTGGCACTTTATCATCATTGCAAAAGTGCCACCTTTTGTTCTTCAGCGTTGCTCTTTTCTTCAATTAAGGGTTTTGGAAATCTCAGAAGATTAAATCCACTAAAAGACTATGTTTTTCACAAATTCATTATAATCTAGTGTTACAAATTGAGTTAATTTCCTCACTCACTATTCCAAGAAAATTCTGTAACTTAACCCTCATAGTAAATAGTCACCAGAAGTCCAAGTTTTCTTCTTATAGCTAACCCATCTGTACTTTGCCTTTGAGTCAAACTTTAAGCGTTCTTTGGAGGTCCAAGTACTGAAAAGTAGGTCTTGATTTTTGGCACGGCCTACTAACAAGTTAAATAATGTTATTTTAACCCTTGTTATACTTAAATATTCCCACAGACAGGGGAATCTTTACCTTTCACTTCGCAAAAACACTGCTTCATATAGCATTATTAAAAAAAAATCTAAAACAATATCCACAGAACCAGGAGGACAACTGAGAACTCCACAGTAAAGGAAGAGAGGAGTCGAGGAAAAGAAGTTACTTATAACACAATCAGCGAAAGTTTAATCTGAATACAATTCTTCTCCCATGCCTTGAGAAGCAAAACATCAAAGGAGTCAATGTTGCTATGAAAGGCTGGACTGTAGCTATGCGGAGGGAGATAGAAATTAATATCTTATGTATATGTTATCTAGAAAGAATATGCACAGCTTAAACAGCTCACAGGTGAAGACAAGGTACAGGTCATTACAGCAGTGCTTGGGGAACTGGCCTGAGCAATGGAAAAGGCTGGGGTGGCAGGAGGAAGAAAAAAAATTACAAGTTATTTCAGCCATTCTGAGCTTGAGCCAATTCCCACCTGTTCCCAAGAGGCAGGGAAGCGAGCAAAGATTTTTAGTTTAGACCAAAAAAAAAAAAAAAAGAAAAAAGAAAAAGACAGAAAGGTAGGTCTAATATAAGGGGAGGAATTCAGCTTGATAGCATTAATATAAGTTATTGGGTGCACCTTGAGGAAGAAGAGAAGTGACAAGAAAAGAGTTTTAGGCAATTCACACCAAAAAAGTGGGCAGACGGAATAAGTATAGTACTTTTTTCAGGAGAGCTAAGAGACAAGACCAGAAAAGAATAGTCAAACCCACAGGAACCATTGGAGGGCAAGATTTATCTGTATCTATGTTGGCACCTCACACATGAAGAAAGAAGAGGGAAAGGAACCTAACAAAATCAATTAAAAAAAAAAAATCAATCCATAATTCTAGAAGTTTTTGGAAGTCTCTAGTTACCTTGGAGCAGCGGTATAGGTAGTACCTAATGCAGAAAAACAGTTTGTGGTCTGGTAACAGAGAAGAAAAGACAACCTATGACTTTGGCCAATGAGCACAGCAAACTAAATGCTTCAGAGGCAGTTTTTGGTTTCAATTGTCTGGTTTTGTTTTTAAGAACAAAACTATGAGTTTAAGCAGTACCTAAAATATTGAGGCCCTGATGGGGGGCCCTAGCTTCAACAGGCTAAGAAGAAAGTGTTCATAAACACCAAGTAGATGGGTAGATTGTGCTTATGCCTCCTGCCCCAACCTTCCAGCTTTTAGGAGTGAGGCTCTGTCACACATACACGCAACATGTTATGCAAAGCTTCCCCTATCCCTAATTAGGAGTGACAAAACACTTATGCATCTGACATCATAAGCACCTGATGCAATGAGAAGGTATTGGGTATTTGTGTCTGAAGTACAGAGAAGAAGAAATATAACTGTCCTGTGGTTTACATTTTGGAAGAGATCCCAAAACCATTAAGGTTAAAAACTGAAATGTTGAAATAAATACACTTCAAGCATTTGCCAGTAAGAGCAATAAACTCTTTTTATGGCTCCCTGAGGCTAGTATATAGGGAGGTGGGACATAACTAAGTACTAGGTATCACTAAGATATCTATGTTGACATTTCTCTGTTTCATGCAGGCACATGTAAAAACTGACTAAGCTGCAATTATATTTAGTTACTGCAGCTTAACAAGCAGGTCAGCAGTAGGAAATCACTCACTTCATCAGTGCTGTGTGACCGAAGAGCTAAAGATTAATTTTATGTCCATGAATCTCTGGGGGGGGGGGAAATCATTAGGAGGATTTTTTTTGAAGCTCATGAAATCTGTGTGTGTTCTAAAGAGGGTCCTTCTCTCAGAGAAAGAAATTTGGGAGCAGCAAACTCCCCACGAACATGGTAAGTCAGAAATTCAGAGAAAAATTAAACCTGACAGAAAGATTGTGCTTCTGTATTTCAGCTCCTGAAGTCTGAAGAATGTGTCTGGGGCTGAGCAGATAAACACATTGCTCTAACACATGTGAACATGGTTGAAAAAGGGTTAAAAGTTTCTAGAGATAAAAATCAACTTCATAAATAAAATATTTACCAAATTAGATATACTGCCACAGGGTTAGGCTGAAATGTTGTACTGGCACTCAGTTGCCCGGATGAAAGTCAATTCCAGAGATAAGGCTACTTCACTTTCACCATCTTGTCTTCAAAATACCTCCTTCTGAGAATTATTCACTGTAAACAGTGTATGGTGGGAATATGCTCCCTGCAAGACACAAGCACTGCAGATCAGTATGACAAAACTGTACCTTTCATGCCATGCAGCAGTCACAACTGCCAAAGCATAAAGCTTCAAGACAAGTTAAATAAGCAGAAGTACCCACTTCAGTCCTGTGAACCGGGAAAGGACGCTGCAGCCAACCTCATTAGACGTGTCTGTGGAAGGTCACGTACAGTCACCATCCTCTGCTTTTAATATACAACATTACATAATATTCAACTGGAGTATCAAAGGAAGAATGACCAGGTAACACTTCCTCAAGAAGAATAAGCCTTTACATGAGTTTTCTTCCTCCATGCCTATTCCTGTATTTTCCAGCCATTGCAGGACTGGAGCGTAGCTGGGGATGCCAGCTCCATGCACTGCTTCATGTCTCCCAGGAATGCCCCTTCCACCTCAGGTGGCATAATCCTCCCGACCAGCCAAGGGGAACACTACACATGCCAGCTCAAACTCCTCTGTTGAGCCCGACTTCTAAAGGCTACTTAGAAACAGTCAATTAAATAGCAAAGCTAAAAGCCAGCTGGAATAAATTGGTATTTCAGGCCAAGAATAACAAGTTTAAATATGGTATCTATTAGCAAACACAAATAAAGCATGAATTGTATTCTCTCTCTCTCAGCCACTTCAGGTTATCAACTTCATTGCTCATACACAGACAAGCAAATACAGTATCAATTAGGTAGAACCTAGCTAGGTCTTTGATGACTGCCCTAATATGAAAAGACCAACCCAGATCACTTTCAAACATATCCAGATGAAGCCTCTATTTCCCCAAATGTAATTATTATTATTTTTTTTTAATACTTCACAGTGTATAAAAGTAGAGTTTGTAATTCACCTCAAAAAACAACCAGCTGCTTAGACTGAAAATAATGATGCTGGGTGTACAGGGAATGGAAATACACAATCTTCAGCCTCAGCAGAGTTTTGGATGGAGCAACTGTCCAACTTCCCAGCAGGTGACTTACATGTTCAGCCAACACTATAACGCAAGTTCTCTAGGTGCAGGAGAGGGGGGATTCTTGGGCTAAACACTAACAACTCGCTCGCTAAGAAGGCAATTTAAGGAAGAACAGTTAAGCTGCCTCATGGATAAGGAAACTACTCCCAGGAGACAGGCCATTACACAATCAGTAAGCACAATGAAGACTGACATGAAGGAAAGAGAAAACAGGAAGGATTCTGCCGCAGTAAACAACAGCAGAGAGGTATATGACACTTTAAATGCAGGTCCCCTTTTGCTACTGAAGGACTTGATGTCATCAAGTGCTAAGAAGTGAGAAAAAAAATAGTAATTTCTCAGAATTAGTGTGGAAACAGATACTATCAAATATAATGGATTCAGAGAGTACAAATCAAAGTCTAGTCATATGCCTGTGGGACACTTGATATTTTTAAACTATCATCAGTTATAACATCTTTCTATTACTATCTTATACTCAAGGCAATGGCAAAGGTTAACAGCAGTTTTCATATTTAATCCAATTCTCGAATTAATGGGATAGCATTTGAGCCTCGGAAGCAATGACTACATTCCCAGCGTGTTGGCACCAAGCGTGGCCAGAGCATGCCCTGCTGCAGAGCTGATGCAGGGGTGAGCCTCACAGGTAGGGGACACCAAGCCACACGAGCAGCTTTCTCTTCAGCCGCTGATGGTAAGAGTCACAGGTGCATCCACACACGGGGCAGCATGTTGAAGACTGTCATCTTACACACAGACAAGTTAATTGCATTTTAGAACACATTTATACCACGCTCCTTTGTTTCCACCCTTTGCTTTGCTAACAATAGACACCCCCCCCAACTTCATAACAAAAGAGCAGATCTTTGCTAACAATAACCCCCCCCAACTTCATAACAAAAGAGCAGAAAAAGTCAGAGCAGCCACTTAGAAGAAAATTTCCTGAGTACTAATTATTTTTTTAAGTATAAGTGAGAAGTGAAGACAACTGTGGAAAGGCATGGCACTCAGAATAAGCACACCACTTTATTTAAACAGTAAGCCAGCACACCCAGGCGTCCATCAGACCAACAGCTCTGCTGCTCAAATTGCTCCCTCCAAGGGCCTTAAAAAGAGGAAGAACTAGTAAACACTCATTACGGGCACTTAAAGTTTGCACCAGGTATTTCAGTGGTCCCCAGCTGCCTTTAAGACCTATTTCAGCAGGGCGGGGGCAGTTTGAAAACCCTGCAAGCAAAGAAAACAGCAGCTATGGAGAAGTAGCCCAGATTACAGCAGACCCACAAAGCAGGAGCCTCCAGCGGTGGCAGAGATAACCTCATTGCTGGATCACCTGGAGCAGAGGTAGAAAAGCCCACAAACACCTTTGGCCAGCAGCGCTGCAGCTACAAGAGCTTTAGCAGGACAGACCTACTGGGTAGAGGTGTGATCCTCTTCCATGCATGGCTTGCACATACAGCTTTGTCAGGAGACACGCAGAGCTTAAGCCCAGCCTTTGAAACCAAACATGAAATACTGAAGCCAGGAAGAAAGCACAGAAACTTCACGCCTCCCCTGGCTAAGAGCACAGTTCATCTCCTCTGCTCTAATTGAGGGGGAGCCTTAGACTATTTCTCCCTGATATAAAAAAAACACTCAGCTTCTTCCACCGTAGCTTTCAAGGGCCTAAAGGCCCTAAAGTAAAGTGAATTGTCTGATTTCAGGGCATGGGGAAAAAAAAAAAAAAAAAAGGCAGTTTTATACCATTTCTCTTTTCTCCCTTCACACTCAGTTAATTGCAGGCTGAAGTGCTTTTTAATAGGGGGGAAAAAAAAGCAGTGCGTTTGAGCTAAATTACCCATCTTTGGTAGACACAGAAGAGATCTGATCTGCTGAGAATAACTGTATTTTTTACAACAGTAGTAAAAACCCTTCAAGATAAATACCCTTCTAAAAAAATAATTGCTTGTATCACAGCCTTTCAATATAGACACCACTTAGTCTAAAGCAGGAGGAGAAAGGCTATATTCAGCATTAAAATGGGGATAAAGCACTAGTCCTGAGTCACAAATAAGGACTCTGTTGGGGAAAAAAAAAAAGTCTACAAGCTGGCATTTCTGGCTGTCAGAGTGGAAACACCAGCCTTGAGTTAAATACTGAGGCTGTCTTCTGAACACACAAGGACAGTTCAGCAGCTCAGGGCCGGACACACAGCAATCAGCATGTGATCAAGGAAAAAGCATCCAGGATACCCAGCACCTGTAAAAGGTCTAGATAGCAACTGCAAAATATTTTTACTTCTGGCCCCTAACAGGCAAACATATCTAGCTCTGGACTATAGGAAGTGTCCTATAACAGACCATAGCTCTCACGCTTATCTTTTTTTCTTTTTTCCTGGTTTTCCTTTTTTTTTTTTTTTTTTTTTCTTTTAAATGATGGTTGACCTGTGGTTCCCACTTCAGATTTCTGGTTTCTAGATCAGTGGCGGGGTGGATACCACCACCTCTAATAGAACAAATGCTTGTTCAGATAGTAAGGGATGGGGGTGGAAATATCTCCCTACCAGAAGCAAGGGAAAGGTTTCATCCAATT
The DNA here is from genome assembly GCF_001431845.1 of Calidris pugnax. Classification (NCBI taxonomy): domain Eukaryota; kingdom Metazoa; phylum Chordata; class Aves; order Charadriiformes; family Scolopacidae; genus Calidris; species Calidris pugnax. Next base: position 3,324,965 of record NW_015091257.1, read on the forward strand.
CTTTAAGATGTTGTCTTAAACTACTCTTCAGGGTAGGTTGCTAAGGGGAGGCCAGCTTGCAGAAGGGAAAAAGGACTACTATGCATACACAAAGTAAGGTTGATGGGGACCGAGGACAAAGGGGGAGCATAGCTAGCTGAATGCTGTCACTTTTCTGTCAGAGGGAATTGAGCCTTCCCATCACCCCAGAGCTATCTGTGTGTGCTGTGGGAAACCATCCCAGCTTAGAGGCAAGGCCAGTTCCCCCAGAAGGGAGAGTTTGGGCCCCAGCAAGTCAGAGGCAAGGTTTATGCCTGTTGCCAGTTGTGCTGGGAGCACACATAGCAGAAGTCTTCAGAGTTTCCACCTCTGTTATAAGCTCAGGACATGCAGTAGTTTAGAATTGTGTTTCACAGGTTGCACTCCTACACCAAAATGTTGCCCAGGGCTGGTTGTACAGAACCAGAAGCAATTCCAAAAGCACTCTGCTGTGTGGCTAATTGCTTGGGGTGAATGGGACACCACTGCTAAGATGCTCTAGTCTTTCTATAGCATAGAGAGTGAGAAAGGTATGTAAAAGACACCCTGCAAGAGAAGGAACAGCTAGAACCACTTCAACCCAGCACAATTCTTTTTTTTAATTAAGTATCAGAAAGAACAATGTCCAAATTGTTCATTCTGTTTTGCATAAGACATAAGTCAATGCAATATCATGAAACCCAGAGATAAGATTACACAGCAGTTGCTACAGAGATTTTTATTAACATAGTTAAGGAAATGCTCCCTGTTATCTTTCTATAATCATCAATAAAACAAAGGTCCAACTTACCAAAGGGAAAGGAGATAGCTGAAAACTAAGACCTGGTCCATCCCATCCACCTTCTCCCCCAAACATACAGAGCCCAAATTACTCAGCAGAGCAGCCCTGAGATGGGGACACTATCAGCACCGGAGAAGCAGCTTTGGGTAACCTATAGGATTTGACAGCTTTTATACACTCCCTCACTGTTCCCTTTTCAGTTTTCTTACCTGCACCAAGAGTAGCTGCAGATGCTGTGCATCTACAGAGGAGCTCAGTCCTTATGCTGTTTTAGGGAAATTCCTTGGAGGACCTGTTTCAAATCATCTCTCTATTGCAAGGTAGCAAAGAAAAATAGGAAATGGCTGCAGAAAAAAAAAAAATCTTCCAAAATAGACTAAGGGAAACCTCAGACTCCTACAGGGCCCAGACAAGAGCAACAAGAACCTGTAATGCCCTGCAGAACCACCTCACTGTCTGACAACAAGTTTGTGCAACAGGCATCACATTACCCATCCTCAGTTCAGCAGGCTCCTACCAACATAGCTAGGCGTTCAGTAGGCACACAGGAGCAGAGGGCAGGCACACGTGTGAGCTATGCAATACTGCAGAACTGGCATCTGTTTGTGATAACTTTCTAATTCAGATGAGGAGTACAGTAGATGCAAAGAAACACCTTCCCCGTCAGCCTCCGCTTGATTCCTTCAACTGCGTAGTGGTGTTGGGCAGTACCAGCTTTAGCAACTGGTTACATCACCAAAGGCTTCCTCACGTCCAAGAAATCCAGGGTTGCCATTTCTCTCTTCTTTGGCTTATGCCACTGAGCAGAAAAGTATTCTGGTGCTGATCTGATGGAACATCTCATGAAGCTGAAGTTAAATTAATTAATTTTTATGTTTGTTATCTTAATTGCTACTAAAACCACTGCTTTCCCTCAAAAAAAACCCAAACTCAAACCCACAAAAAAACCACCACAAACACCCCACCACTACACCTCCCCTCAAACAAAACAACCAACACCACACAAAACCGCTACTCTGACAAATACAGCTGAACTGCACTCCAAAGACTCCAAAGAAATACTAGCAATTTATAAGTTATCCAACTACCCCACCTGAAAAGCAAATCTGAAATACAGGTAGATGAGTAACAGAGATATAGCATTTCTTCCAAAGTCTTTCACAAGATAAAATGATAAGTTCCATCCACTTGCAGGCTACAAAAAGAGCTTAGAGACAAGATTTGCAATACAATTAAAATGTCCTGAGCAGCCATCAAATTGAGCAAGACTCACTTAGAAAGTCTATAACCAAGTGATTTGAAAGAATATCCAGGAAGAACAAACAGGATGCCAGAGAAAAGATTCTGTTCTCAAAACTGGGTGCTCAGAGTTATGCTCCTAAAATCTAGTATTAGAAGGCTTATGTGAAAGTGGCTTATTAAATACCAACACTGCCATTATTTTTGATGGCCACAGAGGCGCATTAGGTCATTTCCAGCATGTGTAGAGCCTAGAATTGTAACAGAGAGAGAGCACACTGCAGCCAGATGAGCTAAAAATAGACCTTTTCTGTATCTACTCTGTGGATACAGAAACCTAGTCTGATACAGAGTATTTCAGAACAAATCTGATATTTTTATCCTGAACTCTTACCTCTCATTTCTGATCCACAAAAGGTAACAGAAGTTTTATATGCCTCTTCGTATATTGCTTTTCTTTCTCTGTACCCAAGTCCAGTTTTGCTTTTACCTTTACCCACAGTACTAGCATGCAGGGGCACCAAGCAGTGCCAGAACAACCCCATAGTCAAGAAAGTGCCTGGTAGGACTGACACCTATGCTGACGCATGGGTTGCCAGTTATCCAAATGATCACTTATGAAAAGGGACAAACTAATTGCCTAATGGGAGTGACACTACTGGGTCCCCTAGGCCATGTCTACATATCCAGATAGCTGCTTCCTGAAGAGCAGAGTGCTGGGGAACCCATCCTTAAGCTCTTCCCTGAACTCTCTAGGTGCATGGTCCATGTCCTGTGGTTCCCTACCACATGGAGATGCTCCTCGACAGAGAGTGAAGCAACCTGACAAACACAGAGCTGAACCTCTTCAGGAAAATCACAGCTCATCTTGGTACTCAGACCAGCACAAAGACAAGCAAGCATCACAATCACTATCATAAGTTGGCATAAGTGTGTCAGCAAAGTCTCAATTCCTTAATCACTCTGTTGGAGGTTGTTGGTTTAGTGGGGGCTTTTTGTTGTTGTTTTTGTCGGTTTTTTTAATTGCTCCATAATGGTTTACATTAGTAACACTGTTGCTGGAGCAGCCGCAGAACATTTGCCCCACACGAGTATTTAACTTCCACAAAGTAACACCCTTGTTGCACTTTCAAGACCAGAACTCAATTGTATTTAGCACTTCATAAGCCAAATGCATTTTCTGGAATGACCTCTAGACAATACAGTGTGATAACATGGTACGTAATCAATTCAAATCAGCATTGTGCTCAAACCTGCAGCCTTAGGTGCAAAGTATTTTAAGGTGTTTAAAAAAGGTTAGATCCCTTCCTCTTTGACACAATTGTCAGATCTAGCATGTGCAGCTGAGGTCTGCGACTTTCATATGGTTTCATCAAAACCAAGATTTTAAGTTGCACATCACCAAAAAAAGGCAGCACTGCAAGTCATTAAACACTCATGTAAACTCCACGCTATCTCACACCTTAACAGACATTTCCAGAGAGAGATATTTAACACATAAGAATAATTCAGGCAGACACGCAGCCCCTGTCTGTTGAAGAGGCAGTGACAACACAGGAAATAAGAAACATGGAAAGACTACATAATGATTTTAATGACTTTTTAATCTTCAAATCAAAGCAGCTAGCACAATGAAGTTATATAAAACACAGGCTACTGCCACATCCAGATTCGCCTTCTCCTTCAGTGGGCAGCAGAACGTGCTACCCAAAGTCCAGAAGAAATGCAGACTTGTGCAGCACCAGCTGTACTTAGGCCACTGGTCTTTTTAACTGGGAAAAACACACGCTGTCTTGAACAGAAACGTGATCAAATCCACGGCAGAGATGTGGTAAAAGTAGAACAGGATGTGCTTGTGTCTGGATTCTCAGAAAAGGTAAGTGAGAAGGGCTGGTTAAAGCTCTGGCTGGAGGCAGCTTCTCCGCTCACTGTTTCAAGCCAGAGTCGTGCCACCCGATTCCTACTGTGCTCAAGGAGAGAGGTCTCATTGCACACTACTGTAAGTTAACATGGCTAGATAAGGAGAAAAAAAAAAAAAAAGGCCAGCTCTATCACCTCCTCTGAAAGAGTGAAAGAAGCAACCAACCGTCAAGACCTGCAGTTCTAACTAGCTCAGGTCAAATGTGTATTTGATCCAGTACACTCATCCAAAGATTCAGCACCTTGAAACCAATGGTTTCGGAGGCTTTTTAAGTGCAATAAGACAGTTTTTCCTAGGTCATCATCTGCACAATAAAATTAATCAGCACTGAAGTGCTAGCTTACTTCTGCAGATGAAAGCCACTTTCTCAGGTAGCATTGAAAATTGCTGTGATAGAAACATTTTTATTTCTGTTAGAAAAACTGAGCATAAATGGTACAAGTGCTGTAGACTTGTAAAAACCATACAACCATGAGAAAGTTACCTAGTATGCAGAGTTTGGAGCCTACACCAATAATGTCTTGTGAAATACATCCTTATGAGAGCACCTAGACACTCAGAACTGTTTCATGCTAGATATGTGTTGTTTTAGGACTCTTTGGTTAAATATTGCCTTATTGTTTTGTGTTTAAGTCAGACTGATCAAATACATGCATTTTAAATAAATACACCATTTGGGGGAAAAAAATAGATGTGCATTTCTCCGATATCAAGTTATCAGCAAAACAGAAACCCATCTCTCAGTTTAACCGCTATCCTTCAAGTGTCAATGAATGAAGAGGCGAAACTCCTATGTGGAACAATAAAGCCTGGTTATCAGAAGTATAACAGACAGTTACCGTGACACTTGCTGTGTTGTTTTCTTTGCTCTGAAGGAAGTCTGCAAAGTGCTAAAGTGAAGCCAGGCCTCAGCAGAGCTGAGCCATGAAGGCTAACCATGTTAGAAAGGAACTGAACTCGCTAAACATGTTTCCTCAGGTGTTTGCCATGACATGGCAAGAGTCTGTTTGTTGGGGAGGGAGAAGAGCAAGTATTTTGGGTATACTAAAGGGGCTTATTTAGAAGGTGAATGTATTGAGGAAGAATCTATGACAACAAAATGATTTAAGCAAGGGCACACCAAGAACGCGCAATGGTTTGAGCCAGTCATTCTTTGGGCAGTGCTGCCTGTGGTGCAGAAAGGGCTACAGCATAGTGCCTTTCCTAATACACAAATTTCAGCATTTGTACATCCAATTGGGAACCTAGCATCCATTTCACGGATCAGGAACAGGATGTTAGAATAAACTAATCCGAGTTTAATGAGAGGCACAAGTTCTCCAGTTGAACAATTTCTTATTTCCCACACGGCTCATCAAAATGCATACCCAAATGCCCTTGATGCCCTAGCACTTGTATTGCATACATTAACACTCCCACGTACACAAGATTTCCACCATAAACCAAACCACCTAAATCACTGAAACGGTCATAAAACAGACATGAACTTTCTGAAGGTGACAGCACCGGGGTAATCTCTAAATAACATCTTCAGTACAACCTTACCCTGTGTCTTCCAGCCAGCACATACACAGTTAATCTACCACCTCCTGAGTACTATTGAGCTGCTGAGCATTATCATGCTGGTGCATAACTTACTTCTATGCCCAATTGTTAATTTCTCAGTTTTCAGCAAGAAGCATGCACAGCAATGCAGCAAATAGATCAGTGACTAAGAGCAAATTGGGATGGTTTAAGAGAAGCATCAGTAGAGGAAAATTCCACTGCTTTGCAAGCAATCACGTAGCTCTCGAGCAGTAGTACTCATAGGGGAGGAATCAGTTCACTTTTCCCCCCTCCCCCTGAATGTTGAATTTCTCATCAGTGGTTCCCCTCCATATGCTTATCACGACCGACACCGGGTCGGTGTTTCGCACCGTTCCGCAAGACCCGACGCAGCTCAGGAAGGAGGAGAGGTGCCCTCAGCACCAGGGCAGTGCCCAATCACCAGCAGACAAATGGGGTTTTTCAAACGGGTGGTTGCCCCTCACAGTGGCCGCTCACGCTCTGCGTAGCGAAACAGGCACACAACACACCCGTGCCAGTTGGCAGCCAAGCCAAGGCTGGGGTGCGGCGGGTTTGAGGCTCACCTGCGGACCTCTGCGCCAGCCACCAAGAGCAGCGGGCAGGGGGGACAACCCAGCTTCTGAGGAGGGGTTTACTCTCCCTTCACTCAAGGTCCATGGGGTGTGTGGGGGGGAGAAGGGGGCGAGAGGGGACAAACTCAACCCAGGTGGGCTGGGGACGAGCTGTGGGCCCTGTGGCTGCAGTCGGGGGGGGTGACCGGCAAACTCCGGCCACCCGTGACAGCGGCAGCGCACCCACGGCCAGCGAGCAAACCCTGCCGCATCCCAGTTGAAACACAGCCTCTGTGCCACACGGCAAGGTGCCCGCCGCGGGGGCACCTGGATAACGCTTTCCAAAAATAAAATAAATAAATCAGTATTGCCGAATTACTGCGTGGCCAAGTCTCTGTAAGTCCCACACCCCCCCCTCCCCCGGCACAGCCGGCTGCAGCAAGAAAGGTCCCTAAAACGCTGTGCCCCCCCCGCCACCCCAGCACCGGGGGACCTTGGCGCAGGGCACCCCGCTCCGCCGCCACACGGGAGGCGGAGGGGCCGGGCGTTTCCCCCCCGACCCCCCAACGCTCCCCCCGAGGAAAGGCGCCGGGGGGACACATCCAGGAGCGCCGGGGCTGAGGGGCTCCCTCTCCCCCCCGGGGTGCGGCCTACCT
>NW_015091257.1:3332277-3376265 GCF_001431845.1 Calidris pugnax
TGGTTTTATCGTCGGGAGCCCCAGGTGCCGCTTGGGCAGCGCTGCGGGACCCCTGCGGGTGGCGGTGCCGGTCCCCCCGGGTGGCCGAGCAAGGCGGTGGGCAGTTGTTGGGCGGGTGCGGTACCGAAAATTCATCGTCACCCCGGAGCCCGCGCTGCCCTCGGCCGGCACCCGCGGGACCGGGCGCTGATGGTCTCCCTGACACCTGGGAGGGAATAAACGCAGGCGCTTGTCGCTCTGGTCTCCGTGAATTTGCAAAAGTTCTCTCAAAAGAGGGAAAATATACTCGCTCGAGTGTTTTTCCATATGTTGTTTTTTTTTTCCTTTATTTTTCCTCTCCTTTTCACCCCCCCCCACCTCCCCCGATACAGGAAAGCTTACTAAACACATATTGCTAACTTGGGGGTTTTCCATCCCGATACATCCTACTGGAGATTTGCTTCGAGGAAGCAAGACAATTGTAGGAAATGAATAGAGCGAGTCAGGATTTTTCATCTGAAACTTCTTTGCTGAAAGAAGAAAAAAGAAAAAAAAAAAGAGCATCTGCCTGCTGTTTTAAAATCATCCTGAGTTGGGGGAGGGAAAGAAAAGTCAATTTTTGCTGTTTGCAAACAAGCCAAAATCAGAACTTTCTCCTTTAGCTTTTTTCTTCAATTAATCCATTACCCTTTTGGTGGTGGGGTGGGTTGTTTGTTGCTGTTGGGTTTTTTGTTTGTTTGTTTATCAATAAAATAAAACACAGGGAAATCGGAGTAATGAAAATATTTGGTTTTAAGGAAATACAAAATGCCATAAAAGTCGGATTTGTGGAGATTTTTTTTCTTCAGCAGGAGTGTGCTTTGCCTTTGGCTGCCAGAGGACCTCCCTCCCAGTGTCCAGTGGTGGTGTGAGCAGTGCTGGCATTTTTGCTCCTGTATCATTTCTCCCAGAATTGTTATTCTCAATCACAACTTCTAACGTGCATTTTAACCATTATTTTGCATTAAAAGGAAGCAGGATACCTTTGGCCATGTGTTTTATTAGTTATACAGCAGATGCAATCTCCTTTAGTGCTGGGGTTTTTTTTCTTGCATTGCTGCCTGGCCGTTTCTGAGGGTGCTTTAGTTACAAGAGTCTCTCTTCCAAAGTTTCTCTCTTCCTGCTAGTGGATCTGGAATTGTCTCTTGTCACATATACTTCTGTTTAGGAGACTCCTTTTTAGAAACATTTCAGGATGACAGCTATGTAAATCCACGTTTTTATTTATATGTAGTCATTTTAAATACGGTATTCATGCAAACTCCTCATCAACCTTCAAAATCTGGTATAATTATGTGCAGTTACCTTTACATATATGATTGTGTGGGGCTGAAAGTTTACATTGATAGTGTCATCATTTGTAAACCTCTTAGAGATGAAAAGCATTAATTTGCCCTGAAGACCTAGCTCTTAAACCTATGATGTGAACCATTAAAAATTACTGCCTCAAGGCTTACATTAAATCTCACATTCAAAATTAACTTTTCTGGAATAATCTTTATTGTGTATCTTTAGGATATACAATCTACATACAACACAATGTATATCTTGAGGATATAGCAACGCACAGGCCTCACAGCAGACTACAGGTAGGCAATATAGTGCTAAGTATGTATAATGCTGATAAAGTTGTAAAATAAAAAGCTGAATGGCAATAACAGACTCTCTTCTGGGTTTTTGTTTGGTTTTTCTTGGTTTTGTGGGTTTTTTTAGTGTGCTGCACAGTGCTGGGTAAAGTCTGTCACTAAGTGTATGGTGGCTCTTTTTAATTTCCATGTATATTGTAATTTCATCTACCTCTCAGCTGAGCTGCAGTCAGGGTTTTAAGTTACTTTCTGCAAAGTCTTCCACCAGTAACCTGTGTTTTATCCTTCAACATTCACACAGTTCACTGTGCCTCTTGCTCTCCAGGCAACAATGAGAAATACTTAGGCAATTATTGTAATAGTTAAGCATAATAGCCCAGTTTTACTTTTTTTTTTTTTTTTTTTTTTTTTAGCTGAACAATATTGTTTGTGGAGGAAAGCATTCATCCATAGTTTGGCGTGTCAGGGTACCATCAGCACAAGCTTTAAATCTCCACATTTGCGTTTACAGGTTCTTTCACTGCTGTCTTGCCCCTGTAGCCTCTGCACAGATACTGCCTTATCCTAGGAACACCTCCACAGAAATCAGTACCGTCCCAAAGGTACTGTAGGTACCGTCCCAAAATATTTTTACTGAATTAAAAAAAAAATTATGTTCACCACTGTTGTGCACAAAATCAGGCATAGCTCATCGTTGCTCTGGACTATGTGGATGCAACTAAGTCCCACACACAAATTGGTGATGGGAATATGATTGTTTCTCTCCATTTAGGGCATCAAAGTTTAACAGCGATGTAATTAAGTTCCCCTCAGCTCACTGTTCTGTCTAGTATGTTGTTGCCAGGGAATTTGATATGCACAGTATATTTGGCTCATACAGGCCGAGGTTTGCTGTCTCTTTATACTCATGGATTGGTCTCATGGTGCATGAATTGGTTTACTGATTTAAACAGGATCATCTGGAGTGTATGATATCGAAAAAGAAAAAAGGTATCAAGTCGAGCCTGTACATCAGGCTGCATCCTTGCAGGACAGCTGTGCTCACACCGCTCAGTTCCTTACAGCGGTGTGGCGAGCAGATTGCTGCGGTGTTTTCAGTCCATTAGGAACATCAGTAATTTCACCTCCAGGGGTAGCTCCGTCACTGTAACAACCCTGCGGTTACAGTTTCTGCTCCAAACTTTTTTTTTCTGGCAGGCCTCCACCTGCCTTCCCAAGCTGTTCTGCACTGAACCTCCTTTGTGTTCTCTACAGGTGGGACCTGGATGTTACCTCTCTCTGGCGGCCACCACATATGTTGCAGAAGTCAGTCTGCCTGCTTAGCAAAACTACCATTTTGTTCTGTATCTGCTTTCTTCCCATTTGTTATTTTTTATCTGGTCTTTGATCTGCTTGCTGTTTGAAGGGCCACACTTGAGGCAGAAACGATGTGTGCTTAGGGGGGTGGAAGGCAATGGCCACGTGGGAGCACAACAGCTAAAGCTATGAGATGGCACTGAAATAGAGTCAAGGACAAAATCTATCCATGCAATAGAGCTCAGCCATACCTGGCAGGCTCCAAGAGGATTTTGGTATTAAATGCTAATAAATATGTGCATTTGCACATAACTTATCATTGACTCACAGGATTGGTTCACACGAGTCTGATCAAAACACCACAGAGATAGATAGGGATCAGCCCACCCCGTTCCTTTTGCCTACCACTCTTCTCTTATTAAAAAGTACATCCTGCCAGAAGCACCATCAGATAGTCCATTCAGCATTTTTATAATTTCCTTTGTTATGAAACTCACATGAACTGATAGGCATTTCAGGTTTATTCTTATTCCCAGAGTTGAATAATGTCATGTAAGGCAAATGCACGGTCCTGTTTTCAAGCCCTGCTCTCTCTCTGAGCTATTAGTGGTAACATTGTCCACTCCTTGTCAGTAACACTCAAGTGCTCGCACTCCATCGAGACCTTTTCTGTATTATGGAAGTTTGTTGAGGCTGACCCTTTGTGCTGATGAAAGCAGCAGGTTTGAGATTTTCAGTGATCTAACATGCCGCTGTAGGACTGGTCCTGATCGAGAAAGGCCTCACAGTTACTTGCAGTTGCAACAAACTGGAAAATCAAACAAATCCTTATCTTAATATGTGGCGTGTTTATGCAACTTCCCTTGCACACTCAAATTTTCTAGCACATTAATCCAGAATGCAGTAGCAAGTTGATTAGTAGGCAGGTCAACCTTGCAGAGCAGCTAGCAAGTCAGCCACTCTCCTTACTGCCTCCCTTTCTTTCTCCTTTCTCCCCCTTTAAGCCAAAACCTTCCATCACTGTGCTCTAAAATAGCAACCCACTTTAAACCTATAGCAAAATTCTGGCAACAGTGGGGTCACCTTGTGGGCTACCCTCCCGTGTCCATGTAAGATATCCCCACACCCTGGGATGCCATACAACATGCCCTATTGCAGACATGAATGTAAAGACAACTAAGTGTTCTGCAATTAAATTCTGAAGAACATGGCATGTTTTTACTGAAAAACAAATTTGTGCGAATCTCCAGTTTGTTGGAAGTGCTAACTATTGTGACACATTTCTCTGTTAGTACCAGTTCTGCAGAGGTGTCGTGTATCTGAGAAAATGTCAGAACTGTCATTTTCCATCAGCGCAAACGCAGAAATCAGCATTAGCCTTTCCAGTAGCCAAAAGTCTAGCTAGAGTAAAAGCTGTTCTGTGCTGTTTGCAAGGTGCAAAAGTCACTGTGCAGCCACATCTCACAGCTTTTATGTCATGGTAAACCTTCAAAGTGTCTGAGAGGGATATGACTAGAAATTTTATCTGCTGAAGGGTGCTCTGTCATCTCCCTCATACCCGAACAGAGCACTTTTGCCTTCTAGCTGCATGCGATATCAACTAAGGACAAGGCAGTTTCTCTCATATTCTTCAGAAGGCAGGAGCAAATCATGGTTATGATTTTCAACATTAACAATTGCTCGAAGAAGCAGCGAAGTGAACACTGTTCTTATCACTCATCGCTCCCCACCACATTCACTGTAAATACTCGAACAAGTGAATATCCTAGTGCCACGGCTCAACTTGTGCAAGAAGAGTCTGGAAAAGTTCTGGAAAAGAGCGAGTGAGCCTCGGTTGAGACACACAAATTATAATTTGACCTTCTGCACAAAATTAATCTCGTCTAGCCCTATGAGGAATTATGTGAACATCATGTGAAACTGCAAGTGTGCACACAGATGCTCTGTTACTGTCAGCTGGCCCCAGTGCCTGTGGAAGGTTTCCTCGAATGCAGCTCTAAAGTGCAAAGGAGAAAAGACTGGGAAAAATGTAGGTATAGTGTTGTGGCATTCAAATTTTCTATAAAATATTTCCATTCTATATTTGTACAATTATACTAATTATATCTTTTGGCAAAGCTGTCCTGGAAAAGTCTGCTGTTCTGCTCTTGATAAAGAAACAGAAAGTCCAAATTATGTTTGATTAAATCTTGCTAGGCTCAATACGCTATGCCTGTAGGCATTGTATAGGCTAGAAAATGAATCTTTGTAAGTAAAGTTACATAAGTATCTTGGCTTCATCTGAATTAGGCAGCCCAGAGGCATGGCTAGACATATGAAAGAAAAAGGCTAGATCTATCTTGAGAACTTATGTCTGAAGGTAATTATGTTTGCTCTTGTTCTGGAAAAAAATCAGGAAACTCCTAGTTTCTTCTACAGGAAAACAAACTCTCCTATAAATATTAGATCTTAAAACATCCATAGAGAAGTGGGCTTGACTGATAAATGGCTCCCATCATGCTGGACACTGCACTCTGTGATTTTAGAAGCCTAGTAATCTGATAAGAAGGTATAACTTGCTTCCCATACTTCCATGGGCTCTTTTTCTGCTGAAAGAAACGACTTACTAACAATATACTAATATACTCAATTTGTATATTCTAAGCAATCTTCTACATAGATAACAAATAACTTACTAAGAGAGTAACAATGTCAGTTAACTGGCTGGTAATCACAGAAGGCACCTCTGGATGTCATCTTGTCCAGCTCCCTTGATAAAGCAGAGCCACCTAGAGACAGTTGCCTGGCTCCATCTTCTTTAGACCCTCCCTTCAGTTATTTATATACATTGATGAGATTATCAATGTATGATAAAAAGAGATTAGATTATCGACGATGATATTATGAGTGTAATATCTAGTTTAGTAACAATACTTATCTACAGAGTTTTCCAGAGTGGCAAAAATCAAAGAGAATGGTGCTTCCACACCTATTCAAGGTGGATGTGGCTGATATGGTTACACGGGTTTGTCATTTGGTTGACTGCTAGGCTGCTGGCCAAAGGCCAAGAGGAAAAAGACCCCTAAAGACCTGAAATCAAAAGACAGAGAGCAGTTGTCAGCTGCTTCAAGATGCAATCAATATTATCTCAAGCTGTACCCTCAAGATAGGGAAAGATACAATAGAACAATCAGCATCACAATAGTCAGGTCAGATACAAGCTACCACTTGTGCTACTGTAATGAAGGATTTGATGTTATACTTTCCCCATTTATTCCTTGTTTTAGTGGATAGGATAATTCATTCTATAAAGAAGGCTTTTCATCCTAATATTATTTTCATATTCCCAGTTCCTCGTTCTTCCTCAGCTGTGTGCTGTTCGAGATAAATTCCAAGTTTGGGCAATAGAATAAGTGGGGTGATTTATTGTGGCGTGGTTATTACATGCACACAAAGCAGGGACATCTAGAGACCAAAGCAGGGTCTGCAAACACAGTCAGTGTGAATGCATCAGCTAGATGTGGAGTATTAGAGCAGTTTTCAAAAGCAGCTTAGATAATAAGTACGTTGCATGACCTCTAGTGGTATTAAGCCCAAGGCACTGTCAAAGTCACTCAGAGCAGCCTGATATGCTTGGGGAAAAGCCAAGGTTACAGAGGCACCATCACATACGTGCTAGTGCTGTCCTGCTGGATCCCCCCTGGCACTGCCAGCTTTATGCCCACTCAGATTTTGTCCCACTACCAGGATAAGACTGAGAAAAGTTTTCAATTCAGCAGAAACTCCAAACACTCAGCAGAGCAAATGCCTTGCAGCGATGCCTGCGTTGTCAACTAATCACATGTGGTCATTAATCTTCCCTGCTATTGTCTTCATGCAGAGGAATAAGGAACCCAGCAACACCAGTGAAAGAAGGAATGAGAACTGGGAGGTGAAGTCTGCAATGTCCTTTCTGCAGCGACTCAGAAAGCTAACAAGGAGCAACTTTTAACAATAGCAGAAGAAAAACGTTCCATTTCACCATTTTTGCTGGTCCTATTTCCTTGAAGAGGTGAACCTGTCATTGTTGACATCCCCTCAGACCCTTGGAGGGTCCAAAGTCCCCACAGCAAGACAAGGAGGCTGGGAATGACCTGCTGCCCGGGATACAGAGTTAAGAAGTAGGACCAGGGCTGCCAGAAAGGAGCTACTGGCACAGAAATGAGGTGGAAACGGCAACAAATGTGGCAATAGACAATAGTGAACGTGACTGCGTGATGAGGAAACCAGGCTTTCCCACAGGACTGCTAGGAGAAGACCAGTGTTCTCAGGGACTTGGTCTCGGCAGCCTCCCGGCAGGACAGCCCACAGGTTGCAGGACACCCCGAGACAGACAAGTTACATTCTTCAGAGTTACGGGGCCTGTTCCCATGGTTTCCCTTCTCATCCATCACACCCTGCAGCCTCTGAGCCACGCTGAGTGTGCGATGAGTCAGTCCCCACCGGCACGGCGGTGGAAAATATCTCAGTGCTCTGCCGCAACCGAGAGATGCACAGACATTTTGACAAAGTGCAATTGCTCATTATGCAAGACAGATTTTGTTTTATATGCACTTACCTTTGGTTTCACTCACGTTCTCGGGTTTGAGGCCTTTTTCTTGTGCACATCTTTTACATGCATGGCAGGCTGGCTGTATTCCTGACATTTTCTAATTATTTCCTTGTTGTTTGCTATTATTTGCTATTTAGTCCTTTGGTGTGTAAATAGCTGTGAAACAGAGAGGGGAACTTCAAAGCCAACTATTTTTAAAGGAAACTATTTTAAATAGGTAGTATACAAAATTGACCACAGACCAAGTTAACACAGAAAATTGACGTGTTTGCCTTATCTTACGAAAGTATTTAAATTGGAACCTCTTTTCATATGACTGAATAAGACTTCTAATGGTTTGTTTCGGGGTATGATCAAGGGTTATTTACTCTGTAGATTTATCTAAACAGATACATCACCTTCATAGTTAACAAATGAGTATAATTTAGCCAGTTGTTTGAAGCTTAGTTGTTATAGCAGACACCTCTTTAATGTGTGTATGAGCTGTTTTAGCGTGGCTGCTTTCCAGATGTAAGCCCTTTCTGGCATGGACTGTGGTTTCATCTGTGTATAGCACCTACAACTTACAGAGAACTGTTAGAAATAATCAATGATAAACAGTTCCACATGAAAAGTGTGATTTACCTAAAACAGCTTTGGAAGGTCAGCTTTAGACAGCTAAAGTTTTGATGCCTGTCTTCCTTACCCTTCGTTGACTTTATAGTTAACAAAGAAAAACAGACAGTTGAGACAGGTTGGGTTAGCTACCATCCAAAAAGTGCTTATCTGAGATGAATTGCCATCCCAAAGTTTTTTTCCACTGCCTACAAAGCAATTGCTTCAGGTGAAAAACTCAGAGTTACATATCTAACTGCTAGACCTACTACGCCAGGGCTAAGAAAAACTGCCCACGTATCCAGTTTGTTTGGTAGCAGTGGATTCCACTGAGTACTACAAACTCAAAAAAAAAGGCATTTTTTGACAGTTTGTCTGTACTGAAGATGTGCAGTCACTTACAGAAGTAGAGGACAGACAGATTTTTTTCCTTCTCTGATTAAAACCAGAGAAAATTAACCGACTGTTTTGCTGGGGACATAGATCCTGCTGAATAGGTCTGAAGCAGAGTAAAGTATGAGTCCCAAGGTGAGCCATCCTTACTGGATTTTAGTTCTTCCTTTTTTTCTTTTTATTCGGCCTTGTCCTGATGCCTCTCTCACTGAAATATTTTTGGAGGTTACTGCAGTTTGAGTAACTCCTGAGTTCCCAGAAAGAGAGGGACTGAAATTGCTCAAAACAGCCGGGTGTTGAATGAGAAGAGATTTCATTTGCCTTGAAGACATTTCCCATTTTCCCTTTACTTATTGGCCAGCTCTGCACCAGGTTCTCATGGCATGGCTGTGCTGCACTTCTTTTGACCTTTAAGCCAAGGTAAATGTACCTAAATTATATCTAGTTTACACAGAGTGTACTTACCCCTGTATATGATCACAGAGTTCCTTCGGGTTTTATCCTAACAGTATTAAAGTCTGTATTTCTATCTCTGGACTGAGAGGAAGGTCTTTCCACATGTCAGATTTGTCTAATTCATACCTCTCTCTGGTGAATGGGTCTATTTTGCAAGAGAACTTATCTTTCATTTCACCCCTGTTCCTCTCTGTCTGACCATTTTGATTTATTGATTTCTGTACTGAACATTTCTGCTCCTGCAGTGCAAATTACATCATTTGAAAACCAGTCTTAGTGCAACAAGTCTTCCTAACTTGCAAGCAAGCTTTAAACTCTTCCAAATAATAATTATTTCAGTATTTTCTTTCCATCTGCTCTCTCTGCAGAATCCCTTGCTATTTTGTGTTATCAACAGTTTAACTAATTTATTCCTCAGAGTCTTACAATGACGTAGCAGTATTTCCAAAAACAGCTTCTAGAATGTTTATTGCACATTCTGCTGAAAGACAGGAAGGGAAGAAAAGGCAAAACAAATGGAATCCTGTATTTGTTTACTGTAATAGCAGGACTTTTTCACAGTTAACACTGAATACTTAAATGTGTAGTTTCGATGTGATTCACTGGTTCATTACCATGCTGGTAGAGTTTGATAAAAATCTTGACCTGTGTGGGGATTGCTCAGGATTACAGATTCCTGTATAATTCTTTAAATTTAATGCGCTACTGCAGTCCTTGAGTATATTTTACCAGGATTCCACCAAGGTTCATACAAGTGATGTCTCCCACATTTTTGTTGGAGATGCCACTTTTCTCACTTTTTTCCAGTCTCCCTGGGAGCAGCAGGCAGCCACTGTTCTCACCCACAAGGACAATGTGCATGGCAGGTTGGCACCACAGACAAAACCACCCCACAAAATTAATGTTGGGAACTTGAAATTGGAAGAGTACCAACAGACTGTGCAACAGTGTAAAATAGGACTTCGGATAGACAAATTCTGATGAATTGTGCAATCGCAAATTAACATGTTGCTGCCTCCAACTACCCGTCTTTGATGGGTGGCTGCACCAAAATTAGGAGAACAGTGTCTACCCCAGGCCTCAGCAATCCCTCTCCCATGTCGCAGCAGCAGCTCAAACCAACAGTGAAAGGGGGTTGATGCCATCCCAGACACTAAGCAAGGAAAAAAACCCAACAAAACAAAAAAAACCCACCCCCAAAACCCAAACCAACAAACAAAAAACCCAAAAATCCCAAAGAGAACCTCTATCCTTCTACAGTCAAAAAGTTATCTAGGCTCTAAAAATGGCAAGGTATTAAGTGATAAGAGCAAGCAACCCTTGCTCAGTGCGTTGTTGGCTTTCCTTTTCCACACTGGGAATGTGACAGAGTGAAGCTTTCTGAAAGCCCACTTTTGGAACAGTGCTCCACTGAGGACCCCAATGTTATGTGCTAGAGACCTAGATAAAGGATAAAGAGATGTAACTGGAGGCAGATGCTGGCTGACAATCCTGTCCATCTTAACTAGGATACAAAGGGAACTGGAGTGCCTCTTTAGAGGAAAAAAAGGTCCTGTAAACCTAGGGAAGAAAGTAAGGGCTGCTGGGCTATGATACAGCAGGTTGTTAAAGCTCATCTAAATTTTAATTGTGTGCCTAAATCTTTGCTCTTGCTTAAATCCCACAGAAATCTGCAGGTTTTAGCAAGTGCATACATGCCTTGCTGAATCAGCACTGTAGCTTGTTATTTGAATTGCTGCCCTATTAAACATAAACCACAAAAGATATACTCCATAAACTTTATTGTCATTACATTGCATTTTCATTTAACATTAAACTGAAGAGTCTGTCTGCCTCAGCTAGAGGCTCAGGTGGAACACAAGCTTTTCTGGCAAAGTGAATATTGGGCAAACACCCCGGTTATGGCAGCTCTCTTCATATCACAAAAAAGGATCTGGGATCTAGACTCTTGTGTAAGATCTATGAACCTGTAATTGCTAAACAAGAATATGTTTTATAGCTGAAAACTTAATTGTGCTGTTTGAGTAAGTGCAGTCACTACATTAGCAGCCCTTAAGTAGATTGTGACCCTCTCAGCTGCAGAACTTCTGCCACACAGATGGCTTGTGGCAAAGTTCGGAATTAATGTGGTTTTTGTATCATACATTATGCTGTCCATTATGCTAATATTAGGATAAATACTCCAACTGTATAGGATAAAATACATTATGGTCTGCTTTCAAACGATTTTTTCATTCATTTAGCCAACAATATTTAATTTATGCCTTTTTAAAATTATTGGCTATTTAGATCTTCAGTAAAAAACTTCAGAAATGACTGTTGTTCTGTGCAGTGCCATTTTGAAAAGTACGCTCTCTGTCCTCATCTCAAGTACTGCATAGAACTCTGCTCATCTTGGTCCCAAACACCAGCAGCAGAAAAAGATGTGTAGACATGATGTAATTTCTTACAGAGAAGGAAATTTAAATTGGGAATATGTGGAAGGTCATTTCTGAACAAACAAGTTAGCAAATGTGAACTATTCGGTTTTGCTGTTCATGGTTTTGCTTGTCATAGCATGTAAGTCCACAGTAACCTGGGACACAGGCACATCTGCCCATTGTTCCTATTTAAATAATCCCAGCATTAAGATAGTATATCACAGTTAACAGACTCTATGCTGGGGATAGCTACAAAAAAAATGCATTGCCTTGTTGAGCAGCAGTTGTGTGGTTCAGCAAAGTTACCAGGGCTAAGTTCTATATGCAAGGAGATGCTGAAAAGCCATATATTGCTTGAAAAACAGGAGGACATTAGTCCAGCATCACCAATAGCAATGCAAAATAGATTCTAGTACATTTTATCCCAAAATTAGCCATATTATTTGTCCCACCTGGTCTCAAGTTCCAGACTGGCTTCTGTTGGTGTTCTGTCTGGCAAGAGTTTCCGATGGCAGAGAATCTCCTAGAGAGACCAAAAAAAGGCCAGTGTGATTTCAGAGTCTGTGATGACTGCTGTGTGAAAATACTATTCTGTATATTTGTCATCTGCTTCTGCAAAAAAAGAGTGTTTGTATGAGACTCAAATGCACAGATGTCTAATTGAAATAGTTGTTTTTCACATTCATCAGTTCCTCAACACAATTTACCACATGTCTGTACAAACATTTGGGCTGTTCTGCTGCATAGGTGGTGGGGGATTTAAATAAGCAGCTGGAGGCAAGGGATGCTTTCTGTAACAGTTCTGTCTTAAATGTGTATCAGAACATAGCCTCAGAGAGTGAATCCAGCAGTAAAGTATCCTTCGCACCCTTCCTCTTGAATGCTGTGTGAGGAATTGTCACTGTCAGGTGTGATTTGTCTCATCTGTAATTCATGATTTCATATGAGTATAGGTGAATCTAATGTTGACTGGGAATCCTTTTCAAAGCTTTATGCCAATTCTAGGTAAGTTCCCAGGATCTCAAGTACAGGATTTATAACATTTCCTGATAGAAAACGTGAAATGAGCTTTTAGAAAGTAGTAGTATTTGAGCTCTTTTGTTTTGTCCTCTTGATTTTCATGTCTCAGAGGTGTTATTTTCAAGGTCTTGTCTGTAACCAACTGGATTAAAAACCTGTTTTGAACAAGACACCCTTCAGATTTAGCCACAGAGGTATGATTTCAAGAGGTTTAAGAGACACACACGCACGCACACACGCAGATAATACAATGAATCTCATTAAGAAGAAGATGATTGTGAAAGTTTGGCTTTGTGTCTTTTGGCAGGCTCCAACAGCACAGAGGGTACTTGGTCCGGGCAGGTGTTAGAAGTGTGGGTGTGCACACAGTGAGCTCCTGCTCCCCTACACTGCCTGCTCAAGACCAGGACAGACTTCCAGCTCCCCATGTTTACTGGGAACAGCTGCCTCCATGTGCCTTTGGGGTGATGCGCAAGAGCGTCAAAGAAGGGGGAAAGGGAGTTAGCATCCTCTCTCCTACAGGTAAGCAGTCACTGCAAAGCTACGTGGAGATAAAAGCCAGCCCGTGCAGGGACACAGCCCACACACACCCTTTGCCCATCTGCCTGAGAGGGGCTTCTCTCCTGCTGAAACAGAATCACTGCCCTCCTGGGATGGACAGTGAAGGTCTGAAAGGCTCCTTGCGAGCCGTGTGTGCCCAAAAGGTATGGTTATGGCAAGTGTCTTTCACCGAATCCTTCAGAATATCACCTCTACAATGAAAATGTTTTCTTTTTCAGTTACCTAGAAACTACCGACTGGGGATCACAAAGCTCTGTATTAGACTGTAATTAGATATATTTCACAACATCCCCGTGAGGGAAATCACTAATTACAGCAGTTTGTTGAAATTAAAGTAAGTATAATAATGGTTGGTAGTCACTATGATATTATTGCAATCTTGTATTACTACACTTCGGGCTATGATTGTATCAAATCTCAGAAGCCAAGAGGGTTGGGTCTGGCTGGCATATGAATAGAGAATGAAGAACTGAACTAGGCATTTGCAATTTCTTAAGAAGCCATGTGCTCATAAATCACAAGTCATGTTAATTTGGTCTGGGATAAATATTCTGGTGCTTTGGTGTTGGGAAACACCCTGGAGCTTGAGAGGTGGTGTTGTGACAGATAAAACCTATGGCCTGTCCTGATCAGCTGTAGCCATATAAAAATCCTCTATTTTTATGGGACTGATGATTTTGCAAGACAAGTATGTTGGTCATGGCAGCATGGAAAAATCCCAACTCAGGAACTTGCATTTGCCTTGCATCTGCTCATTAGAAATGTAAGAGTTATTTTCTTGTGTTTAAATACCTTTGTGAAGTATTACTGGCATCAGCGATGAAGTACTTCCATTGTAGAGTGGGCTGCATTTCAGTAGGGGAAGAAGTCTCTTTACACACACAGACTATGAAGTCCTCTGTTATGACAGATAATCCATTAGTGTGAGGTAACGATGTTCTGGCAATGTAGTTTTAGGTTTTGCGTAGATTAATTAAATGGTTTTTAGCAACAATGTAACAAGTGTTATTTTCACTCTTTCTATCAAAAATTATTATATGGATTTTAATGGGTGTACCGAAAAAAGGAGCCTGGTTGCTGAAAGACTGCAGAACTTTGCTGATCAGTATAAATTACACAGGACTGTTAGAACTTCAAGAGAATGAGCTAAAATAGGTGAGGGTGTGTCAGACTCCCTGCATTTGCAAACTGTCTCCAACCGGCCTAGCTGGACATGCCGTGGAAAGAGCTGGTGCACAGGAGACTCGGTGAGAGACCAGGATCCAGCCAGCAAGCGCCCAAGAAGCCCAGAGGGGTGGCTCACAGAGGGAATCCACGTGGTCGCTGAGATGTAAAGCTGTACCGTGTGTTGTCATTGGTAACGGCTGGCTGAGCTGCAGACTTGGGCTGTAGCATCAAAAGCTCAGAACAAGCTTCACATCTGCCCAGATGTAAGGTGTCGCAGCACAGCTGATGCCCAAAAGGGTGTCAGTCAGTCACCCCCTTCCTTAGCAACCATTTCTGGCCAACTGGTGTCTTGCTTCCTCCTTTCTGCTGTCCCCAGGGCCCTGAGCTGGGCGAGCCTTTCAGCCTGCTCAATTGGCAGAGCACCTCAGCTACTTTTTCAGGGCTTCTCCCCTCTTCTTCTTCTTCTGCTCCTACAGCAGGAATGCCATCCTTCAGTTTACATAAAATGTCCTAACAATTTTTTAAGTGGGTATGTATCAGGTGAAGGTGGCCAGGTTTTGGTAGCAGCGGGCTGCCAGGGTGGCCTCTGTGAGGACAGGCCAGGAGCTGCCCTGTGCTGGACACAGCCACTTCCAGACACCTCCAACAGATCCACCACAGGGCACGGCGGAGCCCGCAGCGACACCAGTGGCACCTCCGGGAAGACATATTTAAGAAAAGGGTAAAAATGCTGCGCAGCAATGTCAGAGAGAGGAGCGGGGAAGGAGAAAGAGCAGTGTGAACACCAAGGTGAGAGAAGAAGACAGCAATGGAGGTGCTACAGGTGCTAGAACTGGGATTTCCCTGCAGAAGATCCCGTGCTGGAGGAGACAGCCACACCACAGCCCAGGGAAGATCCCGCACTGGAGGAGACAGCCACACCACAGCCCAGAGAAGGCCCCACTCTGGAGGAGACAGCCACGCCACAGCCCAGGGAAGGCCCCACGACAGAGGGGACATGCCCTGGAAGAACTGTGGGCCGTGGAGAGCCCATGCTAGAGCAGATCTTGAAGAACTGCAGCCCACAGAAGGACTCGGGCCGGAGCGGAGTGAGAGGAGGAAGGATCAGCACAGAGGAACTGCTGTGGGCTGGCTGTGACTCCTCTGCACCGCTTGGAGTTGGGGGGCAGTGGGTAGAGGAGGTGGGAATGGAGGGGTGAAGCTGATCCAGGGAAAGCAGTAGGGCGGTGGTGGGGGAAGGCCTTGTTTTCATTTAGACTTTGTTTCTCCCCATCACATTCTAGTTTTAATTGGCAAAAAAAATTAAATTATTTTTTCCTGTCCAGTCTTTTTTTTTATTTTTTGCCCGTGACAGTAACAGGAAAGCGATCTCCCTTGGCTTTATCTCTCGACCCCCGAGCTTCTTTTCCATCTTATGGAGCAGGTGATCTTGAATGCCATCAAAACCCACATAAGGGGCAACCAGGGGATCAGGCCTAGTCAGCATGGGTTTATGGAAGGCAGGTCCTGCCAGACAAACCTGATCTCCTTCTATGACAAGATAACCAGATTATTGGACGAGGGAAAGGCTGTTGATATTGTATATCTGGTTTTTCAAAAAGCATTCAACGCTGTCCCCCATACAAATCTGGTGGAAAAACTGGCGTCACACGGCCTGGACGAGCATATGATCCGCTGGATCAAGCACTGGCTGACTGGAAGGTCCCAAAGAGTGGTGCTCAATGGATTCAAATCCAGCTGGCAGCCGGTCACAAGTGGTGTGCCTCAGGGCTCAGTGTTAGGACCATTTCTATTTAATGTCTTTATTGATGATCTCGATAAGGACATAGGGTGTATCATCAGCAAGTTCGCAGATGACACCAAGTTAAGCAGGGGTGTTGATTCACAGGAGGATAGGGAAGCCCTACAGAGGGACCTAGATAGATTGGATCACTGGGCCATTATCAATGGCATGAGTTTCAACAAGGGCAAGTGCCGGGTTCTGCACTTGGACCACAACAACCCCATGCAGCGCTACAGGCTGGGGGAAGTGTGGCTGGAAAGCTGCCTGGAGGAAAGAGACCTGGGGGTTCTAACTGACAAGCGGCTGAATATGAGCCGTCAGTGTGCCCAGGTGGCCAAGAAAGCCAATGGCATTCTGGCTTGTATTAAAAACACCATGACCAGCAGAAGTAGGGAGGTGATCATGCCCCTGTACTCCGCACTGGTGATGCCACACCTGGAGTATTGTGTCCAGTTTTGGGCACCTCAATACAAGAGAGATATCGAGGTGCTGGAGCGAGTACAGAGGAGGGCAACGAAACTAGTGAAGGGCCTGGAAGACAAATGATATGAAGAGCGGCTGAAGGAGCTGGGACTGTTTAGTATGAGGAAGAGGAGGCTGAGGGGAGACCTCATCCCTCTCTACAACTACTTGAAAGGACGCTGTAGAGAGGTTGGGGCTGGTCTCTTCTCACAGGTAATTAACAACAGAACGAGAGGGAACGGCTTCAAGCTCCAACGCGGTAGGTTTAGACTGAACATTAGGAAGGAATTTCTCACTGAGAGAGTGGTTGGGCATTGGAACAGGCTGCCCAGGGAGGTGGTTGAGTCACCATCCCTGGCTGTGTTTAAGGGACGTTTAGATGTGGTACTGAGGGATATGGTGTAGGGGAGGACTTTGTAGAGTAGGGTAGATGGTTGGACTCGATGATCCCAAGGGTCTCTTCCAACCTGAATGATTCTATGATTCCTTTCTGCCCCGGTCGTGTCTCTGGGGTGGGGGGTGCAGTGGGGGAGCAGCTGGGCGAGGCCGGGCCCGCCGCCGGGCAGCGGAGCCTGAGGAGCAGTTCTGCAGCCTTCACCCCACCTCTCCCCTCTCTCTGCCTTACCCCGGCGGGCTCACATCCGTAAAATCTGAGGTAAAAAAAAAAAAAAGTCTTCGTAACGGCGGTGCGGGAAGTGTCTCCGTCTCCCCGGGAGACGCGGGGGGGGGACCGGAAGCGGGCGGGGCGGTGCCGGCGCGCGCTCCCGCCCTCCCCACCCCTCTCTCCCCGCGGGCCGGGCGGGCGGCGGCGGCGGCGGTACCGCCATGGGCTGCCTCTTCTCCCGCCGCAGGAAACCGGCGCAGGGCGGCCAGCAGCAGCAGCAAGCGGCACCGGGAAACGGCCAAGAGGCGGCGGGCGGTGAGGAGAAGGCACCGGCGCCACAGTACAGCTGGGACCAGCGAGCCAAGGTAACCGCCCCGGCCGGGCTGGGGTCGGGTCGACGGTACCGGCGTGTCTCCTCGGGCAGCGCCTCGCCCTCTCGGCCCCCCCCTCCCCGGGGTTGTGCGGGGCTTGTAGCCGCGGCGGGGCCCCTGTGCCGGGCGGCGGCCGCTGGACAAGGGGGCAGGGCGGCGGGGAGGGGGGACACACACCACCGGAGGGAGCTCGGCTTCCCCCCGCTTCCTCCCCCCGGTACCGGTGTTACGGCTCGGTACGTGCAGCTCGCTGCGTTTGCTTAAATAATATTAATATTCAGCCTGAGGATTCTAGCAGGCAGCCTCGGATTGCGCAAGGGGGTGGTGCGAGCCCCGGTGCCCGGTGAGGCTGCGGCCCCGGCGTGGGACGGCGTGGCCGTGGCCTGTGGGCGGCTGTCACCGCGGCCTCCAGGCAGGCGGGGGCCATCGGCTTGGCTGTCACAGCCGCCCTGGGGGTACGTCTGTCTGTCTGTCCATCCGCCGTCGGGATTTCTGGTACAGCTCGGAGCCCCCCCCGGGTGCGTGCTTCAGCCCAGCAATTAGCATGGGACTGTGGTGGCAATTAGTGGGGCGGTTAGGTGTTTGTGCCTGTGTGAGCTGGAGTCCGGCTCCTGGTACCTCCTTCAGGGAAGGCATGGAGCTTAGAGTCATGGAACGGTTGGTGTTGGAAGGGAACTTGGAGATCACCTCCTTCTAACCCCCCTGCCATGGGCAGGGACACCTCCCACTAGACCAAGTGTCCTTCCAGGACTTGTGTCCTCACAGTCAATAGTGTTTATTCTTCCTGCTTGGCTCTTTGGGTTGTTGGGTGGCTTTTGTTTGGGGTTTTCTTGTTTGTTTGTTTAGGTTGTGGTTTTTGGATGTGGGTTGTTGATTTAGGGGGTTTTTTTTGAAGCTAGACTAGAACTATCCCATCGGTCCCTGAAGTGACAGATGAGGACAGATCCTGCCCCGTGCTGTTTCCTGACCTGTTGACAGCAATCACAAAGTCTCAAGCAGGAGAGCACTTGGGTGCTGGGTTAAATATATATCTTCCCCACCCTCGTGTCAAGTTTCACTTCCTAAACGCATCATGACATCATAGCCCTGCTAGGTCTCCCCTCCTCTCCAGCTGCCTTTGGGTGGGGGAAGGAGCCAACGGGGCAGGCCATAAACTTAATCGTTGTGGTTTTAACAAACAAAATCCCCAGACCTTTAGGCCATATTTTACAAGTATAGAAAAGAAAATGTGTGAACTTATTTGAATGCTTGGTTTGCTTGTTTTTTTAAACTTAGCCAGGTGCTCCAGGGTGTCCCTTAAGTCTTCCAAGTAGATTAAGACAAGCTCAGATGGAGATGAGCTAGAGAGCGTGCGCGTGGCCTGGAGGAATCAGTTTCCTGAGGATAAAGAGGGTTGATCTGTGTTGGGCTTGTTGCTCTGACTTGCGAGTGGGTATTTGGAGTGCAGCCGTCGGGGAGGGAAGGGGAGGATGGCAGCTTGTTGCTTGAATGGAGCCTATTCTCACAGGGAGAGGGCTGTACCCACAGCCTGTTTTAGAGTACCAGAACAAATCTTAGCTCTGTACAGGAGTACATTACTAAATGAGCGTTTGAAATCACATGATTTAATCTTAGAGGAAATTCATCAGCTGCAGCTCAACTGATATGAGACTTTCTACCCCATCTGCTTATGTGGCGCTAACTTCTAAAACTAACAGGAGGAAAGTCTGAGAAACACTTTCCTCGGAGAGGAGCCAGCCTTGTTGCTAAGGAGATGATTGTTGTTAACACGCTGTAAGTAGGCTCAAGCTAACAGATGAGGTTATTAAAGCACCAACAATCAACTGTGGAGAAAAAAAAAAAAAGCATGTAAGGTATTGCGTGTACAACAACTTCCTCCTTTTCTATAAAAGACTCTTAGAAACCAGAAGAATCGGTGAGTTTGGGCTGTGCTGCTGAACTGCAGAAGCCATCAGGTTAGCTGCTTAATTTTGTACTGCACAGCTCAAGAACAGCTATCTAACATTTAAGCCCATTTCTCTTGCTCTTTGGAGCTTTACCTTCCATTGGGCATTTGGATGTGTGCTTAGTACATTAAACCAAGGAAGTGGTACTGAGACACCTGATCTTAGGTGAAGGAATACCCAGCACACCAAACTTGTTGGTCCCAAGTTTGTATTAAATGATACTAAGTCAGTGTTAATGTAGTAGCCTTAAGTATCGTCTCTGATACGTTATCCTGTTGCCTATTGCTTTCTCATTTCTGATGCATTGTGTATATTACTCTTATTTCACCATTTGTACACAAAGTTAGATTGAAGCCAGTCAGAAAACTTGTGGCATCGAGACTCTTTTTTTGTTCATCAAATGATGAACAAAAAGTTCACGTGTTCATTCTGAAGTTAAACAGAAGTTGAAAGTTCATTTGTTCGTTCAGAAAAAAAAGTTCAGAATTGTATACTGAACTCAGAAAACCTCAACTCTGTCAACAGATGTGTAGTCTTTTGATGTTAGTTTCCTGTTACTTTTACATGTGTCCTGTTTTACCTGTGTCCGTGCACTACTTGGGTTGAGGGTGTTTCTAATTCTAGGTTCTTCTACTTGGTGATGCAGTTTTGGCTATATAGTGCAGTTCTGCAAGCAGGTTTGGCAATTGTCTGCAGCTCTTTCTTGTAAGCTCTCCTCTGTATGTTCTTACAGGTGGGTAAGTTGCTGCTCAGACTCTCCAGCTGTCATCTTGTAAGCTAATGCCATGCTGACACTCTTACTGTGCATGCTTGATTAGGGATGTGAAAAGAGGTGCTTGCTAGCTGACAGCTGTGCTGGAAGAAGCTCTGAACCTGAGGAGTTCCTCCAGCGAAACTATTTCTTCTGCTTCTGAAGGACAGCACTGTTAGTGTAATCTATTTTAATCGTGTTCTGGTGGCAAAAGATGATGAGTATTGGCACTGTCTGCTGGTACAGACCTAGCCAAAAAGTAATATGGCAATATCCTACTAACCATGTAACTCTTTTATAATAGTCCCAAAAATGGACTGTGTGGTAGAAAACTCCAAATACTAGAAGATGCTGATAGTTGAATTGAAATTAAGGAAAGTATATGGATTTGAGGGGCCTTTTCAGATTTCTACAGATTTCCCACTTAAGTGATGACAGAATTCTTATGTTTTTAAGGTATGCAAAAATTAATGACGTTTAGCTTGCATCACAAGTCTGCTGGGATCTCTGTAATGCTTCCTGACCCTTGAGTTTGGAGGGCTGTGTGAGGATTACGTACTGTGCAACAGAAGAATCAAAGGATCAGCTTATCTTGTAAAGAGATGAGTGTTTGGTTTCTTGCTGCTCTGGGATTCTTAGTCCAGCAGAATAAGTATAGCACAGTTTATTAGAGCCTGTTATTGCTGCACTGCATCCTGGGGACTTGTCATGTGTTGATGTCATTGGGCTGTCATCAGAGTCCCCTTCTCACCAAGTGTGGGAGAGGTGATCTTGGTGATGCTTGGCCCTCTCAGCCTTCTTCAGCTAGGTTTCCAGATGGTGTGTAAGATTGTATTTCTGCTCCCGACCTCACTCTTCCTCTTCTACCTTACTACCTTCTGTGTGACTAACATTGTTTACGTGTGTGACCAGAGTGATCAGCAGTAACTGAATATGGGTAAATATTCACCGGGGCTTTGTGCCTTGTGATGGCAGATATACCCATATGCTGTGGCTTCTCTACAGGAGAAGTAGCAAAAATTTGTGTCATCTTTTTTGTTGTTGTCTCATGTTTAAAGAAGTAGGATTAGATTAATTACGATCGCAATGGCATTTAAAGTTTAGAGGGACTTTCCTTCCCAGGTGATTTTTTTTTTTTTTTTTCCTTTTAGAAGGAACAAGTAAGGTTTTGGTTTCTGTCAGTGGACTAGCAACTTAACTGCTCTAGTTGATAGGAAGCACACAGTTATCATTGTTATATTGGGTTGTGATGGCTATATTCAAACAGTTTAAAAAAAAAATCCTCAGAGGTGTAACTTTCTACATACATCATAGATGGTCTTTTGTTAGCTACCTTACGTTTGAGGATTCTGCTAGAATGATGTAAGCTGATCTAGATATCTAAATGACATCTAGATGCTGTTTAGGTAGCCACTTTATATTTTATTTTGAAATATAAATAAAGTCACTTTGTTTTTTTTTCCCCAGACTAGATAGTGAAATATTTTGTCCTTGTGCATCTCCCTTATGCTTCTGAGTGCACCAGAAGAACTACTGTTGTATTTCTCAAAATGTAGTCTATCAACTGAAAAAGAGACAGCAAGTTCATATTAAACAATATTTCCATTTAAGTCGGATGTAGGCGTGTAGTAGCTTCCTTTCTTCTTCTTCCTCTTCTCCAATCTGCTGTATTTGGCAATGGTTTGTTGCTCAGAAAAGGATGAGAATGACCGTTTTATGCTATTATGGGAACTCTGGAACAAAGGGAGAATTATAAAGAATAGAATCAAATGTGCATTCAGCGTGTTGTATTGGCCACATTTAAAGTGAAGGTGCACAGGAGATGCTCCAAGATGAAAAAATGTATGATAGTGACTGGAACCTGTACATGTTGTCACTCTTTACACCTTTTCTTGTTGCCTAAGAGTCTAGAAATCTGCCAGAGGTGAATAACTTCAACAGTCTCCAGAGGATGTTGCAACTCTGTGCTTAAGGGCACCAATCCCATGCAAGTGTGAATATGCAGAAGTGTCTAGGCCTGGGAATGCACTTTTCTTGTTTCCTTTCTGTTAATTCCCCTACTGACAAAAATAACACATAAAGCCTCTTAAGTTTGCATCCCTACCCTATAGCTGCAGCTTTTAATGTCACTGGGTCAGCAGCCAACTCTTGTGTGTCATCGACTGTGTATAAGTCCATAGCTGAACCACCATCTGTTGTGATTCAGAGAGACAGGGAATGATTTTTTGAGAGTGGTATTTAAAAGAGAAGACCTTAGTGTAAGTGGTTTAGAAAGACTTTACAAAGTATTGTTTGCTCAGCAGTCTAGACTCAGGTGACTAGGGGAGAACCCTAATCCATTAAGAACAGCAGTACTGTCTCATATTTGTGTTGGCATATCATTGCTGACTAAAACTTCTTTCCTGATGGACCTGGTGGAAAAAAGTCTTGTTAAGACATGGACTTGTGCCAGAAAGCGTTCAAGAAGCTGCTGGGATCCTTGGTGATTCTAGGCATAATAAAACTGTGAGGGTCTAGTACTTCTAAGTCTTTTTCCAAATAGGAGATGCCTAATCTTGGTGCCAGCAAACTGGATAATGGTTGCTGAAGAGATGCAAGTCATCTGCAGCCTTCACGTCTGGCCTCTGACCTTCCTGCAAGACAAGTGTTAGCAGGAGGGAAAGCTGCTTAACACACCTAGTGCTTGTTGCAGCAGAACGTCCTAGCGTTCATAGTAATTGTGACAAACTTCTTTTTGCCTTCTCTCCTTTCTTTGTTCTTTAAAATTCCTGCTCCTTACAGTTCGTCCTCCAGTCCCTTGTAGCAGACTTATCACTGATGTCATTGCTGGTAACTCAAGATGAGACTTCTGTACCTCTGTTGAGGGGGAAGAAAATTGTGTAAGCAGGGATTACAATTTCTTCATCATAGCTGGTTATTTTAGGACACTATATGGAGTACTTTCTGAACCTGCACATAGCGTTTCTGTTAAAAAGTTTCAACTCTTCAGCTGTGTTCGTATCTATTAATGCATGACTCGTATCTACTCCAAAAACTCTTTAAATTCAGCTGAAAGTGTTAAAAGTTGCCTCTATAAATGCTGTCGTTATATGGACTTACACTGGCCTGGGAGGAAAAAAAAAGACATTTAAAAAATGTATTAAGGGATGGAGAGTAAAACATCTGTCTGGGTGAGGTGGGTGAATTTGGACAAAGTTCTTTGAAGCTTTATCCAAACGCAAAGGATAAATAGATGAGTTATCAAGCAGTGGATTTTTGCTGACCTGCCATGTGCTTAAGACTTTACAGCAGAAGTTGCACCAGAGAAATGGACAGAGAAATCTATGTGACCCTGGTTATGGTTGCATGAGGCTGCAGATGTTACCATCTTCTGTTGCTTTTGGTTTTCCTAGTCTGCTTTTTCGCTAAGTTGCCAAGGCAGAGCTTAAGAAGCAGTTAATGCTGAATGTCAGAAAAAGGAAGGTGGATGCAGTGATTTAAAATTAACCTGTTGATGATAGCTGCAGACTTCAGTGCTGGTAAGCATGAAACTCCTCAATGAGCATATTAGCAGCTGTTGGATGCATCCTCAAAACTGTGGTTCTGCCTTTGTGTTTCTTTTACCCAGAGGAAGTGAAGCATTCTGATCTGCTACAGTCTCTTGGGTTGCGTGCCTCCCCCCACCCCTCGGGGCAATAACCTGGTGGGAAAGAGTGTGTTAAATCTATTTACAGTCCTTCTAATTTGTAAAGCAGTGTTAGTTAATAAATACTCTTGGCCTTGAAAAAGAAAGCTGCAAAGCAAAAATAACGGAAATTGGCAAACTCCCTAACATCATGAGGAAACTGAGAAGTAAGAGTTGCGTCAGTGTAGAACTCCTAATTCACATCAGGGAAATAAAATTCATCTCCTGAATCTGGTAATAAGCTGACTTTTTTTATCATTAAACTCAACTACTACTCTTTCTCAAGTCCTCTCATTTGAAACTGTCTGTAAACTGTGGGTTATCTGACTAACCATAATTTTTCACCTAGGCTAAATAAAATTGCAAGGTGAAGTTGAAGTTTTCACACATCTCTGTAAAAGCCTCAGTGTAGGATGACCTAGTGCTGCTTCACAGGCTTTTTAGAGCAGAGCAATTGAGAAGGGCGTGCCTCGGTACCAACTTTCAAAAAAGCTGTAAGTTCTGGAAACTTTGAACTTCTCCTTCCTAAGAGAAGTAACTGTTCCTCTGTACCCTGTTTTGAAGGCAGTAAACCTGTCTCCCAAGGTTATTAAAAAACCCCACCATATATATACACATACATATACACGTTCTGGGAAGAACGTGTCCAAAAGCAATTTTGAAACTTCTGTTCTCAAGTATGAGAGAATATCAGTTGCTTTAATATGTGGATCAAATGTGTAAAATTACATGAAACTTAATACCTTTAGAGGGTTTAAACCCTAATCATATTGCATGGCTGAGTCTCTGTGCTGTGTGCCTTATCATTTGAGCCTCCTGATTTTATTTGTAACTCTTCCAACTAACTTTCCTGGGTGTGTACTAGTGGTATTAAATGTGATTGAGGGCAGATTTCTAGAAAGCTCTCGTCATTGTCTCAACTTGCATTTTATTTGGAAGATTAATTAGCTGCAAACCTTTCCTGCCCGGAGGTCAGATGTGTTGTATATAAAGGAGTACATTTTATTAATTGGAAGAGACTTTTAGATTCCATTAGCCGTTCCGGACAAAAGCTACCTAGGCTGAGCTGGTTTAGTGGATGTCTGGTGCTAGTCCATCCTGGTTTATGCCTTCTTCTGGTCCGTAAACCTCATATGGAAGTTTGAAATGCTGAGGAGGAGTAGTTTCTTCGGATCGGGCTGTACAGAAGCTGCTGTGATGCGTTAACACTAATTAGGGTGCAGCAAGCTTTAGGGCCCTCGGGCTGATAATCAACTAGCAGGTTTGTGAAGTGGTCTTGCGTTAGACTAGTTCAGGTACTTGTATGCTTCTAAGTGCTATTTTAACGAGCTTTCACAAGAGGGCAGAGTAGAATTTGCTCCGGGAAGCATAATTGTCTTGAGGCTTATGTATATCTAGAAATGACCCAGCTCAGATTCCTTCAGTGTTACAACAGCAGCACTGGCTGTATTATTCATTGTCCACCTGTATCACATACCATCCTGGGCGTTGTGTGGCTCTTCGCTCGCTGCTTCCCAGTGGAAAAGCCGCAGCCTCTCTTGAGTGTCCCTCCCCAGCGAGGGGATGCTGGAGCATGGAGGAGGAGAGGTCTGTAAACGTACCCCCTGCACCTGCACTGCCAAGGTTTGCTTGTTGTCACGTAGTTGCTGTTAGCACAAAAATCTTGTGGTTGTCAGCACAAGGTAATGCCGTGGCGCAGATAAGCAAGCTCTTGGTAGTTGGCAGACACAATAAAGGAGGTACCTTGCTGCTTTCAAGCAGTTTCCTTGCAACCTGTTGAGTTGTGGTAAAATACGACCAAGCAAGCTACTTGGAAAGGAAATACTGTGTATCTCTAGCTTTATGAATCTTTAAGTATGTTGGCCAATTCTTTTATTACAGTTAGTACCATAATACCCAGGACCATCATCTTTGTTGAAACAGTTCAGAGTCCACAGAGAAGATTAGCTCCCCTTACCCAAACTGAGTTAGTTTTGTGTTGGTTTTTTTTCCCTGCAGCATCTTAGAAGTGTACCCCAATAGTACATTAGTACCTCAATACTGTGCATTCCAGTAATTTACCTAAAAAAGCTTCTTCTGATCTTTCATCACTCTTTGAAGTTTTCTGGCAGGTTATCCTGTACAGTTCAGTGCTACCTCAGTTAATGCAAGGCTGTTGACCTTGAGCATTATAATAGTCTCTATATGTGAAGACTTTCATGTTCCTTTTTTTTTTCTTCCTCCTTCAGGTTGACCCCAAAGATTACACTTTTTCCGGACTTAAAGATGAAACTGTGGGTCGGCTGCCTGGAAAAGTAGCAGGGCAACAATTCATCATTCAGGACTGTGAGAACTGTAGTATCTACATATTTGACCATTCTGCTACAATCACTATTGACGACTGTGTAAACTGCCAAATCTTTTTAGGACCAATAAAAGGCAGCGTGTTTTTCCGTGACTGCAAAGACTGTAAATGCATAGTGGCCTGCCAACAGTTTCGCACGCGGGACTGCAAAAAGCTGGAGGTATTCTTGTGCTGTGCCACACAGCCCATTATTGAGTCCTCCACAGGTATGAAATTCGGGTGCTTCCAGTACTACTATCCTGAGCTTGCTTTACAATTTAAAGATGCTGGACTGA
The DNA here is from genome assembly GCF_001431845.1 of Calidris pugnax. Lineage (NCBI taxonomy): Eukaryota > Metazoa > Chordata > Aves > Charadriiformes > Scolopacidae > Calidris > Calidris pugnax. Next base: position 3,358,559 of record NW_015091257.1, read on the forward strand.
GTATCTTCAATAACACATGGAGCAACATCCATGACTTTACCCCTGTGTCAGGAGAAAATAATTGGGGTCTTTTGCCCGAGGATGCCATGGTACAAGATTATGTTCCTCTGCCCAGCTCTGAGGAGCTGAAAGCTGTCAGAATTTCTACCGATGCTACGAGGAGCATAATACCAATAACTCGAGGACGGAGACAGAAAAGCAGCGATGAATCGTGTTTGGCTGTGTTTTTTGCTGGTGACTACACAACTGCAAATGCCAGGAAGTTAATTGATGAGGTAAGTGACCTTTGTCTGCCTTCAGCTTTTTAAATTTCTAATTGAACTTCCCTCTGGATTGTCTCTGGTTCTCCCTGAAGGGGGAATGAAGAGGCTCTGCTTGTCTATTAACTGTACCAAGCAACTGCAGTGTTTAAAACCTTAAAATAAGGTAAGAGGCTGAAGCTCATCTGGTCAGACAGTTATTTTACAGCTGAAGTCCTGTGACTGGTGCACCTGTCCTTCAGCAGTTCCAGTGCATTTTTCTACCATGGCACACCAAAACTACTTTCTGAAGAAAGCACGTAGTTGATTTGATGAACTTGGCCAAACTTGGAGGAAGTCATTGGCAATGCTTGTGAGAGGGATACAGCCAATTAACTTGTTAGCTGATGGCCCTGAAAGTCACAGCGAATAAAACAGTCTGTCCTGAAAGTTTTTCCAGCACTAACAAAGATTTTAAAAAAAAAAAAAAGTTAAAACGTAAGCCCCTTGCCACCCAGTATTGTAAATTTTTTTTGGAAGAGGCAATGAGTGTTTGTCACAGATGATCAGCTGTCTTTGATTACTTAAATAGCTGGTGCTGTATTATTTTTTTATTATTATTTTTTCCCCTTTGTGAGGCAGCAGCTCCTAAGCTTGGCTGAGTTTGGGCTTTCCTGGGGTTAAAATCTGGGAGTGGCTGGCTGCTTTAAGCACCCTGGAGTGCCAGGGATGACAGAGCAGAGCCAGTAACCATGAGCTACAGCTTCTGAGAGAGTTATCTGCAAAAGATCCCAGTGTTGTGTGATCAACAAAACAACCAGTGGAGCTCCTTCCCCTGAGTTTTTAACTGCAAGGAAAGACAGCTGTAGGGTGTTCCCATGCTCCCCACCCTTTCACTGCCCAGTTGTGTCTTTATGGAACTGAGCTACTAAAGCTACTTGAGTGAAGGGAGATAATGATACTTATGGGTTGTTTTTTTCTGCAGAAGGAATAGCTACAGTAAAGAGGATAACAGATGTCTTCTCCTGTGTTAGTAGCTCTTTAGAAGTTAGAGTTAAGAAGATGCTGAAAGACTAGTTATTGAGATTTGTGGAAATCTTACTGCTCTGTAGATTAATAGATGCTTTGGAAGTACAAATACAGTTGCTCCTTCTCCACATGCTTTTAGCTTCCTATTAGATTTGAAGTAAAAAGCTGTGTGTGTTGGAAAGTTTGTGACTTTTTTTTCCAAAATGGAAAACTCCACCAATGGATAGAAGAGAGTTTGAGCTCATGCTTGACTGAATGGTTGCAGACTAATGAGAACTAACTGTTTGACTCCAGATGCTGAATACTTTTAACTCCCATTAGTTTTGGCTTGTGAAGGATTGTGGGGAAAAAACCCACAACCCTGGGCCATCATATAAAACAAAAATGTTCACATTTACACCTCTAGGTACACTAGGGCAGAGAAGAAAATCTGGATGAATGGAATGAAAATAAACAGAAACGTAGAAAAAGCAAATGGTCTTTGAAAAGAGCAAAGAGGGTCCCTTTGCTCTGTGGCTCAATGTGTATGAGGAAAATGGGTGTATTCCACTGTCACCTGGGTGCTTGAGCCAAACTCTGTGCCTTAGAATTGTTTTTAACATGAATTCTTTCTCTGCTAACAGATGACGGGCAAAGGCTTTCAGCTGGTACAGACTAAAGAAGTCTCAATGAAGGCAGAGGATGCTCACAGAGTTTTCCAGCAGTGTGCATCAGAATTCATTCCACTACTTGAAAAAGGTGAGTTTGTGGTGTTTTATTTCTCTTCTATATCAAGAAGTCTAGCTGTCACTAGGGGGTTCTGGAGAAGAGGAATGAAGGAGGAATTTATGTTTCAAGAGCATAGCGTAAAGCCAGCTGAGATGAGGTTTGGAAGCCTCAGTCAGGCCTTAAACCAGCCAAAACTCCTGAAGACATCAGAAATGAGCTATTCCACATTGTGGCTCTGCCTCCCCTCTAGTGGTCCAACCACGTAGCTCAAGAGCAGTGTCACATGTAGGTCTGTCTGGGATGCTCAAAAGAAGCTCATGCTTTTAGATTTCTGAGTTATCACCATTGGTGCTCAAACACCTAGGTGTTCAGTGTTTCTGTATAGATATTTAAGCAAATCAGTATAGATGTGTATAAAGCAGGCGAGTGTTAAATTCCTGTTTATAACTGATGTACTGTCAGAGTATTTCAAAAGCCTTTTTATTGATCTGACTGTAATGGGGTTTTGTCTCTTCCTGCAGAAGTACTGACATCTTGCCATCTGTTACATGCTAAAGCTCAATAGGAGCTCCCAAATTCAGTAGCAACATGCAGGGTTTTTTTTTCATAGTAACAAAAGAGGTCTACGATGCTCACTGCAAGAATAGGCCAAAAGTTCTTGAGCTTACAAGATGGCAGTCTGGTTTAAAGGCTATTTTGCACCCGTGTGGGAAGAAATAACGTGTTCAGAACAAAACCAGAAAAAGGGGATCTGCAAACAGTGGGTGAGAAGAAGTCTAAAAATCAGGCAGTTTGCTATCTTGGGACTGAGGCAAAAATGCCCAAATGACTCAGTCCTACTCCAGATGTCTGTGAAATGGCTCACTATTTGAGCAGTATCGTCTGACTCACTTCCATGATGCCCCGCGCTCCTTACCATTTTTGTGCCATTGCTGCCTTTCAAGAAGTAAACCTGGAATCCTGCCAGAGTCTCTGCAAAAATGAGCATGGAATTGCAGATATTTTCTTCGCAGATAACACTGTACTTTGAAGCTATGGTTAAGTGTTTTTAATTCTTTATCCTGCATTATGGCTGCTGAAGCAAAAGCCGCAAAATGCTTCTTGCAAGCTTCACAATTCCCTCTGGGTTGAGAAATCTACTGTTTCAATGCCAAGCTTGGAAGTCGTATTGATTCTAGGTGAAACTATCTTCTAGGTCCAGTGGTTGCTTTGGAGTTCAATGGAGATGGTGCTGTGGAAGCATGTCGAAGCACTATAAATGATGTTTTTAGTGGGACCAAGGTAAGCTGGTGTATTGCTTTATTGACAGAAAACATTACAGAAAGACTAAGGTACTTCATAGTCAGCTGGAGCATTGATGTACTAAATGATCTTTTTAAGTATCTGAATATCCTATTTTTTTTTTTTGGTTTGGGTTTATTTGTACTCAAACCTCAAGTTGTTTTTTGGATACAAGAAAAATTGCCCAAGGAAAAAGAGTACTAAATCCTTATACACGTTGAAGAATAGATTTCCACTTAAAACTTCGATTTCACATGACAGTAAAAACAAGTTGTATAAATATAGTAGGGAAAAGCTCCGCTCCAAGTCGTATACTGAAGTCTGCTTTGTGATGTCCTAGTCTATTAAACCCTGACAAAGATAATATGGGATTTCAAATTTTTCAAGGTTTACTTTTGCTGTGTTGGATATTGTAGAATGCTTTTCTTCAAAGGCATTTTGCTTTTTTCTTCTGTCAGCTTATTTTACTGTAGCTTCTTCACACCACACCTCCTCTTTGCTTGCTGTCCCCATTTCTCTGAACGGCAATGGTTTTGAGAAAGTTTCTGGAAACAATCACTCTTGATAGTGAAGGGGTGACAAACCCTTTGCTTTTAAGCAGCTGTTCAAAGATGACTAGAATGTCTTTGAGACATAGTGTCCATACAACTCCATGTTGTCTTTCAGTTCAGTAATACTTTTGAAAGTATTACTCGGAACTAGACGGCCCAGTTTCTGGAAAACAGTCATCTTGTAATAAGCCATCTCAAATGCAGCTAATGTTTGGCTTTTTTGGTGTTTCCTGCTGCACCAGCAAGATCCTAATGGCTCCCTGAGTCTAAAGAACGCTACAACTACAGTCTGGGCAGTGTTGTGATACTACTGATTCTTCTTTTGACCCAAAAGTCGTCACTGTAAATTTTACCATAAAAATGGCCTCTTTAAGCAGGAACTTAGTGGCTTTCTTTAGTTTAGTTAACATATTTTTTTCCCATAAAGAACAAAGACAACACTGGGTAGGTAATTCACTGGTTCTACATCTTTTTCTCATGCAGCTAATGTTTGGCTTTTTTGGTGTTTCCTGCTGCACCAGCAAGATCCTAATGGCTCCCTGAGTCTAAAGAACGCTACAACTACAGTCTGGGCAGTGTTGTGATACTACTGATTCTTCTTTTGACCCAAAAGTCGTCACTGTAAATTTTACCATAAAAATGGCCTCTTTAAGCAGGAACTTACAGTGGCTTTCTTTAGTTAGCATATTTTTTTTCCATGAAGAACAAAGACAACACTGGGCAGGTAATTCACTGGTTCTACATCTTTTTCTCTATTCAAAGGCTGAAGTGATATGAATTATTAGAACAAATAAAATTTTATATTTTCCTCATTAAAATGACTGGTGTCTGTTGTTACAACACTACGAATGCTCTGATCTCAGATGCATCCAGAAACCTCAGTGTGTACTTCATGCTGTGAAGTAAGCGTTGTTCTTGGACGTGATCTGTAGTGTTTGGGTTCAGTTTCAAATATGAAACTACTTACTGCATTTGGATTTAAAATTTCTGTTTACAGCCTGGTTCCATAGTAAAACCTTCCTCAATTATTAAATACTTGCTGCAGTGAATTAAGAAGCAGGGCTTCCTGAGAAAGGGCTTCCTTTTTTTAGATAAAATGTAGCTCTAAAACTTCTGGGTTATGGATCCCTACACAATTCAATATCATGAATCTACATTTTTTTAGGAAATGTATTTCTTGCTTGGGACATAGTTTAGAAGCAATTTAGGGAGGGCTGGCTTTTTTTAGATAAAATGTAGCTATAAAACTTCTGGGTTTGTGCATGGATTCCTACACAATTGAATATCATGAATCTACATTTTTTTAGAAAATGTATTTCTTTCTTGGGACATAGTTTAGAAGCAATTTAGGGAGTAACAAACTTCAGACTTATTACTGCCAGAAGGTTCAGGAATGCTCTGTAGGATGGTTTCGCCTCATTGTTGGCTGCCCTTATCGTGTTTGAGAGTTGTTATAGTGCTCAGAAAGAATTATAGGTATCCTTGATAGGATAGAAACAATGACGAAAGCTCTTAGTAAGACATGTATCCTATAAGACTTTTCAGGAGACTAATCTGCTTTTAAGCAAGTGGCTACATTTGCATTTAAAAACCACAGTTAAAAATGATTAATTTAATCTGTTAATAGCCTTAATTTCACCAGTTGTTTTTTTTTTCCTGAAATAAATCTGATAGACAAGTCTAGATATTTTAGTAAGGGCAGAAAAGTTCTTCAGTAATAGCACCACCAGAACTTTGAGTTGTTTGGTAGAAACAAGGAGAGCTGGAAAAGTTCTTCAGCAATAGCACCACCAGAACTTTTTGAGTTGTTTGGTAGAAACAAGGAGAGCTCTGTGCTGTGCATTTAAGCAGACTTCCTATTTGTGTGAACTTTGTATGTTTACGCTCTTTTCCTCTGACATTCTTTCTGGTGTGACCTTTCTGCACTCTTTTGGTGTGCTTTCTAGTATTGTTCCTCCGTCTCATCACTTATTTGTAAAATACTCTGCAAAATTTAAATTGTAATATCCTGGGTGGAGTCCTCAACACAGGAAGGACATAGACCTGTTGGAACGGGATCAGCAGAGGGCCACAAAAATGATTGGAGGGCTGGGGCATCTCTCCTGTGAAGACAGGCTGAGAGAGCTGGGGTTGTTCAGCTTGGAGCAGAGAAGGCTTTGGGGAGACCTTGTAACAGCCTTCTAATACCTAAAGGGAGCCTACAGGAGAGCTGTAGAGGGACTCTTTATCAGAGAGTGTGATAGGATGAGGGATAATGGTTTTAAACTGAAAGAGGAGAGATTTAGATTAGATACTAGGAAGACAAGGGGAGACCTTGTACCTTAGGCCTTCTAGTACCTAAAGGGAGCCTACAGGAGAGCTGTAGAGGGACTCTTTATCAGAGAGTGTGATAGGATGAGGGATAATGGTTTTAAACTGAAAGAGGAGAGATTTAGATTAGATACTAGAAAGAAATTCTCTACTCTGAGGGTGGTGAGACACTGGAACAGGTTGCCCAGGGAAGTTGTGGATGCCCCATCCCTGAAGGTGCTTAATACCAGGCTGGATGGGGCTCTGAGCAACCTGGCCATCCCTGAAGGTGCTTAATACCACGCTGGATGGGGCTCTGAGCAACCTGCTCTAGTGGGAGGTGTCCCTGCCCATGGCAGGGGGTGGGAACTTGATGATCTTTAAGGTCCCTTCCAACCCAAACCATTCTATGATGCTGAAAGAAGGTATTCAGTTGTGACCATGGTGCCAATCCCTGTTGCTCCAAAGAACTGTCACATAATTAGTATATGTTCTCAAGTCCTTTCAAACAGAAGTCTACCATGTCTTCAAGCAACAGTCTAGGAAACTACTCACTTTATAGTATTTATTTTTTTTAATCAGAAATTTACTGGACAATAGAATACTCATCTTGAAAAAAGTTTAAGTAAACCAAATCAAGGAGCAAAGTTTACAAAGGTATTCTGAGCTGAGGCAGAAAAGTGGTGTCTAAAGGAGCATAGTCATCTGGAATAACCCAGTGCACTTCAGTGTTGGCACAGCCAGCCAAGTTATTCTGATGTGCTGAGACAGTGATAATTTCCTCTTGGGGTATAGAAAATACAAGATAGTAAGAACTCGATTTAAGTTTTTGATTGAGGCTATCGCTTGCATGTTGAGATTGATGAACAGCCACCACACTTTCTGTTACACTGAACTAATCTGGCATTGCCTAAGGCATTTTTAGTTGATTTGCTGAAAGCTTGCAAAGATGACTGTCCTGGAGCTTGGAATTTCACACGCGTTGATCAGTTTTGCAAAATGCAAATATAATTGAAGTTATTTAAAAAAAACCCAAAACATCTGATGAAGAAGCAACTACGGTTTTTTAGGGGAATATAGTGCAAGGGACTCTTTCTTATGAATTCTGCTTTTCTGTTAAAGGCAAGCTTAATGGTAGCGTAAGGTTTCTGTGTGTTTGTTTCCTTCATACACTCCCTGCCCCGGACAGAGTTTGACTTTACTTCCTACAGTCCCAGTGCACTTCAGTGTTGGCACAGCCAGCCAAGCTATTCTGATGTGCTGAGACAGTGATAATTTCCTCTTGGGGTATAGAAAATACAAGATAGTAAGAACTCGATTTAAGTTTTTGATTGAGGCTATCGCTTGCTTGTTGAGATTGATGAAGAGCCACCACACTTTCTGTTACACTGAACTAATCTGGCATTGCCTAAGGCATTTTTAGTTGATTTGCTGAAAGCTTGCAAAGATGACTGTCCTGGAGCTTGGAATTTCACACGCGTTGATCAGTTTTGCAAAATGCAAATGTAATTGAAGTTATTTAAAAAAAACCCAAAACATCTGATGAAGAAGCAACTACGGTTTTTTAGGGGAATATAGTGCAAGGGACTCTTTCTTATGAATTCTGCTTTTCTGTTAAAGGCAAGCTTAATGGTAGCGTAAGGTTTCTGTGTGTTTGTTTCCTTCATACACTCCCTGCCCCGGACAGAGTTTGACTTTACCAAGCAAAATACATCTAAACAGACACTGGCTGAAGCAGTGATGCCTGAGTAATGGAGCCCAAAAATTTTAATTCTCATCAGTGGAATTTTAGGGCTATTCTGTCACGCAGTGGAAACCGGCAGAGTTGTGCCTCTCATGAAATGCAAAAGTAAAAATAACCGTTACTGGCTCCGAATGAGCAAAGACTACTTGAACTTCTTTATTAGTGGTGCATAACTATTTCTTTGTTTACTAAAACAGGTTTTTGTATCGGAGAGCAAGGCATCGGCGTCTCAAGATGTAGACAATTTCTACAACTTTGCCGACATGCAGATGGGAATGTGAAGTTTAACATGAAGGTGTTCACGTACGGTTTGTCTTGGCACTTGGATGTCACTTGGCTTGAATATTGCGGTGGTATCTGAGTTTTGTCACTTGGTTTTGTATTTCTCATATATCCCTTTTATAAAGCTTTTTGGTGGTTTTAATACCGTATTTCCTGAACTGGAGTAAATGGCACAGCTCCCCATATGCGTTGTGTTTGAAACTTGTATTTTGACTCCAGAAACAATGGAGGTTTTCTACTAACTTTTTACAGTGATTTCTAAACTTCTATTGACACTTGAATGTTTCTTTTCGACATCTAATGGTAAAACATATTTGAAAAGTGCAGTGCTGATCCCAATTTGATGCAGTAGTAATTGTTATCTTTAACTCGGACACGTTGTTTAGAAAGTGCGTTTATGTGAAACTCACTGTTCAAAACTTTCCCACATGCAAATTTGTCTTCACTGGGGGCCAGGGAGGAAGCTGTAGTCATTGACTTTTTCTGAAAGCCTAGTCTGAAATGAATTCTCCTTATAGCATGCTTTCAGAAGCAGTGCCTGACTTATAAAATGTACATCTGGCTTATTCTTCTTCTTCAGCATCTCTTTTGAATAAAGTTGTTTGCAGCAGCATTTATGCTGAGGCTTGTCATTAACAGCAGTCTGGTAAGTGAGCACTTGCCAGGCTCTTCTGCTCCGAGGTGAGTTCTGAGCATGAGGGCTCTGCTGAAGATGCTCCAAGCTCCACCCAGGCTCTCTGGTGATACAGCTGCCTCCAATATTCCCAAATCATGTATGGGACATTCGTGAGGTTTCCTTGGACTCGAAGCAATAAGTCTCTGGCACCATGTTGTTTGCTAGAAGGAACATACAGCAACCAGGGGCAAGAGAAGGTCTCTGATGGCATTTAAAAGCCTCTTCCTTGCTAGACCCCAGGAGCAAGGTTTTACACTCGGTAGTAGTAGTATGGAAAATTTGGCTGTAAAGTACTACACGCTGCTGTAGGGTTTATTTTGGATTAATTCTAAAAACAGACCAAAGAAGTGCTACTAGCATTTTGGGAGATGCATTTTAATAGTGGTCAGTAAGGACGCTTATTGCTACATAATGCATATTACAATGCAGATCTATATGGATATTAAATACATGATTGATTTATTTTTTTGCATATTACATTCTTGCTGATTTTTCTATACAAACTTAAAGCTTATGGCCAGGTTTACAAGCCCTCTAATACTTGAACAGTTTGTGCATGCAGATGTACAAAACCAAATTTCTTAATGAAAATAGTGGCTTGCCAGTTTATGTAGCCTTTGCAATCCATTGAATGGACTGGGGCTGTGCTGAGGTGCTAAAGCAGTAATTTCCTTCTTATGCTCATCTGTCAATAGGGAAGATCTTGTGCATCTTAACTGAATATGAGTCTCGACTCATCAGTTTCACAGCTCTGGAGCTCCAAAAGTGGGTGGCTAAAAACACATCTCTTCCTCATTTTTTTTGAATTAGCACAGGAAAGAATCTGTTCCCCTGAAACTCATGATTCTGTCATGCCTGAGAGGTGTTCTGAGCTGTCATTTTGTCGCTACTAGGCAAATGCTTGCCCTTAGTTTAAGCTATATATCGAGAATATGTCCTTAGGACCTCTTGTTAAAGTTATGCATGGATTAAATAAGGAAGAGTATCTCCTGAAGTCACTAAACCATTAGTGTACTGAAGGTAAGAAAAATGTCACTTTTGTGAATGGTTTTATTTCGCTTTGTCAAATAAAAACAAACTGCCACCAGAATCTGACTGGTGGTGGAAATTGTCACTTATTTGCACTTAGCCAGCCAGAATTTTTTTCATATGTGTGAGGAGAGGCTGTGAAAACAGCTAGAAATCTTAGATCGGTCTCCAAAGTAATAATGCAGCTAATCTATGAACGTTTGCAGGAATTATTCTCGATATATACAGCAAATGTATTTTTCTGGTATGGACAATTACTTCAGAAATGTCATCGTGTGATTTATCTAAGCAGTGTGTATATTGGACCTTCTTGGTCTCTAACCTTTTACACATAACATTTCCAAACTTATACGCTGACACATGATTATATGTATGTTTATAGTTTATTTTTTGTATCATCAACCTGCTCTGGAAAAAAAAAAGTGCTAAATTGATTTTTGTAACTACTTTTGCTGGAGGACAGAATGATTAACTGAAAATTAATCTAGGCTTGAAACAGCAGAAAAACTTTTCTACATGGTAGGAAAGAGCAGTGTTGCATTTTTTTTTATTATTTTTACATTTATAGCCTGGTTACCAATATAAAGAGTTTTTAATTAAAAAAAAAAAAGCCTGAATAATGAAGGAGTTTCTCAATCCAATTATTTATCTTTTGACTTCAATTTCTTGTTAACAGGTGTTAAAAACACTTGTAGCCTAAGCATCAGGTATTGTACGTGTTATGGAATGGTACGTGCTTCATGTAGTCTTTGTATGTTTGTTGTATAGCTTTTTATGTCATTTGTATTGCACTGTGAATGTGATTCATAATAAATACTGAAAATGTAAACTCTGGATTGTCAAAGACTTTTTAAAATTATAAAATATTGCAAAGCGTAATTACATTATATGAAGTATAAAACCCGAATTCCGTGTTTAAACAGGGACTTCAAATAGATACTCACAGTTAATTGAAAATAAGCATTAACTCTGCAGTCATCCATCCTCCAAAAAAGGTGAATTTTTGACAGCAGGGATTTTTCCCCAGAGTCACTGAGGATATGATTAACTTTACAGTGCAGTTTTCCTAGTAAAATATGGAAGAAGGTATTTTTTTTTTTTTATCAAATTGTAGAGATACAAGTACAGAGATTCCTGGATGGAGACTGTTTAAAGCACTTCTCCCTGATCTGTGTGTGCATGTGGTTGTTTCTTTTTGGGGTTTTGGGGGGTTGTTTTGTTTGGTTTTTTTTAACTTGAAAAAGCTTTGTGCTTTTTAACTGTGCTTACCCCTTTTGGTACTTGATACATGCTAGTGATGTGCTTACAGCAAAACCAGATTGTGGTGGTTATACTAGTAGAATTGTTCATTTAGAAAGCAATTCCTTTGTATATCCCATTTAACATCTGAAAGCAGTTAGACATTTTATAAACTTCCATACTCAGCTTTAAACTGGTCAGAAATTACAATCTTCCAACTACAGATGGACTGGAGTAACTTTCATGAAGCCTGAATGTTTGCTAAGCACATGAAGTACTGTATCAATATAATTTTCTTTTGTATATTGAGTTAAGTTGTAAAACTTTAAAGAATCAAAGCTTTTGGTTTACACTTAGCTATTACTGTATAATTTTACAAATTAAAAAAAATATATCTTGTACCCCAATTGGATCTGAGTGGCCTATTAATCTTTTTTACATAGTATCTAATTCGTAGCAAAGCTGTTCTTAAGTATTTTCACAATTTGTACCAATCACATCCTCAAATGCTAACATCCAGAAGCTTTGTATCTGTGCCCCAGTTGCTAGGAAGTCACCCTGCTTCATTTGACATATCTAATAGTCATGCATAAAATGCATGTATTTAGAAGTAATCCACATTCCAGGCTGCACTTCATAACTGGGACAGATTTTTTTTTTATTATTCAATTCTGAAAAGCAGTCTGAAACTTCTTATTACAAAATATGTGCTTCGGTCATTCTGACTGATACAGACAAAAATGAGTTTTACTGTCTTAAGCATCAGTGAGAACTCTGTAGCTGAGTATCTTCTCTGAAATGCTGGCTTTTAAGTCTTTAGGCTTTATTCATACAGCATTCAGCTTTCTGTGCATATTTAAATTGGCGTTTTTGATAATATCTTCTGGAAGGTGTCAATTCCCCAGGCTTTTTTCCTAAAGATTTAATAAAAGCCGCTGTGAAATTAATCTTTTGAGACCTAGTAACAGCCCAGGTGCCTGCCTGAATAGTTCCTAAAGTCTAGGATTTTTGCTATCAAGTTCCTTGTTTACTTCTTTGGACCTTTTGTGCCACTTCTTTTTTTGAATTAGTGAGTAAGCTTTCTGATTCCCTAAGGGTGACAAAGGTCTTTAGAGGTCTGCAGGAGCAGCTCTTCCAAGGCATGCTAAAACCCAATCTAAACCATCTAAATTCTAGTCCAACAATATTAAAAGCTATGAATAAGTGCCGATGGTAAGTATTGTCTCTGGCATGCACGGGTTTCAGTGGGATGGTGCAAGCAGGCTCTGTAGCACTTCAGTAAGTTGTGTGGTGTAGTACTGCCTTCTTGCTGCAGCATATGTTGGAAGGCATCTCTGTGGTGGTCCTGGACACCACAGAGCTCACAGTACGAGCTACAGCAATTTGCTGAGGCTGATGATTTTTGAAAAATAACAACTTGCTGTATTGCCATCCTGGAAGTTTTTGTTAGAGCTGTCTAGTCTGAGCTCTGTCTCACAACACAACCATCTACATATGGGAAAACTTTACAAGCATCAAACCTGGTAAAAGCAGGATGTGCAGGAGGTTTCACCGAATGGTTGGGAGTCATGGTGTGTTAACAGACCAGGCGTTAATACCTCGGTGTCCAGTTTGATAGAAGGGTGCTTTTTACTGCTTTCATCTCTTCAGGATGCCTGGCTGCCATAAGGCAGTTGCTGGTAATGTTTGTGGTCATGCAGTCTTCCTGATGCACATGTAGTCATCACTGGTTCTGAGTAAGAGAAGAAAAGGAGGGAGAAGTGAGAGAAGCTTTTAAAAAAGCTCTGAAGTTTTCTGAGTACACAAAGAAAAATGTGCAACTGCTCATTCCTTTACTTTTTTTAGTGGATCTAGTGGTAATCCCCAGCTATGTACAATTTCATGGCTAGAGTATCTGAGCATCTTCTCAGAATATATTAAGCAATGTGACTGTCAAGTATGAGTCGTCCTCTTTCCAGTAGCACAAGGCTTTAAAATTGCCAGCGTTGTCAAGGATCTAAGAGATCTTCCAAATACAGGGGGATTTCCCTCACATCTTTCTGTTAAAACCTGTAACAGCTATAAGCTGTAGACAGTTTGTCCTTAAAGCATCAGGTAAAGTTGATAGGTAAGAAATTACGGTGGGGCTAAGGAGCTCTTGAACAATGTTTAGATGAGCATTTGTCTGGTGTTCCCAAATGATTCTACCCAAATGAGGCTAAATTTCAGGCTAGGCACCTCTGCAGCACTGGGAGCTCGAAGGACTCTGGATGACAGTGGTATGTGTATTTCTGCTTTTGCAACTTCATTTTACCACAAGTATTGTGGTGAAGTTGTCCCAGTTCAGAGTCATGTGAGAATCTCAACTTTCGTTTTTAGGCATCTTTTGTCCTTGTCATAGTGAAGAAAACTTGAAGTTTTTTTGCTGTTTGACCCATTAAAAAATAAAAAAAAAAGCAACAAACTTTTTTTTTTTGGGGGGGGGGGGGGGGGGGAAGATCACTTCCCTCCCAACTGACATGGATGCTGAGGGCTGTAGGGAGGTTTCCCCCAAACTGCCCAGCATGGCACTGGAGAGGCAGCTAACTTTCCAGCTCTTTGGGGCAAGATACACAACTTGTTTCCTCGCTAACACAAGCATAAGATGTATTCTCTCATTCTGTTTTGTTAGGTACGTGCATGCGTTTAAGGTACAGAGCTGATAGGTTTTGAAAGCTGCTGGCAACCCTCTCCGTTCTGCGTGGAAGGAGAAAGATAAATCGAAGATCTCCCGAAGCACACAACTTTGAACTTGTCAGATCCTGGGAAGTGAAGCTTGGCACGTTTTGCTCTAAAGAGAGTAAAAGCTTCATGATTGTGGAAGTACTTTTCTTTTTTTTGTCTGAATGTGCTGATCTTTTTACAAGGGGAGACCTTCCCTCCCTCTCCCCCACCCCCCCAATTTCTGAAGTTGCTCCATAAAAACCACTTCAGGGGCTTTTTTTTTTTTTTTTTTTGAAAGGGTTCTGGAGATTAAATGGAAGGGCTGTGCTATGACCTGAGGGCATCTTTTGACAGCCACCCTAACAGGTGCTAAAGGATTGGGTTCAGTGTTAGAGGTAAAGACGATCTTTTGAAGCTCTGAGTGCTCTTTGCTTCTGTTTCTAATAGCGAGTACCTGAAAGGTTTTTAGTCACAAGAGGGTTTAAAGACAAGTAGCCATACTTAGATGAGCTTCTGCTTTGCATTTTTTTCCCCTCCCCAGAAGAATGGAATTTACTCCACAGTGATAATTGGCTGCCTCGTTTGCAGGTGGGTGTTTGTGCTTTATGGTAACGCTTCAATAATTTTGCTCATTTGTGAAAAGAAAATAAGGGGCTTGAGCTTTTCTCTCTCTCGCCAGTAGCTGCCAATGCTTGCTCTGGTTTCGAGGACGTTGTGTCGAGGTTTCATCAATGGTATCTGATCTACCGGTGAAGCGAGTTTTATGCAGCCTCTACGTATTTCAAAGAAAGGTGGTATTACCAGGCTTCGTGTATTTCTTATCAGAGACAACTGGAATCGCTGCCCATGGAGGTTTCCACCTGCAGGCTGGTGATGCTGCGGAGACTCGGAGGTAAGGGGTATGAATTAACCTCCCAGGCTTTCCCAATTCTTATTTCCCCCGCTACTCCTCCATGGTACTGTGGCACACGTGTTGCCTTTTACTTCTCTGACATCTGATCAGAGAGAGCAGATTTTGAAGAGAAAAAAAAAAACCACCAACTTTTCTGTTGAAATTCGCTGAAATACTTCTAAGTTTTTCAACTAGAGGTGCTTCTTATGTGGCTCCAGTCCATGTTGAACTCTGCGTGACCCTACTTCTCAGATGTTAAACATTACTTCAGTATAACTTTCTTAATACCCTAATATACTACGGGGCAGCCTTTGTACAGCTGAATAATGACTTGGTTCAACTTGAGTATGGTATACATGTAGACATTATTTTATCCTGACCGTATCTCTTACGCTTCTAGTTTCCAGCGTGTTCCTCCCTTGGGAATACTTCATGTTTGTGCTATATTTTATCAACACGTTAACATCTGGCTTTGTAAATTCCTTATATTCTCTAGGTGCATAAAAGCATCTGTAGTTCGTCCTTTCTCGAGAAAATGTGGGAACTGTGTTGCATATGTCTTTTAAAAAAAGAACAACAGTGTACAATCTGCTTCCTATTTGTTCAGCTTGCACGGTGTTCCTATAGAAATGCATAGCAAATGTAAATGCATTTCTGTGTAAATTCTTGTTAAAAGGTAAATAGTTTTCTAGAAGTCACACGGGATGAGATAATGAAAACGGTATTTGCACGTAAAAGCATTTATTGAAATTAGTAGCCCCCTGGACTTTCTGCCACAGGTTTTCCTGTGTTGCCTGTCTTTTGGCCCTGAGCCCGCCCTGTACACCTGTGGATTTACTGTAGAACTAGAGGTTTGGATGTTGTCTTCTCCTGACATGTGACAGCCAGTGCAGGGCTGTGTGTGTGATCCCAGGCACGAGAAACGAAGGTAGCTGTGCAACACCTTCCCCAGGTTGGGCTGCGTCTGCTCCTGATGAAGTCATTCATATATAAAGTAATCTGGCAGGAAACTTCTCATAGGAATGTTTCCTTCACTGATGGGAATATACGTTCTTCATTGTCCTTCAGAATGACGGACACTTTATACACTCTGCTAAGTGGATTTTATAGACACACAAAAAACCAGAAATTGTTTTAAAATCCAAGTGAAAATACATTTGAAAATGGTTTCTGTTTAGTTTAGCTGAATCAGACTTTAAAGTCCTTTTTATGACTAGAAAACAGGTCTTTTTCTGTAGCGCATGGCCTTAGTTTTTTATCACTCTGAATTCTCTTCACTTTGGACTCAAATCTCTTGGGGAAAAATCAGTATTGCTGACCCTGCTGCATGGACCACCCGATTTGAGGATCCCACAAGCGGTGGTGGTGGTGGGGAGCGTTCTTGGCATTTTACTTGATATTGTGGTTTTCTGAAGCTGCTCAGAGTGTTTTCCTGGCCAGTATATATTAATGAACAGAAGGCAAATGAGGTGATCGCTGGTGCATGAAGGAAGTCATACGTGTCAGCATCGCTGCTTGGTTGCGGTCTAACTGCATTTGTAGAAAGCTACACCTCATATTACATGCAGGAATATTAACAAGCTATTCAAAAGAAAAAAAAAGATCAGTTGGTATTGGTTTTTTTTTTTGCAGCAGGTAGTAGATCCGTAGAAGTCCTTGCCAGCAGTGATTTAAAGTCAGAAGCCTGCATGGATTCAGTTAAAACTGACTTGGACAAGTACTTGGAGAAGTGATCTGTTGAGGGTGGATTACTTAACAGAGATGCCACATCCTGCTTGGGAAATCTGAGTGAAAAGTAGTTGGAGGCTTGCAGAGTAGTTGGAGGAAGTTTCTTAGTGTGGATGCCCACTTGGGCCAGGAGGAAGTGGATGCAGGGGGCCTGTGACTCAGTAGAGCAGGCGGGAGGCTGTTGAGCTTGATGGAACATTTGGCCTGAGACAGTGTCTCCTTTCTTTACCCTTCCGTTTCACCTCAGCCCAGGCTGCTGCCTGGGAACACTGCAGCAGTGCAGCTCAAGCCTGTCAAACTGTCCCTGCCATGCTTGCTGCTCGTCTCTTTGCTCCTTTTCCTTTGTACTCCTCGTTATTATATTCTTGCTGTTGCTTCTCGCTGCCTGGCCTAGAGAGAGGGGTGTATCCCAGGTTTCAGACTCCAGGTTTGGTTTCCTTCTCTGCCCAGTTTCCATAGCCTTTCCGTGCCCCAGTTACTGTGTGTGCGGAGAATGGGGCTGCAGCAGCTGAAGGGTGTCCTGTAGATAAATCTCCTTGGAAAGGAAGGTAAAAAGGGGTTTGCAGTGCATTTGATGCAAGTGATACTTGGCAATAGCGCTACAGGAAACGTGCGTGGGTGTGGGGCCTAATAACGGAGGAAATTTGCCATATTTTTGCCTTGTTTGCTTCTTTCTGAAGGATGCTGCCCACCGTGCTTTCTGTCAAACGTTGTTTCCACGGGGAGCTCTGTCAGGGCCCCAATGATTAACACCAGCAGCCGGCTAAAAGCTGCCCTGAGGCAGACTTTACGCTCCTCCTTTTACAAGTTGTGCCACTTGGTGTAAAACGTCCTCCATTTAGCATGGGGACGGGCGCGCGGTGCCCTCGGAAACTGAGGGAAGGCAGGTGGGATGTGGGGAGGCCACCGGCCCCCTCCGGCCCCCGTCACCCAGCCCGCAGTTGCCCAAAGGCTCGGTTGCGGGTGGCTCTGGGGGGCGCGGGCCGGGTCCTGCCGCTCGCTTTTCATCTGCCCCGGGCACCTGGAAGGGAGAGGCCACCTCCCGCCTCTCACCCGGCTCCCCTCGGGCCTCCTCCCGCGGGCCTGAGGCCGAGGCCTTCCCCTCAGGCCCCTTCCCGCCCGCCGGCCGGAGCTCCGCCGGCGCAGCTGGCAGGAAGGCCGGGCCCGGCGCGGCGCGGGCAGGGAGGGAAGGGGAAGAGGCGGGGCCTGCAGCCCAGCAGTGTCAATAATACAATAGGGCTCTTGTGCGCCCGCCGCCGCCGGAGGAGGAGGAGGAGGAGGAGGCGGCGTGGGGCGGGCGGCGGGGCCGGGGCCTGGCTGCGGGCGCGTCGAGCAGCC
>NW_015091257.1:3376750-3457989 GCF_001431845.1 Calidris pugnax
TTGCGGAGCGCGGCTGGGCGTGGCGGCGGGGCGGAGGGACAGACAGACAGCCGGGCAGACAGACAGACAGACAGCCGGGTGCTTGTCCGCTGCCCAGCACCGCTCCGCCAGTCCGTCGAGGAACTTGCTAGAACTGAGTTTGACAATGAAGCGGTAGCGCAGCCCGCCCGCCCGCCCCGCCGAGGTAAGTTTTGTGCTGGGCAGCGGGCGCGGAGAGCGGCCCAGCGCCTGCGGGAATGATGGCAAAAAAAGGAAAAAAAAAAAAAAGGGGGGGGGGGGGAGTTTAAAGCAAAACAGAGTCTTTTTGGGGGGGGAATAAAGAGAACGGGGACGGGATGGTCCCGGCTCCGCTGGTTCTCCGCACCGGGCGCCTTCCTCCCTCGCACGGTGTGTCGCCGGGACGATGCTCGTCTCTCTGCAAAGGCAGGGATGGCTTCCCTGGGCAGCAGCAAAAGTCGCACTCGCAGATAATTCTGTGGGGGTTAATTGGGAGAGTTGGTGTCTTAACATACATCCCAATGGGAAGAATAAATACTGCTTTTTTCTTTCTTTTATTTTTTTTTCCTGTTTTTCAACTGCAGTTCTTTTATGAAAAGCATTTCTAGTTATTTGAAGAGTTAAGCTATTGTTCACAAATTGTTTTAATGAGTGGCTCTGTACTCTAATTAAAATATCACTAAATTAGCGTTGTACTTTAAAGCCGTATTATTATTTTTTTCCACGTTCAGGAGAAGAGGATGCTAGAGACTGCGTCCAGTTGTGATGTAGAAATCCTATGATTAAAACCCTCTAGGAACTTGAAAGCTGTTGTGCCTCTCTGCTAATGTAAAAGGGCCTTTGCACTAAAACTGAGAGATTAAGAGAGCTGTATTTTGTCTTGGTGCATGCAAAATGTTTTATCTGCAGCCAACTTTTTACGTCACATTGGTGCTTGTTGTGGGCTGTTCCGTGGAGCATCTCGAGCACACCTGCTAATCTCTGCAAAGCGAGACGGTGTCTTCGCCACGGTTAGAGCTAACCTGAAAATGTGAGAGCCGGATGGGTTTAGAGAGGAAAGGGCCTGTCAAGCCTGCCACGAGAGTTTCCTGAGCAGGACATCTGAAAAGCCTTCACCTGCGCTCACTGAAGGGAGAAAATGCAATTTGAAGTTGCTTTAGTTAAGAAAGTGCCTTTTCAAATTAAAAGCAAGTTAGTGCTTTCAGGATCCAAAGTTTTGGGTCTTTTTTTTTTTTTTTTTTTTTAAATTGAACTTCTGACCCAATCTCCTCTCTGTGTTTTAATACTGTAAATAATTGATCATACTGATAAAACATTTTGGCTGGACCAAAGCTAACATTTGCCCTTAATATCTTCAAAATCAATCAAAGTAACACTAAGGGGCTCAGCGTGGAGCCAGTTTCACAGGGGCCATTAAACTATCATTGTGGTCCAGGCATTTGTTTGAATAAATTGTTTGTGTTTGTTATCATTTCTTAGTTTTTTTTTTTTTTTTTTTTTTAAACTGAACTTCTGACCCTTTGCAGACTAGACTTGACATGCCCTGTCTTTAATGCCAAAGTGGAGCAGAAGAAAGCTCTCTTCTGAAAAAGTTGGGCTTTGCATGCAGTATAAGTCATGAAAATAACAAGAGCTGTTTCTATTACCTGTCCTGCATTTGATGTTTCCTCTTTCTAGGTTCCTTTTACAGAGCAGACCTCCCTCCTTCCCCTAGCAGGAAAAAGTTGAGTCAGTCAGTGCAACTGTGGGGTTTTTTTTTGTTTGTTTTATTTCTGTTATGTACTCGTAGCAGGCACCAGCGAGGATTTGCTAGAGACCTGATGCAGGAACTTAAGCTGGAACTTGGCGTTTATTGGCAAGGATGCATGGGATCTCGTTAAAATAATGAAAATCCTCCGTAAATATAAAAATCTGGGCTAGGGGATCTCAGTGTAGTGTCAGAATAAACCCAGCATTTTCCTTCTCTGTGTTTCCGTGGACTTCCTCTCTGTGGCAGAAAATCAGGAAGTTTGTGTCTGGGATTTACTGGGATACCTGGGATTGTTGTGGGCTTTTTGATTTGGTTTTTAAAATACACGTAGTTTTCATAGAGCTGGGTGGTTTCCTTATGGAGGAGAATTTCCAAAGGCTGCTCGCCTACGACTGAGGATTATTTTTACCTGCACAGCTTTATATATGTACATATAGGCAGGCACACATGCGTATGGCCGCTGAAGTAGCTGAGTGCGGTGGAGTGTTTATCTCAAAGGCTGTCTGCAGCTGGGCTGTGGGGTGTCTTGACTGGTGACCTGAACTCTTGGCTGGCCGGGACCACAGGTGTCCAAGGTCGTGGTGAAAACGGCTGGATTTGTAAGACCTGTTGATGAGAAGTGAAGTTGAACGCTGTATAAGCTGCCTTGAGTTGGAGTTCAAAATCGATACCCTTAGAATGTTCCCCGTGGTCTATTTAAATAGCTTATTTCAATCTTTGAAATTAATTTCTGACCGTCATGCCCCAGAGGGTAAGCAGCACAGCATGGTGTCTGTACATTTTCGGTTAGCTTGGTGAGATCTGGGATATATCCGCAGTAGGAATGCATACCCATTTTTGTAGTGTGTCTTTTATGATCCATGGATGAAAAATCTTACATAAACCTCTGTTTCTGTGATGTGTCTTTTTCTCCTTGAGTCTCTGGAAGTCTCCTTTTAGAAGTTGGTGTATGGTTTGGGGGGCGCTTACCTGAATGGGTTTGATAGTGTAGCTTTATGCCCACTCTTCAGAAAATGCAGGGCAATTTAATAACAAAGAATATTGTGTTCAACTGAGATGTAAAAGTTAATATTTTGTTAAGGGTGGGTATCATTCTCTCCGTGCGTTTTATAACCAGAAACTTGCAGTTTTGTCTAGATCGATGGTGTTGCTTTTTGGCTGGGATTATAGGCAGAAATGGACTTAGTCAAAACTTGCCATCTGATCATGCCAGCTTAATCTCTCCCTACTCCCACAAACTTTGCAGGAGCTGCAGCTGAGGGGACTCAGGGGCTTTCGAATTTCTGGAGAGGGGAACCCTTCTTCTGAAATGGTGTGGCGTTTCTCTTTTCTGAGGATTTGAAGTGTTTATAACACTTGAGGCTTCGTGTAATTGGAGACTTCAATGCAATTTTGACATACTTTACTTAAAATGGAAACTAACAAGTTAATAATAGCTCTTATCGGGGGTATTTATGTAATGGAAGCCAACAGATGCTATTTGCATCTTGAAGAGCTGATGTATAAAATGTTATGTCAGGGCCCTGGCAGGTTTTGCGCTGGTGGAGGCTGGGTCAGGTGGGAGTGGGAGATACCGAAGATCTGTAGGGCTTGATGGCACCTCTGAGAAGTGAGATAACTAGAAGAAATTTTGCATTTTAGCACACAGCTGATTTTATCTTAGTGCTGCTATTTAAAATAAAAAGAGGGGGAGAAGTGATTTCTTTTATATTTATCCACGTTAAATGATCAATTACACTGTCACTTTAAAATGACTTTTCTTTATACTATCTTCTAGATGCAACTGCACACCTGATGTTCAGAACCCCTAAAAATTGTGTTCATAGATACTATGTTTATTGATACTTCAACTTATTTCAGGTATAAGGTGGTATCTGGCAAAGAAGTTTTAGAAATGTGACGTGACACCCCGGGCGTTCACTTCTGCGGAGAGATATCAGACCCACACGTTGCTGGCTCTGCCTTACCACGTCTGTGCAATTGCTAACCACCTCCCTGCTTTCCTGGGCTGTCTGCTCTTTCAGATTTATGTACTTCCAACTCACCCTTCTCTAGATGGCATCTGAACTTTTCCAGCATTTAAGATCTTATTTCAGTGTGTAGGAGACCAAGAATTTGGGGATTAGAGCAGGCTGGGGCGTGTGATCTTGGGCCTAACCAAAGCTCCTGCGTTTGTAGAGCTATAATACAAGCTTTACTTGGATTTAAAGAAGTGGAAGAGACCCTGAGCTGCGAGCATGGCTGCGGAGGCTCCTCTGGCAGTTGTTAAGTCACCCTGTTTAGAGGAGCAGGAGAAGGTGGGAGGATAAGCTCATGACTGCTGATGCTATTTGTTATAACTTTCTCTTGGATTACTCTGGGATGCTTGCCTTAGCTTGTTAAACTTTGTTTGAAAACTTTGGAGTGCTTTCCTTCTTTAAAGTACACCTGTTACAGCATTAGATTACAGAGCTGTGTTTCTCGCTTATTGAATTGAATGCTGAACATAACATATCGTGTCGTTAATGCCTCCTTGTGTTTTAATTAGAGCTGTAGGGAGATGTTAAAAAACAGGTTTATACACATGCCTGACTGGTTGCTAAAATGAATACGCTTGTCACACGGTCCTGAGGGAATTATGTATTATTTCGCTAATCTGCTGTCCAGGGCTTCCCTCCTCTCCCGCCCCCTTCTTTTCTTTTTCCCCCCCTTACTCTTAACAAATTCTTGCTCGAGTGTTTTCTGAGGGTCTGTCGTATCTGCTAAAAGCTCCCGACGGTGGGGTAGCCTTTGCTGGTGAAAGGCTCAGGCTCTCGTTGGCGCCCTGGAGAGCAGTTTCACGCCCGCGCAAGTGGTTTGATGCACAGCAAGTCCAACAGCTTCCCAGGGTTAGGGCTCTGCGGTGGGTGAGTAGGCACCGGGATGCCTGGGATGCTCTCCAGAGGGAGGGTGGTACCCCGCTTACCAGGCTGTGCGAAGCGAAACAACCCACCAGGGGTGTTTATTGCACACAGTTAGTTCTGTGTGACCATGTTGCAAAGTGTTTTCCAGGCTCTGTGTGTTAAATTTACAGATAATTCGTGTTTTGGCATATGCTGTTGGGTAGATGATCGAATATTGGAAGGAAAATTTCTGCATAGGATGTGCCTGTGCACTAAGTAGCTTTTGGTTGTGTTAGTTTGTCATGTAGTACTAGAGGATGGAAATTTTTAAAATATGCAAATAAATGATGTATCTGCTACAAATCTTAGACAAAAGTTTTTTGCTAAAGATACTCTGCTTATTCAATTGATACGCTGCTAGGTTGATACAGTAAGATGAGTGTTCAGGAGCACTTGAAAATAATAACTAAACTCTCAGCTTTCGTTCATACCGTTTAAAAAATGAGAGTATTGATGTAACAGACTAGATGTTTTTTAAATAATGCTTGCTTTGAAGAGCATGAAGATACTGAGAAAATTATTATTCTCAATGCACAAATATTTAAATCTTCCTTATATATCAAGTATAGCAAAATAAAATGGCAATATTTTTTCTGTGTGGCAGCACAAAGAACCTTACATCTTGAACCGCTGGATACAAAAATGTATAGGAGAAGTGTGTATCCTGACAAGGGAGGAAAAAAGTGTCCCTAGTGGGATTACTTGTGGTTTTTAATTCTTTTTATTGTTCTACTTTTAACTGCTTGTGTTTCTTTAATATTCTTCCAGTGTTGATTTCCAGGCTTTGATATCAAAGTGGCTGTAGAGGATTCATTGTTTGAAATAGGGCCATGTCCCACCCAGATTTTAGCTTTAATGAAAAAAACAGAAAAACCCAACCCCAACAAAAACCTCGTGGAGCTACAATACGCAGTATGCGAGCGAGTTACGGAGGCACGCAAGAAAATGGTAGGCTCAGCAGTTATCTGGTGAGGAGGAGCCTCAGCAGAAGGAGAGGTAGGAGTAATACCTCTCCCACTTTTATTAGCACTTGCAAGGAAAGAGGAGTAACAAACTGTACTCCTGATCCTGCTTTCATGCAAATAGGCTCTTTTTCCCAGCAGGTAATTGCCTGAAATAGTGATAACAGGTGATTACTTCACAGTGCGGTGTAAACCTTGTTGAGTGTTGTTTGATAGGAAGGAGGAGAAACGCTTGTTTCAAGCACAGGAGAGAGTTTTCTGTGTGTTTTCAAGAGTCTGCTGGTGTGAGAAGGGAAGGGTTACCGGCCCCCACGTTGCTACTCTTTGATAACTTTAAGCGTGTTTGAGGGAGTTCTAGCAACTCTTGAGCTTCAGCCTAATTCGAGAGCAGTTGTGTTCATTTACCAAAATCAAATTGACTGTCATTTAAGCAACTGTAAGGCAGATACTTAAACCTGATAATGAAGTTGCAGTCTTCCTTATGTTAACAACATAATCATTTCCAGCGTAGCATGAAATGAGCAGTCTTAAGAAAGTAAGTGAAGCATTTTGCCTGACAAATTCAAACTTGCATCTCTGCAACAGAATGTGCTAAGAGTAAGGGAGAAACTAAAAGGTTGATCTTAATACAAGGTGCTTGTTTATGAGCAACAGTATTGTAATGGCTGGTGGCATACGTAGGAAGTAAAATTCATTCCTGCTTAACGGTATTGATACTTCTAGGGAAGTTATTTTGGCAAAATATTTTGTCCACGTTACAGAAATCTATTTTCTGCACTTTCTTTAGTTAGTGCTTTTTCACTGGTTTTGGCTGAAAAAAGAAAAGAAAAAGGTGAAAAATCTTGTGGGATGAAATAATTCCAGAATTTTTTATATAAAAATAATGCAAGATGGGTTTGTGTGCTCTTTGCAGCTGGTATCCATCAATTTAGGTGGTTTTATTTTGGTTGGTTTTTTTTTTGTATTTTTCAAGATCTTGTACTATAGTTTCCCGAAGACAATTTGTGAATATTTTAATTTTATTTTTTTTTCAGGTATTTTTCAGGTATGTTGAAGTTGGTAGTAAGCATGACATTTTTTTATCAAAATAAATTTTTATATAGCTAGCCTACAAAGAGTTTACTGACTGCAATTGATTTTGCCAGTGGCTAGCGGGTTACATCCATGTATGCTTCTGCAATTTTAATGGAGATCTGACTTGCTGTAATCAGATCTGTATGCCTATACAGAGGTGAAATAACTGTGGAACAATTGTTGTCAAAGATTAAGACCCTGACCTGAGCTCAATGAAAGAGGAGGAGGTTAAAAATTACTTTATATGTCAGTACTTAGTGTATTCTGTCTTTTATTGCTTAAAACGGTATATGTATGGTTCTTTGCTAGAGCTGATGTGTGGTGTTTTCATTTTTCTTCCTCTGTAAATGCCATACAACTTCAGAAGGTGGGACATAAGTTATTAGAAAGCCTGCACTCCTGACAATCAGCTCAGTGTCAGTCAGAGCCCCGTGACTCCCATTACATGGATTAATCTGGTTTAAGTGCTGTCTTAGATCCTTTGTTTGGCGTCTTCTGTGTACTTGCTCTAGATTTTCGAAAGCCTCTATATGTAACAGCAAACAGGGGTATGCATGAATTTAGGTTGCTGAAGTCTAATAGCTTTTGCAGGTGCCATTTCATTCTCTTTCTAAGATTATTGAAATAAATTTGTTTTCTGCGCATTTGCTTCTGCGTGCTTGACTCACATTTCAAGCAGTCCACTTTTGAGGTATGAATGGGTTAAGAGTTGGAAAAAAAAAGTCTAAAGTAAATGAAAAAGAAAAAAAAAAAAGCCTCAAGTGTGCGTGACAACTTGAACATGATTTATAGTTCCTACTTATCTTTCCCAGCTATGTCTTTGATGCCTTTGTAGTCTCCCGTTGGCTGTCCCCTCTTCTATTTGCCTTGACTTCCCAACTTTTTCCTTGTTATTGGAGAAAACAGTGTTTCTAGTGAGTGTCTCACAGCCTTCTGGGGACCCTATAAATCAGCTAGGTCAAATTAAATTTGTCTCCTGTACCAGACTCTTGACAGTATGGACTTCCAGATTATTTACAATCGGCCTGAAAATATTTTGGCAGACCTTTTGGGATGTTATTTTTTTTTTTAATAAGATTTATATGGGTTTGCTAAGTCCGATAAAGAGGGGCTTTTTCCTTGTCAGTGTTTTTATGTGAGGTGATATCTTTCTGTGGCTCGTGCGTTTGTGTAAGCTTACGTATGTGTATATATAAAAGCATTATCCACTGAAAAATCAGTTTTATTTTTTAATATTCATAGAAAACAAAGCATTAATGATGTAACAGTTTTTTAGTGAACACTTGTATTGATGTGTATTCTGCTTGTGTATTAACAAAAACTTCTAAGTTCTTACACCTGTACATATCTTAAGCTGTGCTTGGTTAAGCAAGCTGAATCTGTGAGTTTGACCTAAAGAAAGTACAATTGCTGATGTGTGTTTTGTACAGATAAGTATGTTTCAAAGTAAAACATACTTTTACATCTTAAGAGGAACTGCTAGAAAAACAAGACAGTGGCAAAGCATTGGTTTAGTGGAGTAATTTTCAAAACACTTAAAAGTAACCAGTATGTACTTGTTCTCGAATCCTTTTCTAACCATTTTCTCCCCTATGATAATTTTTTAGTCAAAATGTGGGTTTTTTTCCCTCTCCTCCTATAAGTCATTTTAGGGAATCTGTATTAAGCTCATTCTGTCAAAGAAACCTTCTTTTCTAGCAGTTTGAAGGTGGTGCACTAGTGTAACTGTGTAATAATGATCAGAGCGATCACATACGTTTATTTCTGAAGAAATGGCAGTAGTGTCAGCCCTTACACAAGGATTACGGACGTTGAGCCAGCTTTGCTCCCATATCAGACTTCTTTGACCGCAATAAAGCATCTTCAGATCTGTCTTTCAGAGGTTTTGATGCCATGTTAGGGTACTCTGTACCACCTCTGCCTCTTCCTGAGAGCTGTAATCAGCCAGAATTGTGAGTTTAACTGCATGACGGCAATTCTTCAAGGAGAAAAACTTCTTCTGTGTTTACTTTCTCTGTTGAACTTGCCAGGACTGACAGGATTATGCAAGTTTTTATGCTTCAGGTAAGCAGAAGCGATGTAAAGCTCGGGGAGCAAATCTATTAAAGCAAATTGTCTTTATTTTTATTTTTTCCCCTTTGGGTCATTGATGGGGTTTGGTGAGTGTAGCACAGAGGTGCTGTTTGTGTGCCCAAAGTGCAGAAATCCCAGTGTGTTGTGGGGAGCAACATTACCTGCTGTCCTGGTCAGAACTGGTGGAAGCCTGTCCATATAGACATGTCTCTGTATGTCCAGTTTAATCCCTTGCTAAATCATGTCCAGTTTAATCCCTTGCTAAATCACGCTTTGTCTCCGTAAAGACAACAGCTTGATATAGTGGAAATCTTATTTTAATAAACTACGAGAAATCATAAATGTCTGTATATTTATAGATAATTTTATTAAAGGTCACATTTTTCCTTTTGACAGTAAGCTTTTCTGGCAGTGGGTGCTTTAAAGGAATAGTTCTCTTGCATTACAATGTTATCTTGCAATTCTCCCCCCCCCCTTCCCCAGCATCAGGACATTTTGAGAAGAAATAAACTCAATTTTTCCACTTAGGAGTTCTGTTGACAAATTCATCAGATAAATGCCTTGCTAACTAATTTCTGGCTTCGTTTTGGCACTGACTTTAATTCCTATTGACTCCATCAAGGCCAAATTTCCCTCCTTGTTTCTCGGAGCTTGTCACGTGTTTTGTCTGACTGAGCGGGAATGGCTTTGGAAAAGGATTAGTTAGTTGACACAGGTTTCTTTCTCATAGCTTTAAAAAAAACCCAAACCCTTTCCAACCATTTGAGATCATCTTCAAGGAAGAATTCATTTTTGGTTGCTGCTACGGAATTTGCAGCCACAAAGGATGAAGTTGATGAAGTCTCATTTACTGTGTTTTTGTGTCTGCTGCTTCATTAATTGTCATTTGATTGTGCTCCAAGCCTTGTGTTTTGCGGTCTAAGTGCAAAGCTTGGGTGCTTTATTTATT
Source organism: Calidris pugnax (assembly GCF_001431845.1). Lineage (NCBI taxonomy): Eukaryota > Metazoa > Chordata > Aves > Charadriiformes > Scolopacidae > Calidris > Calidris pugnax. The sequence continues at coordinate 3,386,477 of NW_015091257.1, forward strand.
TATGGGGGTTTCTTTGCAGGGGGAGGTGACAGTTTGAGTGCTGGTGTGATGATCAGATGTCTGACCAAGAATGAACAGGGGGCCTTTCCTTATGAAATCTCACAAATACCAATGTTATGAGTTTGATTCACTACTTAAAATCACTGTGATGAGCAAGTGAAGTTAACGCTTTCTTGCTTTTCTTTTGCTCATCTTTTTTTCCTCTGGGAACTGACTATCATTCAGCTAAGGACTGACTAAATGTTTTGATATGAGGTGAGCTGTTCATCAGGCTGTTTTTTTTCCTGTGGTCACTGAGACCACCTTCAAGGCCAGGAAGAAAGGCTAAAGAAGAAAGAATCTAATTTATTAAATTACTTCTTGTTCAGGATGAGTAATTCAGTGCAGTAACCATAAGTAGGTGTCAGATGCTGACAGCTTTCTTCTACTTCTCTCTTAGCACAGACTTAGCTGTTGTGGGTTAAATAAGATGAAAGGTAATGTGCGTATTCAGTATATCCACGCTACTTTAAGTACTTGGATTCCTTGTATCTGGAGCAGTTGAAGGCACTCAAAAGTTTCTGTAGCCTGTATGAACCCCTGTGTTGCACACTGGTGAGCACTACAGCTTGATGTATCCAGAAAAGGAAACATGATCTTTTCTTGGCTACTTGCATCCAGCCATGAGATAGCTTTCCTCCTGTAATCCAGACATAAATTAATCTTTTTTTAAAACTAACTGATGTCAGTCAGCTGTGGGTTCATTCTGGGTTTTTTTTTTTTTCCTACTTGCGTTGACCACAGTGGGAACAGAGGCTCAGCAGGCTCATTTGTTTTGTAAAAGCTGGTGGTGAGGCACGAGCTCCTCCTGAGGATTCCCAGCAGTCGGTGGCCATCCTGCAAGTGCGTAGTCAAAGGTAAATGGCTTGACGTAGATTAGGAAAAGCTTGCACTGACAGGTCTTCCAGTGGAGCGGTGGGGATGGCCATGGGCACTTGCATGCTCCAGGTAGGCAGCAGCAGAGTCCTGCAAGGGAAAGGGGGCTGAAGAAAAGGGGTTGGGGTTTGGTAGCTGGGGTTGGGAGGGAGGAGGCGTTTGAGTTTGAATTTCAGTGGACAGGGAAGAGGGGTGGGAAGGTGGGGTGCAGAATGAGGGACAGGCTTTGCAGGTGTGACAACCACTGAGGCCTTACGCGATGCTGAACTGGATGCCTGAAGAGTGCATGTGAGGTGAGGAGAGGAGGAAGAAAGGTCCGAGCGTGGATCTGATTGCCGGAGGTATCTGTTTACAGGCTGCAAATCAGCAGTTGAATCTGTGAGAGAGGAGAGATTTCTGGCATCGTTCCCTCTTTGGTGTGTGAGCTGGCTGCCCTGGACGCGCTGGGCACTTGGAGTCCCACTGTAAAGACCTTCCCATTTGCTGCATGGGGAGTTAAAGCCTTACGGGGTTTGCTGCTTCGTGTTGTTCTGGAGCCAGAGATCTAACTTGATGGCACTGAAGTGCACAGTTTGGTATTGCTTCACTCCAAAGCCTTCACTCTGGCCCTTCATCTTGTCAGTGTGTGGAGGATTTAGCAAGAAAAAGGGATACTGCTTCTAGCATTTGTGACTCTTGTGTCTGTGCTGGGGTCATGGGACTTGCTGCAGAGTGTATGAGAATGGCATGGCTGTGCCATCAGAAACTTAACATCTGTTACCATGCTTTAGAAGTTCTCACACTTGGTGAATGGTTTTATTTTTTATTTTAAGATCTCCACTAAAGATATCTGTAACAGTGCACAAATATAGTTGCATTAAATAATGGAAATTAACTATGAGAAAGATGCTTCTTGGTCATCTAGATTATTGATTCTGAAATGTTCACTTGAACCTCCCTTCAGAATGTAACATAAAATAGTACTGCCATCACAGCTTTAGGAAATGCACACAGGCACATCTGTTAGGACAGGATGTACAAGTTGAGTGAGGTGGGTTGACAGTTAAAATCTGGCTGGCCAACATGTGGCTGTGGGTAACGGCAAGATGTGTAGTGTTCCCTTTCCTCGAGAACTGGCTTTATATTTTTGGCTCCAGATCCCCATAAATAGCCTGGTTTTGCTGGTCTGTGGCTCACAGCTCTGTTCTCCAGCTCCTGGTAGTAGGTAGCACCAAATAGATTTGTTACTTCTGCTTGTACCTCATTTCAGGCTTCGTGGATTCAGGAAGCATCCTGCCAGTTCCCAATATTTTTATCCCGATTTAGCTCTTCTACTGCAGTCTTCTGCCACGTGCATTTGTGGTCTCGTTCTGCTGCACTCCTCTGCATTGCAATGTGACCTGCTGTGGGGAATACCCACTCTTCAGAGAGAGGAGCATCCTGCACCAGGCTGAAGTAAGACATCTCCATAACGTTTCGTTCTGAAAAAGAGGAGCACGTACCTGAGATGATGTGCAGTAACTGTCCTGTCATGCAGCTGCATGCTGTAGCATCCCTGGATGTCTATATATCCCTCAGCCTCTCATGTAGGGGAGAGAGAGAGGTAAGGGTGGAAGAGCTACTTGGGATTGCTTTGCTCTCACTGACATGCGGTGATACACATGTGTATTGTGGAGCAGCTGATGCCCAGTATTTGCTGCTCTGCAGCTGCTCGTCTGCGTGGCGATGTGCAGTCTTCAGTGCAGAGAGGCCAAGCAAACTGCTTCGTGCACTCCTCCTCCTCCTCCTCTTTATGCTCGGGTCCCATTTGTTGGTGTCTCACCCTCGGGCTGGTTTGAGAAACACTGAGCCCGAGCATGTAGTCTTGGCAGCGCAGCTACCAGGACTCTTGTCCAATCTTTGTTTAAAGTCAAGAGCTGCAGCCTCCAATCCTTCCCCTGGGCACAAAGACCAGCGGTTCTGACTGTCAGGATTCTTCCTTAATGCTAAGCCTGAACCTTTCTTTTTTTTTTCTTTTTCCCCTTGAATTTATCCCATTACATCTGATCTCTTACAGACCCGTGCTGGTGTATGAAGCACATAAACAACTTTGTGTGCACCTTAGGTGGGATGTTTAAATTAAATCCCACCTGTGTGTCAGTCTCGGTAGCTTTTCTCTTCAGGGCAGTTGTTTCAGCCCCTGACTTGATTTTTTTTTGCATGTATATGTCAATTATGTTGTGTAACAAGTAATTCCAAGCACCGAATAAGAAGTTTTGAGTATTTTGCAGAACTACTGGTGCTATCTATACACGTGCTAAAAAGCTGCTGTATTGGGTCACCGTCTGAGTGCCGTGGGGCCCAGGACTTGAGAGTGTTTCATGAAATGGCTTGATGTTACTTATTAGTTGCCTTATGAAACCTATCCTTCTAGACATCCTGCTGCATTGTTTGTCTGAAAATGGGGTAAGCAGCTGTGGGAAATTGTTTTCCCAGCAAATTTTAATTGGTTGCTGGGAATTACTAACTCACTGGTTGTTATTAAGAATAGGCTTGTTGCTGTGTAAAGGTGTAATGAAATATTTTTGTGAGGGTGGAAGTGAAGGTGCTAGACTTGCTTCATTAGGTGCTTTCCAGGTCTGACCTAGCTTAAGGTGAGATGGCTATCCTTAGATTTTTACAATGGGATTGTGAATTTATATTGAATTACTTTTTTGGCTAGAGAGGCAAAAATTGAGAAGCTGCAGAATACTCACTGTAGTTAGCACTGTTAGAAACTGGTGAAGAAGCAGCAGCAGATCACAGTTTATTACAAGCAAAAATTCAACCCTGTTTGTTATGAATACTCAGTAAGGATTTTAGAAGGCTTTTCTTAAAGCTTAGTGACTTTTTCTTTTCTACTTCTAGTACTACTGGGATAAATATTGCCTGGAAGTATCTCTTCAGTTAAATAGGATGGATACTGGTTTGGTATTTGGATACTTGTTTCTATTATGATTTTTCCAGAACTAAAAGGGAAAGAGTACCATTACCTTCTCGCTTCATACTATAATTTATTCATAATCTCGAAAACTATGGGCCTTGATATTCCTTTTGTAAGAGGTCTGTGTAATGTTACTGGTAGTCCATGGGGAGCTGGCTATATCTGAAACAGCCTGTAAAAAAAAAATATGGAGAAAGTAAAATTATTTTCTAATGCCTTTCCTGCATAGGCAGTTTTTATATTTGTGGGATTACTTATTTTCAAAGATGTGAAGTGTCACAAGACCAGCTTTCTAATTTGGTCTTGAAAGTCATTTGTGAGGTGGGAATTGCACCGTAGATGATGCAAGTTATCAGACAGCACATGTTAGCAGAAGCAAGCTAAGGAGAGGTGGGTTAGGTGAAATGCTCACAGGAATGTCTGGGGCTGTTTAGAAAACTGAGAGGATAGTTACTAATTAGTCTCAAACAAGACAGGTGAATTTGGTGAGATTTAAGTGGCCTCTCCTAGGTCCAGTATTAATTAATATTTGCCATTAACGATGTGGGTGAAGGAGTAAGGAGTCTGCTCATTAAATACCCTGGTGAAACTGGGTGGAGCTGTGTTGTCTGTTTGAGGAGAAGCTTTGAACTTGACAGGTGGGAGGAGGAGTCTGGAAGGAAGGGTTGGATGGGGCAGAGGGGCAGCTCTGCGGTGGGAGGGTATGGCCGCATCACTCCTGGGCTGGGAGGGGTGGGCCCAGCAGCAAGACCTGCTCATGGCCAGGATGTGAGGCAACAGGGTCATGCTGTTGCAAAAGCAAACTCACTGGAGTTTGTGCATAGAATTATGATCTGCGACTAACATGACAGAAGAAAAAGTGTTTTTCTGTGTAGGGAATGGTTCAGCTGGAAGACTTTGGCCACCTCATGGTGGTTTTGTGAGCCAGCTCTAGAGTAGTGGGGAGCAGCAACTGGAAGGATCAGAGATGTGGAAATGTGGCCTGTGAGCAGAGGATAGAAGACCTGAGTTTTATTTAGTCTGGAGAAAAGACTAGGATGTACTCACAAAAGAGTTAAGCGTAGTGTTCAAACATGAAATTAACTCTATAAAGAATGGTTAGAGTTGGAAGGGAACTTAAAGATCATTGAGTTCCAACCTCCTGCCATGGGCAGGGACACCTCCCACTAGACCAGGTTGCTCAAAGCCCCATCCAGCCTGGCCTTAAACACTTTCAGGGATGGGGCATCCACAGCTTCTCTGGGCAACCTGTTCCAGTGCCTCACCACCCTCACAGGAAAGAATTTCTTTCTGGTATCTAATCTAAATCTCCCCGCTTCCAATTTAAAACTGTTACCTCTTGTCCTGTCACAACACTTCCTGACAAAGAGTCCCTCCCCATCTCTCCTGTAGGGTCCCTTCAGATATTGGAAGGCTGCTGTAAGGTCTCCCCGGAGCCTTTTCTTCTCCAGACTGAACAGCCCCAGCTCTCTCAGCCTGTCTTCATAGGAGAGGTGCTCCATCATCTTCATGGCCTGCTGCCGGACCCGTAGAAGAAAGGGGTAACCTCTTTAGGGTCCAGTGCAGAGAGAGACCAGGTAAAGGGCTTGAGCCGTGTCGAGGGAGACGTGTGCTTTAAGGACTGGGACAAGTTTTCTGGCTGCAAGGGTCATGAAAGGTGGAAGGAGCTCGGCTGGAGAGGCTGTGGAGCCTCTCTTACGTGTAGTTTAAGCTCTTGGTCCTATCTTGGTGCCCTTTTCCAGGACCCTGGGAGATCTTTTTCTCTGCGACCGTCTCACTTTTTTTTAAAATGACAGTGCAGTGTGTGGGACGGTTAAGCAGAGAAGCACGAAGCACTGTTTTCAGCCAGTGCAATTCTTGTTTTGGAGGCTTGGCTGTTGATAAGTACGATGGTAAATTATAGAGGGAATGATAGTATAACAGTAGTGATAACTGCAAAAATAGGTCTTTGTTCCAAATGGCTTTCTGTTGTTCAAAGTTGTATTTTAAGAAATAAATCTTCCTGATGCTTTTTTCCCCTGATGATGCTTAGTTTCCAGGCAGTATTTATGAAAAGCTACTGTGCATTTCTGAGTTTTGCTTTCTGTGTCTACATTTTCCTTTAGTTCCTACAATATTTTTTTTTCTTTTTTTTTGCGTTTCTGTGTGCCACAGTTTCTGTTCCTGCCCTGTTGCTTTTTCAGATGCACTTGAAATGCGGTCTGTTGGCACAGCGTGTGCAGAGAGGAGGGTGAGCATCTCTGTTTGTTATTTCCCCCCTGTTCCCCCCAAGCCTGCTGTTGATGGGCAGGTTGGGGAGTTGGCACCCTTCTAGACCAGGGCGTACTCTTCTGGGTGTTTTTTTACCTACTAGCAAAGAACCCCCTGCTTATTAATTTGAGGTGAATTAATTTAATGTTTCTGAATCCGTGTGTTAGGACTGACTTTCCAAAAAAAAGGAAAAAAGCAAACCAACCCCCACCCACCCCCCCCAAATGGGGGAGTGGTATTTTGGGGGGTCAGCTGTGTCTTTCGTGCCATTTTGCTTATTTTTTTACATGGTTGTGAAATAAGTAAAGTTGGGACTGAAGATGATGACTGTATAGTGTAAGGGTTAGAGAAAGAAAAGATTTTTAGTTGAACCTTTTGGTATTTCAGAGTTCATCTTGGCATTTAACTGAGCAAACAAATGTGTTTTTAATGAAGAGTTCAAAAATATATTAGTTTTGTGGTTCAGCTGGGAGGCAAAAGCTGTGGTTTTGTTCACACTTAAAAGTTGTAGGCTGTGTTGCATTTTAATGATGCCATTTGAGTTGCCGCATCCAGGGCTTTGCTTGTGTTTCTATGGAAAACTATACATTAAAGGGGTTCAGTCGGGACACTAAAGAATTATCCCATAATGAAACATCTCATCAGAAAAATTCGTTCCAAGTCATATTTGAAAAATCGATCCAGCCACTTACTCTTTTTTTTTTTTTTTTCACTTCATCTCTTCCATTCCCCCTCACTCCCCCAGTGCATTTTGTGGGTGAGACTTTCAGCATTTCTTCGCCGGAGGGTGGAGGTGTCATTGGTGCTGGGGTTTTGTGGTGGAGCAGCAGTGGGCTTTTAAAGTCAAGTCCCCTGCGGTCAGCCCCGCTCGTGGTGTCTGGGCTCTGCACACCATCTTTCTGCTGTGCACGAGCTGGGTCCCTCCGGATGGAGACTGGAGGCTGCCATGGATGCTGGTGCCGAGCGCCCTTCATCTCTCCTGCTGGTGGGCCCTGTGGATCGCTTCAGGCCGTGTGCGTGGTGGCAGCGGCCGCCGACTGCGTCTGCTTATCTCAAATTAAAAACCCGACCCACGTAGCGTGATTCATGTTTTGGCGACCTTGGCTCTGGCACTGCTTTGATCTACAGATATTCTCGCGTTGCTCAAAATTAATTGCTTAATGTGGGGTATAGCCAGAGACTGTCAAGGAGATGGGAAGAGGAAACTGGGATGATTTTTTAAAAAAAAAAAAAAAACAAAACAAACACAAAGAAAACAAACAAACCCCAATCAACAAACACCAAAAAAAAAAAACCCCAAAAAACCAAACCCAAAAAACCAACAAACAGGAAAAAACTCCAAAACCACACAAACACAAAATCCCCAAAGACAAAACCTTCAGTAAAAAAAAACCAAAACACTGCCAAAACTTTAAAATTTTGTAAGGTCAACATACAGGAACTGTAATATACTGTGGTCCCCTTCTCTGCACGCCCCTGCCACCTCCCCCCCCACCCCGGATTGTAAGGAGACTTTTTCCTTTGATGCCACAGCCTAAGTTGAGCAACAATAGTTCTTAAGTAATAGGATCTGTGCCACTCCTCAGTGGATGGGTGGTGTGGTATCCTTTTCTTGTACTGCAGATGGGTGGAGAAGCAGAAATGTTACAGCATGGTGCTGACACTTTGGCCAGAAACTGCCTTATTTCAGTTAGAAAGACGTTGCTGTTCTCCCCTTCCCCCCTTTTTATTCTTTTTCTTCTGGCAGGGTATGCAGTTATCGGTTCCTTGGTTTCCACTTGAATTTTCTGCTCTCTAATACTGTGTTCCCCAGCTCGTAGCGGTCCTGTTTTTGTTAGCTTTTTTTACTCTGAGGCATGGGGTGGACTGCCTGCCAGGACAGACCCTGCTCCAACCGCTGACAGTTCCAAGGAGTGCTGCAACTAATCTATTGGGTGTAACGACTTTAATGCTTTTGCCATGGCCATTACAATAGGATACAAAACATACATGTGCATGATCCCGCAGGAGGGGAATGCAAGCAGTTGGTGGAGGGAGAAATTCCTTCTGTTCCCATACTTCGTGTTGCTCAAGGCTCAAGACTAGATTAAAAAGGGTGAGTAAGCAGAATCCCTGCCAGGGAAGCTGAGCTATCTGGGATTGTCAAGGAGAGGTCTGAAGGAATGTCTTGAGGAATTAAGGCAGGAGCCGCATGGAGCTTTTCCTCTACACTTAGTTCTTATTTGCCCTCCTATGAATTTATAACCATGCTCGGTTCATAGAAGACCCTCCAGAAGGAAGAAAGCATCAGTGTATTTGGAGAAATCAGCCTCTTAAGTCAGCTGCGTAATCATGCAGCTACCTGAACGTTTTGTTTTGTATTCCCCAAACGGGACAGAGAATATATAAATTAAAGTTTTGTTTTGTTGGTATTGATAAACTCAGTTCCCATTCGTGGTAAGAGGATGGCAAAGTTGACTTTGAGATTATTCTTATGAATTTACATTTAATTGTAGTACTTCGTGTGCTTATATTGTAGTATGTGTACATACAGCTGATGCATTTCATTTTTCCATATGTTAAGTGAGAATTATGGAATTTAAAGCTTTATATTATGGATGTATCATTTTCTTGGGAAAACTGCAATAAAAATATAGTATACCCTTCACTTACTTGCCAAAAATTAAATTGTAGCTCAAACGTGAAATACCTGATGCCACTCCTACCTAAATAGCACTCCTTTCATTTTTTTAGGAGCTTGTGATGTCATCAGCTGAAGCGAAAACATCTACCTCATGACCTGGCATGTAAGTGAAGGAGGAACTGATATTAAAAAAAAAAAAAAAAGTAACTGTGTGTGTTGGTGTTTACAATGTGTAAATTGAAACTATATACCTTCAGAATTCAGATATCACCTTTTAAATGAAAGCTTTGTGGATTTTAAAGGAATATAAAGTCTTTAAAGGAGAGGAAGTCATAAAAGAAGCTGTTAACAATGAGGTTCCAGCCTGCAGAACTCCTTGTAATAATTTCAGTTAAAATCTATCTTGATGTATCCCATAATGCTTGGAAGGCTGGTAGGCATAGGTGGAATAATTTTATCTTACCACAATATTTACATGTGCTGCTTCTACTCCTCTTTATTCTGTGCTTCTTTTCTGGATGCAGATTTTGATAGTTGTGATGAATACACACTGTAAACGGTGATACCCTTCCTAAAATTAAAAACTCTGGTTTTGCACAAGGTTTAGCTTCTTTAAGTACTTCACAGTAAACTTCCTGCAGTTTTGTGGCACTTTTTTTTTTTCCCCCTTAAGTAAGCAAAAATATTTCAATCTCTGCAGAGGCGTTTTCAGAGAATTTTTTTTTTTTTTTTTTGCCCGCCCGCTCTCTGCTTTTCTTTTATGTGGCTTAAAGGATTAAAGTGCAGTCATTGCTTTGAGGGGCTGATGTCAGCAGTGAGCTGGGTATTCCTAATTAGTGCCAACACCTGTACCTCATTATGAAGCCTTGTTGAAGCTGTCCAGTGAACCGAGGTAGCTGGTCTCTGCTGCATGTCTCTAATGTGATTATAAAGCCCTCTCCTGATGCAAGTTTTATTACTTATTCAACTTTTGGACTGATGTGGAAAGTGAAGCTAAGCTGCACCATTTGGCTGGCTACCAAAGATCATAAGGAGTGGCAAAGAGAAGGGATGCAGTCATCTCAATTTCAAGACTTCTAGTTCAAAGCTTCATTCTGCTTTGACTGTTTAAATAAAAAAAAAAAAAAAAAAAGAGGAGGGAGAGTGTTTTTCCTAGTTTTCAGTGTCAGATACTCTGAATTTAGAGACCAGATCTACAGACTCCAGCTGGGCTCTGAACATCTGAGCGCAGTTTCTATTGTGCATAACCCATTGATTTTCTGCAAATAGAACTTTGGCCTTGACTAGTCTTGCACCATCCCTTTGTCTTCGAGGGGTCAGGGCTTAGCGATTCTTTCCTGCACAAAACCAGCACCAGTCTCTCCTCCCACCTGATTCTGTACTGTTAGCGGGGCTGCAATGCCATGTGTTTTGCTGTTGCAGTTGGAAAATACCGCCTCAGAAAGATTTGACTAATAAAATTCATGGTTCAGATGAGATGGATCGCTATCCCGTTTGGGCTTTACAGACAAAAGTTTAAGCACCGTTACTTTTTTCCTAAGTATTTTAAGTAGGTTTTTAAGAGTTTAGCTTGCAGAATTCAAGCATGCAGCAACACAATGCTGGCTGCAGGTTTCGGGTTATTTCCCTGTGAGTAAGGAGAGAGACAGAATAACTTCAGATGTGTATCTTGGAAAGGTTTGAGATAATAAGCCTGTAAGAATTCACAGGAGAACACTGTGCTAGTTATCCAGCTTTGGAAAAATGGAAGGAAATGGAAGTGGAGTAGATTCTTAAACCTCAGACATGGAGTTGAAAGTCTGGTTATTAAAAGGATTGAACCTCTGCAGAGTAGACACCTTGGAGGAAAAAAAAAAAAAGAGGAAAAATTAGGCATAAATTTTTGCGTGTTTTTCTGTATTATTTATCTCTCTGCTTACTAACCTGTCATAAGAATGTCTCAGTGGTCAGCTTCAGGAAAGCTGTAATTCAAGTGATTTCTGTAAAAGTGCTAACCATCAAGCTATTATATATACTGTTTTTTGATACTTTAGAAGATTTTGGGTCTTGAGAAATTCTCACAGCCTGTTTGGTTTTGTTGTGGGGTTTTGTTGTTTCGGGTTTTGTTTTGGTTTTGATTTCCTTAGCTTAAAGTTGATCTAGACATTTCTAAGTCCTTGCAGCACATCCTCTTTAGTGTTCTCTTAGCTCTGTGCAAGCTTGACTGCAATACCTACAAAACAGAATAAAGCATTTGTTTGCAACTTGCAACTATGTATGATGGAAGATATTCATGTTAGATTTAGACATGACTTACAGGAGTTGGGAATAGATATAAATAGGTGCATCTCTGCTACTTTGCGGCAGATTCTAAAAATGACAAGGAAAAAAAAAAAAGACAGTGTAACAGACTTCTAAGCAGTTGTTTTTGTAAAACAGTTCCTTAATAGCTATATGACACTCAAGCAGGTTTCACCAGTGAGTTTAACTGCTTCATGGTGATTTTAAGACTGAAGTGTTTAATGTGTAGAAGGCATACCTGTGCCTCCAGAGGCAGTAAGCTAAGGCAGAGACTGCTATTTCCTTTGCACAGATTTGTGAGGAGTAGCAGTAGTTTATATATATATAATGTGTATGCACATATGCATACACACGCATCTGTTTTCAGATTGTTCCAGGGTGCTTTTTGTTTCTTCTTTCATTCTTTTGAGTTCTCCCAAAGAAAATCCTGAATGGATAGTGCCCTAAGGTGCATGTAGGCTATATTTGCACAGCATGTTTATTTAATTTGTCTGACAAAAAAAAAAAGGCAATGATTCGAACACACTGGGAATGATCTAATTTTTTACCTAATTTTGACCAAAATAGCTCTCTACAATGAACAGCAATTAACAAGCTCTTCAGGGCAACAGTATGTCAGCTGTCAGACTCTGTGGTAGTTGTGCTCATCATAATCAGAATCTTGTCTGATAAACATGCTCATTTCAGTATTTACCATGGCCCTATAGACCACCTATCTGATCTCTATAGGTCAGGTCAGAGGTCAGGTTGGGAACTGATATATTAAAAAAATAAAATCCATTGCACAGAGCTGAATTGTTATGAGTAAGTCTGGTTTCAGATGAGCTCTCCTACAGAATTAGGCCTATTACTGCTTCTGATAATGGTCAACAGTGGACACCTAGGGACAGAAAGCATTATAAAGCTCACGTTAGACTCTGCTTCTTGTAAAATTTTGACTTTGGGATTTCCAGCAGATTGACATGACATATTGTGTTTAATAGCCCTTGTCCTCTATTTGCCTAATTCCCTTCAATCTGTTTACTTTGCAACCCCTCCAACACCCAGTAGCATTGAGTTTCTCGAAGTAATTTTGTACAAAATGACTTTTTTTTTTTTTTCTTGTGTTCTCTTAATGACTTTTCCTTGGAAGTTTGTTCAGTAACTTTGTGCGTCCTTCATCTTCTGTGCCATGAGGAACAGCAAGTAGTCTCTTCATCCTGTTCGCTTCTCTTTATCTCTTGTGGCAGATTTCTCCTATTCTGCCTCCTCCTTTCTCAGCTGGGTTAGTCTCAGTCTGTTTAATCTCTTGCCCTGAAGCCGCGGCACGCTCCCCTTACAGCTGCAGTTGGAGCTTCACCTTCTGCAAATACTTTTTCTCCAGTGGTGCTGGAGGGAGGGAGATGATACTACTCCCTTGCTTTTAGCCTACTAGCGTGGCTCATCTGTAAGGCTTTGTCCGTGTGGCTCAGTAGGGTGTAGCGAATGAAACCAGACAGGATAAATCGGTGGTTGTCGATGCTGCTCTTGGGCCTGGCCAGAAGGATACCTGTCTTGTATCAACAGGCAGCTCTCCACAGTATTCTCCTCTGAAAATAGTTTCTGCTACAGCTGGCTTGAGAATGCTCAAGGACCCAATTTTTAAAGGCATTCAATTAATCTGTGTGTTTTCATCTATGTAAGACCTCTCGGAAGAGTTCTGCAGGCGCTGTGGCTTGGCTGTGCGAGTATTAACTGGGAGCCATAGTTGGTGTTGGAGTGGGCAGCAGCACTCGGCCTCCCTGGCAGGGATGGTTTTCAACTGAAAGAGGAGAGATTTAGATTAGATATTAGGAAGAAATTCTTTACTGTGAGGGTGGTGAGACACTGGAACAGGTTGCCCAGGGAAGTTGAGAAGGTCCCATCCCTGGAAGTGTTCAAGGCCAGGCTGGATGGGGCCTTGAGCAACCTGGTCTAGTGGGAGGTGTCCCTGCCCATGGCAGGGGGTTGGAACTAGATGATCATTTAGGTCCCTTCCAACTCTAACTGTTCTGTGATTCTATGTGTGAGGGAGCAGGCAGACCATGCCTGAGCTCCTCCAGTGTGGCAGCATCACTGGGAACACCCAGTCGCTTTGGTGTTGCAGACCTGGGGAGGTGGATGATGGAAGAGGGGTTTCAGGTGGCTTTATTCTGCCGTGGCCTGAGCGCAGGTTCAGTTGTACCCTCTCTCAGCTGCAGAGCCCCTGGTAACTCATAGAGCTGCAGCCTGCCCTGTGCCCTGCAGCTGGGCAGGGGAAGGGCCTGCAGGGCAGCAGAGTTCTTTACAGCTTTATAGAAACCTCCTCAACCAAATGGAGTTGCATATACAAAACATATCAACTGTGCAAGTTTTGCATGGCATTGGGGAGCCTTAAGAGTGGCTTGGCTATAAAGGCGGATCTGCTAGGGCAGATCCTAATTATCCAGGCTTTTGTGGGGTTGCTTCTTCAATTTTACAGTTGCATTTTTAGATGTAACCTCTGCTTTTCTCTCCCTGTTTCTCAGCAGAGATCTTACTACTGCTCTTGACAGCATGGGTTTCAGGTACAGCAACTGCAGCACTTTGGGGGCTCTTGCCTGTAAGTGAAGGTGTGGTGAAACACCTCCCTATTTCCATGGCTTGGGAGGCATTTCCAGTCATCCCAGTACAGGAGTGGAGAGTCGGCAAATCTGCTTTGGAGTCAGATTCATTATCTTACAGCCCCATAGCTTTGGAAGGTCAACTGTGATAGTTCCTTATCCTCATAGGGTGGAAAGAATAGTACTTTCCTGTATTTCTGACTCCACCTAATGCAGTACTGGTGCTCTTTGTGATCCACCCGGTGGGGCGGCACCTTTTCTCCTGTGCCAAAAAAAGCCACCTCCATCCATTCGCTCAGCTTTAGCATGGCTTGAGTAGGACATGCTTTCCACTAGGAACAGTAGAAGGGTGGTGCTCTAGGCTTACTCATTTTAATCTTGTTTATCTAGTCAATATGGAGGAAGAACAAGAAGGAATTTAGAGGAGTGTTAATGATCAGCCCTGATCGGTGTGTCCTCTCATTCAAAAAGTATAAAAATACTTTGGCCTTGACTGTTTGATGACAAGTTGAACCTTACATGTTTTCTAGAGACATAGATGTGGCATTTTAGAAACCATGTGCAGGTACAATTGTGCTTTGGTCTCCCTTTCCAGGGTGGCATCAGTTCTGGTGGGCAAGTTTGCTATTTATTTTGTGATTGCTGCACCTTGCAGAAAAAAATACTAATTTTTCTTTTTGTCTTTGCTCTGAACGTAAAAATGAACAAACATCAGTTGGTCACAGTATTTCTTCCATGATGTTTTCTCCCACCTCTATTTGGTGATTTAGAGAAGCCTGGAATGGTGTTCATGTTTTTATAAATGTATTTTAAATCTGCCTGACTAAAAAGACCCCTCAACGTCTTTGGTTTGTCGTATATTACATATTGTAGCACATGACATTAAATTAATTTACTGGCCATTAAAATTAAGTTAAATTCATTAGTTATTAAGACAAATTTTGTTGTCTTTTAAAAAAGTTTTTATAATAAAAAATGATTTAATAGATCTTCTAGTAAATTTTTGTTCAAGTTTTGATGTTTTGTCATGGAGAACTAAAATAATAGTGCGGCTGCACATGAACATGTTGTGTGTGAAATGCTAGAAAGTATAGTAGGATGATTTGGAATATTCCAAATATTATTTTGAGTTGTCTGGCTGTGACAGTACATTCCCTTTAATTGTTCCTATCCAATGATCCTCTCAGTGCCTTTTTTTAACTAGGGAAAAACGTTAGCATCCAGATTGTTTATTTTCAACTTGTAAAGGAAAAACATTTCTTGTCAAATGAGGAAAGAAATTATTGACTTAATGTTTCCTAATAGGAAAATATTTGTGTTCTTGCTTCCTCTTATCCTTTGAGTAGAATATAAAGATGCAGTGTGATGTTTTCTGCCGTTTGCAATCCTTTAGGTTTTGTTAGTGATGCAAAACTTTGCAGCAAAGCGGCTAGCCTCTTCAAAGCATTTAAGCAAGAAATAAGTGAGTCAAAACAGATAAAATATTTAATGCGGGCTGCTGTTGTTGATTCTTTTATTATTTGAGGTTTGCAAATAAACAAAACAGTGAAACCTACTTTATGTATTAGCAAGTACAAAAAAATTAACTGATTATTTCAAGTATCTTGCAGGATATGAACTGTTGCCTGTGCTATTAATAGAAAAGTTGCTTGTCATAATCCCAGATAGTGCATACGTTTCTAGATCCTTCCTCCTTTGATAATATCTCCTACCTGTGATACAGGCTCCTTAGCTGCGTTCTGTCATGAAATTGTGCTTTATTACAGCTGGAGGGCAGAGAAACGGGTACAAGTGGGCAGCACCGGGCAGACAGGGCGAAGCGGCAGCTTCACTTGAACTAGCGTAGCACTGGCTATTGCCTAATTTTCAATTAAGCAGTGACACTTCTGTGGGTTTGTGTGGTTGGTTTTTTTTTTTTTCTATTCCCTCCCCTTGCTGCGGTGCAGTTTCATTGCTGCACAAGAGCAGGGCAAAGCTTAGTGTCTTAGGGCATGGTGGGGATCTTTTTCCCTTCCATCGGCAGGAGGGGCAGCGAGTGGCGCAGGATGGGCGCTGGGGAGACCTGGATGCAGCTGCCTGCTCCGCCGGAGGCTCCCGGCGGGATGTATGGCTGCCGTGCTCTGAAATGTCAGGGCTTGCAGCGCTGGCTTCGCGCGAGCTCGTCGTGAGGGTAGATACGGTAAAGCCTGCAAAAACACTTTAGAGCCAAGGTAACGTGAATCATACCGGTTCTTAAAATAGACAGCCGGGCTAAACGCTCGCCCGGGGTTTTTTTCTGCTCAGTCATACTGGTGAAGCCCCGCGCGTGCTGCTCCTGTTTCTGGCCGGCGCTCGGCACGCCTGTGACTGCAGTCTCCTTGCAGATATGGAGCACGTGGCCCCTCTTCGGGTGTCGAACCCCCTCGGGGAGCTCCTGGGCAGCCGGCTCCTTGTTTACCTGGCTTCACGCTGGGAGCCATGACCCGGCACTGGTCCATTTTTAGTAGCACGACATCCCCAGCGGGCTTTCGTCAAAGCAGACGCTGTCCTTAGCTTCGCCTTTGTCGAGTAAGTACACGTGGGCTTTTTTGTGGGGTTTTTGCGTGTTAATGTCAGGTATGAGTCTTCTTTGGAGGGAGCCCTGTAAAACAGGCAACATGCCATGGGTGGTAGCCACATCTCCCCTGCTGAGCACTCCTCGGGGCAGACAAATGCCCCGTTGCCAGGGTGGGCACTTTATTGCGACGCTCGGCACACGTGCATAGTTGGCAGGCTGTAGGCAAGCTAGTCCCTGCCTCCTCCAGGTTTCCTTCAGGGATCAATTAACCACGGTGGAATTTCCAGCAGCCTGACAAGATGGGATCTGTTCGACGCGGAGAGCTGTGATGGCTTCCCTCCGGCGACATGGTGCTCCTCCCTGCCCTGTGGGCCCACTGCCCGTCTCGGCCTCTGGCATCGACCTCCTGCGTGGTGGTGGCACTCTGTGGGCTGCCCACGTGGTTAACACCCTGGTGACTTCCTTGCTGGGAACCTGTTCCTTGTCTCATTGCTCTGGGGGCTTCGTGGCTCCCTTTGAGAGGGAGGGCTGGCTGGGGTGGGTGGAAGGGGAGCACTGGCAGGGAGCTGTGCCCCCTCAGCCAAACTCAATATGATGTTTTGAAGGAAATACCTTTTTTTTATTATTATTATTAATTTTTTTTTTATTTTGTGTCCAAATCTCTCCTGCTGTTTTAGGAAAACAATAAACAGCTGGTGTGAAAACAGCGTTGTGTTCAGGAGCAGAAAGTAATTAGGAAGACTGAAATAGAGAGGAGCAGAATCACGTACACGTTGGTGTATTTGCTTGAATTAATGGCAGTCTGATGTTGTGTTTGTTTTTTTAATTTTAAGGTGATTCTGCCCAGGAAAAGTAATTAGGAAGACTGAAACAGAGGAGCAAAATCACGTACACATTGATGTATTTGCTTGAATTAATGGCAGTGTGATGTTGTGTTTGTTTTTTTTAATTTTAAGGTGATTCTGCCCAGGTTGGTATTGTCCTCAGGATGCTAATGTTAAAGCCGCGGTGTTTAATGGGCAGAAATATTTCCATGTCGGCCTGGCCCAGCGGGCTGCTCTGTGTACAGGCCAATGCGCGCGCAGCTTGCTTCAAAGATGAAAATAAGGCTGCTCGGTCACGGCCGGGTGTTGAGGAAGCCCAGGAAGAGAGCAGGATTTAATATCTTCGTAGCCTCTTGGAGAGTATCTGTTGAGGTAATGGTGGTGCTGCATGTGTTGCTGGGGACGTGCTCTCCTGAGGAGGATTTCTGATTTTTAACAAGCTGCTTGGTGTGAAGCGATTTAGCTGAAGGTCTCTGGTGGAAATCTGTCCTCCCCCTACCCTTACGGTAGGTCGACGTATGGATACAGTACCGGAAATTAAAAGCTACACTTTCGCTTTCACGATAAGAAAGGCAGTTATATTGGGATGCGCTGTATTTTATTGTATCATCGGAGCATGTTATAAAAGTGAAGTAGCATCACTTACCCTCTTTTTATACTCACAGAGCAAAATGATGGGCATTAAGTGCTTTGTACTAGACCAAATGATGAATCATCATCATAGAAGGGCATAGAAACGATGTCAGGGTTCCCTTTTGGCCCATAATCTGCAAATGAATGCAGGGGGATTATATTTGGGGTTTCTTCATCCTAGTTTTATCATCTATCAGCTGACTTCAGTTCAGAATTTAACTATTTCATGGGATAAGTCAGGCTGGAAATGATATTTTGGACTTCCCCCCACCTTTGCTTCTTGCCCTATTTAAACCCATGGTACCCCTAAACTGCCAAATTGCCTTTTTAGAAAAAGGTAATGTATAATTGAACTTGAGACTACGTCAAGTGCTATTGCACTTCATATGGACCCATGCTATTAGCTAAATTTCAGTTCCTTGCCTATTAAAATTATTTATTTACCTAATGACACAGGTATTGGCTGTCGCTGGTAGTACCGCCTCTAAAAACTGGCATATTTCTCCTTTGTTGATTTACAGGTCATTATGTTAACCAAGATTTAATATGAAATAGTAGCAAGAGAAGTTTTATTTTGTGGTAGGCCCAGTACAGTCTTCAGAGAATAATTCAAGGAGGTTTTCTTTTGGGAGAGAGGGGAGGGATAGAATGGATATGGTCACTCTGTTATGTGGTTCTTAAGTAGACTAGGGTTTTGAATTTTATTTTATTTTTTTTAAATTTTTGTGGTTAGAATGAAATAAATAAACAGTGTTACTTTTTATTTTTGCTGAACTTCCTTTTCTGTGAATTGTTTAACCTTTCAAACCTTTTCAGTGCAGCAAATATTGCTAACCCAAGTTCTGAGTGGGTGTTTTTTCCAGCTTATATAGCCTTTTTGTGAGATTGGATAGGATATTAAAAAATAATAATAAAAAACCTAAACACAAGTGATCTCTCTTCCTCTAGTTATTTGAAAGGTTGTATTAACTCTACTCATATTTCGTAATTTCCCTGGCACTTGACTATGAAATTTGACCTATTTAAATGGTTTTACTGTACTACATTTCCTGGAGACCTTTCAAGATAATTTGCTTCCTAATCTAAATTTAACAGTTATATAAACCACATTTTTGAGACTTGGAAATTTCTACCTACTGCTTCTGCCTCTTTTTTTTTTTTTTTTTTTTGTTTCTAGACAAGTCATATTGTAAAAATGTAAGTACAGGATTTTAATTGGAGATTTGCATGTGGCTTGTCATTTGGTTTATATACGTTGATGCTAGTTTTCTTTTTAATAAGATAAAGTAGGTTATTTATTTGTCTCCCTTGAAAGTTTCGTTAGTGCTGTGACCAATTGCATTTTTGTCAGTCTATTTTAAAATGTGAAGAAATAAAATCTCACAGGTCTAGGATACATTTGTGTTATAGTTCCTTGAATTTCTTGGTTGCCTTTTCCCTCTGTATAGGTCTTAACAGGTGTACTGAGTAACGTGGGGATACGCTTAACCTTTTGCAACAAACTGAAGCCGGGAAGGAAGGACTGTTGCTCCTTGGAGATATTGTTTTCTTCAGAAATCTTGGCTGGATTTAAGGATTCATTTTGTACACTTGTCACTGATGTCTTGCCTAATACGCTGTGCGAGTTCAGACTCTGAGAGATACCTCATCCTTCTTTCTGCTAACTGTGTTACTCATGAGCTATGCTGAGGGATGTGTCTGAACAGGAGGATAAACTTAATAGTTTATTTGGTAAATTTAGTTGTTTACTCTGATGCGAACTGAGAAGGGAAAAACGTTTGTTGCTGTTGTTTCAGCAGGTATTTGAAATGGGTTTTTGCTTTGACGAAGGCTCTGAAATTTTGTTAATTGTCTGCCGTTTACATATGCTGCTGAACTGATTTTTTTTTTTTTTTTGAGTAGTGTATAGTAACTAGCTTTTCAGAAAAGGGAAGTGCAACATTGATTTTCCTCAGGTACAGTACAGAACGGTGGTAGAGGCAAGTGGCTGTTTCTTGTTCACTTCAGCGGTGCAGATATTCGTGACTAAGAAAAAAAGAGCAAACATAATTTAGAATCAACAATTAGGAAACGCCTTGCCTAGATTTTTGGAAATATCAGTGTTATCCTTTAAGTCAGATTTTTGCACATGTTAGCTGATCTGTTGGTTGCTCTTAGCTTGGGATCCCATGTTTCAGCCAGGTGAGAGCAGGGTGGCTTTTTCCTCGTTTTGCTTGAAAGTGCAGTGATGTGCTGGATCCAGCATTGGTTTTGGCTCTAGGGAAAATTCCCAGTATGGGCAGCAGCATTCAGGAAGCCAGGGAAATACTGGCAGCGTGATTGCTGCCCATGGCTGAAGGGAGTGTGTTTCCTGGGGTTATTTTTGGTTGAACACCCAAAGGATTCAGGGCATCTTGACCTGTGGTCGGGTGTTTAGATGACCGCAGAGAATGAGGCTGATTTCTCTTTTTTAAGTTGCAGTTCTTATCTTAAGCTGTTGTGGGCAGATCAAGGATATGCACACAGCCATGGCTTGACAACTCAGAGATGTGAAAGGTGGAGAATATGGTTCAAGTTCAGGAAACACTCTGGTAATTGATATTAAAAATGACACCAGAAAATGTTCCATTGCAATAATGGAGAGTTGAGTATCTTCTTGCTTGCGACATGGTGATTTCTTAATGTCACTCCTGTATTTTAATTTCCATTTAAAAGATCCTTGAAGGTGACCATCTTCATACAAGAGATTGATCAGCTGTTAGTCCTTCTGTGGATTTTTTTAAGAAAAAAAGAGAGGCAAAAAAAAGCTTTAGATTAAGGTGTGTTATGTTCTTATTTTTAATGATAATTTTTAAGATAATTTGTGTTTGACCATGAGGCTTGAGCACATTTTTGAATCCACAGCCAGAGCACTTCTACTTAACTTTTAAGATAGTGAGAATCCTTACTCAGTGACTGGGAAACAGGCTTTTTGGGGGGCGATGGAGCCACTTTTTTGCTCTGCAACAGCATTTCAGTGTTGAGTTGCTTTATACTCCTTGTTTGTCTTAGCTTGTACGTTGGAACTGCTAGAAAGTTTAAACTTTCTAAACTGCTAAAACTAAGTTCTCAAAATAAATAAAAAAATAATTTGGTGTGCACATTTACAAAAGGCCTGGATGAAAGTAAAGGAAGTGGAAGGAGGCTGATGGTTTTAGGTGCTCACAATCCAGGGTTTCCATCATGCTCCTAATGAAGGTGCATCTTTTCTTCTATCTTTTTCTTTATAAGTAGCATTTATGTGGACAGGGGATGTGGACAGGCTGGATTGATGGGCCGAGGCCCACGGTATGAGGTTTAACAAGGCCAAGTGCTGGGTCCTGCACTTGGGTCACACCAACCCCAGGCAGCGCTACAGACTTGGGGCAGAGTGGCTGGAGAGCTGCCTGGCAGAAAAGGACCTGGGGGTGTTGGTCGACTGTCGGCTGAACAAGAGCCAGCAGTGTGCCCAGGTGGCCAAGAAGGCCAACAGCATCCTGGCCTGTATTGGGAACAGTGTGGCCAGCAGGAGTAGGGAAGTGATTGTCCCCCTGTACTCACCACTAGTGAGGCCCCACCTCAAATGCTGTTGCCCTGGTGTGGGGTGGAGCAGAGCCAACTTTCTGTTCAGTGGGAGAAGCTCTTGCTTATATTTGTAGCTGTGGCAACCAGCTGACCTGGGTGTTCACCCCATGGAGGGGGGAGGAGTGGACATGTCAGGTGATCCAAACTGACCATTAGGTTATTCCATCCCATCTGCCATGGTCACTATAAAAGCAGAGGGATCAAAGGGGTCACGTTGGCTCCTCTTCAAGGGGTCTTGTTGAATGGCTGCTGCTTCAATGGCTCTCTTTTTTGATGACCGATGCCCGAGGAAGACCCTGTCGGTTCTCTACCTTCATCCCCATCCTTCTGTTCTGGAATCCAGTTCCCGCTGAGACTAGTCTGGAACCTTCCCAGTGCCTGTCAGTGACATCTCCCTGGGACCTTGATACGGTTTTGTGTATGTATTTATACATACTCTATCTGTTTCATTATTTCCTTTTTATTTTATTATTAATATTTTATTAAGTTAGTTTTCTTTTTTCTAAACTAGTAAATCTCTTTCTCTCTTTTCTTCCTTTCCTTGGAGCGGGAGGTAAGGGAGACTATCTGTTTTCTTGTCATTGGCCAACCCAGCCCAAACCATGACAACTGTATTCAGTTTGGGCTCCTCACTTCAAGAAAGACATTGAGGTGCTGGAGTGGATCCAGAGAAGGGCAACAAAGCTGATGAAAGGTCTAGACCAGAAGCCTTATGAGGAGGGGCTGAGGGAGCTGGAGTTGTTTAGCCTGGAGGAAAGGAGGCTGAGGGGGAGACCTTATTGCTCTCTACAACTGCCTGGAAGGAGGTTGTAGTGAGGTGAGGGTTGGTCTGTTCTCCTAAATAACAGGTAATAGGACAAGAGGAAAATGGCCTCAAGAAATGGTATGGGGAGGTTTAGATTGGATATTAGGGCTGACAAGCATTGGAACAGGCTGCCCAGGGAAGTGATTGAGTCACCGTCCCTGGAGATATTTAAAAGATGTGTTGACATGGTGCTTAGGGACATGGCTTAGTGGTGGCTTTGGCAGCGCTAGGTTAATGGTCGGGCTCGATGATCTTAAAGGTCTTTTCTAACCTAAATGATTTTATGATTTTTAGTTCTGCTTGTTTGGTTTGAGTTTTTGACATATGTGGGTTGCCCTTTCTTTCTACATTCAGCCCTTGGGGAGAGGAGTGTGTGTATTTATTTTATGGTTTTTTTCATTTCTTCACAGTCCTTTGAAAGCGATAAAATATAAATGAGATAGAAGAAGCAGGAATTGAGGCACAGGATTCCTTGGAGCGGGAGGTAAGGGAGACTATCTGTTTTCTTGTCATTGGCCAACCCAGCCCAAACCATGACAACTGTATTCAGTTTGGGCTCCTCACTTCAAGAAAGACATTGAGGTGCTGGAGTGGATCCAGAGAAGGGCAACAAAGCTGATGAAAGGTCTAGACCAGAAGCCTTATGAGGAGGGGCTGAGGGAGCTGGAGTTGTTTAGCCTGGAGGAAAGGAGGCTGAGGGGGAGACCTTATTGCTCTCTACAACTGCCTGGAAGGAGGTTGTAGTGAGGTGAGGGTTGGTCTGTTCTCCTAAATAACAGGTAATAGGACAAGAGGAAAATGGCCTCAAGAAATGGTATGGGGAGGTTTAGATTGGATATTAGGGCTGACAAGCATTGGAACAGGCTGCCCAGGGAAGTGATTGAGTCACCGTCCCTGGAGATATTTAAAAGATGTGTTGACATGGTGCTTAGGGACATGGCTTAGTGGTGGCTTTGGCAGCGCTAGGTTAATGGTCGGGCTCGATGATCTTAAAGGTCTTTTCTAACCTAAATGATTTTATGATTTTTAGTTCTGCTTGTTTGGTTTGAGTTTTTGACATATGTGGGTTGCCCTTTCTTTCTACATTCAGCCCTTGGGGAGAGGAGTGTGTGTATTTATTTTATGGTTTTTTTCATTTCTTCACAGTCCTTTGAAAGCGATAAAATATAAATGAGATAGAAGAAGCAGGAATTGAGGCACAGGATTGCTTGCAGCCTCCCTCTGGACCATATTGCCTGGATGATGGTATCGTTGTCTGAAACTGAGGAATGAACAGAAGGGTGCCAGACTGCTGTGGGGAACTGGGCTGAAGCATGGAAAGGCTGACATGGGTTTCCATGTTGTAGGGACTGGCTTTGCATCTCCTTTCTGAACTGAACGGCTGCTGATCCTTCCGCGTTCTGCAAAGACAGGTGAAGGAGTGAGACACGAGAGAGAGCTTTACCACAAAAGTGGTGTTTGCTTTGGGATCCCTCTGTAATGGCTAGGGAGCAGAAACGTTGTTAGTGGGCCTTTCTGATGAGCCCTCGTGCGTTGGGGTGGAAGTGAGCTGGGAGTCGTGGGGCAATCTCAATGTACGCAAGGGTGCAGCGAAGAAGTCTCCTATTTAACACAGAAGTGAGGCCCCCTGCAGAGGTGGTCCTGTTGGATGATGCTGAGGCTGTTACTCCTGACGAACTTGTAGCATGCTGGCCACTTTAATAATAACCTGTCTTACTGAACACAGTACGCCTGTGATTTGTTGTAGCTCTGTAGGCTCTTATTCATTGTGGTGGTTAATATTGCTGCAGAAAATCAGGCAGGAATCCAGCGTTATTACTATTTGGGGCTTTTACCCTGGGTGACTGCTTTTTCAGTCTGCTATGATTGAGGTGTAAATCTCTTGCCTGAGTTGCTACAAACCCATTTCTCAAATGCAATTTTTAATTTTATTTTTTAGTTTTGGTTTGGTGGTGGTTGTTTTTTTTTCCTCCTATGGAGTTGTTGACTGAGGTGTGCTTTCCACTCTGAAGTTTTTGTTACACTTGCCGTTTCTGTGTAAGCTGTCTTTGAAGTAGACATCTCCTCTGCTTTCCTCAGTTGTCCAGGCAGAAGTCCAGGCTTCCTGGGTGTTCCC
Source organism: Calidris pugnax (assembly GCF_001431845.1). NCBI lineage: Eukaryota > Metazoa > Chordata > Aves > Charadriiformes > Scolopacidae > Calidris > Calidris pugnax. Next base: position 3,410,561 of record NW_015091257.1, read on the forward strand.
TCCTGCAGTTGTCTCTCTTAACCTCGTGTTTGACCCTACTTTAATTGAATGTTCATGTTGTGCTCTGCAGATAGCAGTCTTTAGTACAGAGTTAAAAGGTTTTATTGCTGCATGTTTATATAGACTGTAAGAGATGAGAATCGCCTGCCATAAGCTTTCAGCACCTTTTAACAACTGCTCAAAAATTCATCTGAACGTAAAAACAAAGCAAGCAGCAAGCACTTTCATTTCTTGTGAAGAAATGGGAGCAAGGAATACTGCTCAGCAGTAGATGTGTCTTTTCAGCATCTCCCAAAAGGTCTTGTAACATGCCCAGTGGTCTGTAAGCCAGGGCTTTTGGGGACTGAAGACTGCCAGCAGAGAAGATGTTGCCAGGGGCATAACCTGCTCCTTTTTAGGGGTGATTGTATGCTCTGGGGTGTTGGGTTTGGCTGCTGTAGTACAGGCTCTCAAATAAGCGATATCATTTTATTTGCTTTTGATTAAAGTCCTTGCCTTTAAATTTCATGAGCTGGCAAGATGAAAGTCCTGTTCCGGTCCTCCTCTCACTACCCGGCAGTTAACGTCAAGTCTGGTGCCCCCAAAGCAGGCACAACAACAGGCCCTTCTGGCCCGAGTGTCTTCTACCTGTCAGACAGCTTTTGTCTAAGAGATTCCTGGAAGCCTCTTCATCTGGCCGGTGCCTACACACGTCACCTACATTGCTAGCTGGAAGTGAAGTTCTGGGTATTCTGTTTTTGATGTAGCTCTTCTGTTGGACGCTGGTCTTTGTACACAGCGTGGCTGCCTTGCCTCCCCCAGGATGCTTGAGCTGTGAGAAGGTGAATTGATGTGAAATTAATTGTTGTGTAACAGGAGTTTATAGCTTGCTGAAGTGATGCAAGTGACACCTTTTGATGTCCTATCCTGTTGACCGCTGTGTCTGCCTGTCCTTCCCCGGTTTAAATACCTGACTCAGAATTTCTGTAGCTACCTGCTTGAAAACTGCACGCATTGCTGCATTTTTCAACTTCAGGAGTGTGGGCAATGTCTTTTATAACAGATAGGTCAAAGGGATTGTTTTAAACTTTGAGTGATAATTGCACTTAGATTCAGTAAACTCAGTCTCTTAAATATAGAGGCTGCTGAAAATTTCCACATAACTAAACACTTGTGCTGCAAACAATTCAATTGCAATCTCTTCAAAGCCTCTGGACAGGCTTCTCTTATCTGGAAATCTTATTTGTCCTGTGGTCTTTGGATAATCTCAATACCCCTTGGACAGTAACTAACGTGGAGGGTTTATCAAATGGGATATTTAGCTGCGTTGCTTTTTTTTTTTAATGGCATGTGGTTTTGTTTAAGAAATGAAGCCGCTTACGTTTCAGGTGTGGCCAGGCTGGCACTTCTAATACTGCAGGCATTTCAGGTTCAGCTGTCTGTAACCTACTTGTGCCTGTCTTCTGCTTAAAAGAAAAAGAGAAAAAGTTGCTGTCTATTCTTGCATAATCATTTTTTACTACTTTTTCTTTATTGATTTACTCATTCAATCCATTAAAAAGAGAGGGGTGATTTTCATTTGCTGTTATTAGTTGTGAACTGTTATTGGTTCTTACTTAACAAATGTAACATTGAATATTATAGAATGGCAGAACTTAAAAGGAAGTATATGGGTTTCTGTTGGCACTTGTTTAAAATATATAGCCGACCACTATTTTGATTTTTTTTTTTTTTTTTTAAGTAGTGGTGCAGAATTTTCTTCTTCCCTATTCTCTGTATGCGTTACATGTTCAAATATCAATTTCAAAAAGCTCAGTACCATTTTTTTAATGGAACTAGTGCAGCACCGTGGAAGTATTTCTCAGCAATACCCTTGATCACTTCTGAAATTTCTGAAAACCACATTTCTTGTGAACTAAGTGGTGGTGCGATGATTTAAATAAAATGCCATCAGTCACCGTTTTCTGTGAATGTCCCCATTTAAAATCTGCCTTTTGTTTTGCAAGGATGCCTTGGGTTTATTTGCCTTTTTTTTTTTTTGAAGGTGAGTTACATTTCTAAATCCTTGCCTTGCTGTGCATCCACCTTATTTCCTGGCCTCCGCCCGTCTCTCAGCTAGCGACTGCCACCATGGCAACTCTTCCTCTGGCTGAACAGATGGGACATTGAGTCTCCTCGGAGAGCAGAGCGCCGCTCACGCCCTGCCGGGAATCAGCTCCTTTCTGCAAAATTTAAAGCCAGCTCTGCCCAGCAGAGGCACGCTGGTTTTGAGGGCGCTCAGTTTCACCAATAGCACTTCGGTCTAATAATTGCTCGCAGAAATTAAACAGTAGCGGCTGAACTGGGATTATTTCTGCGCCTGAAAGCTCTTCGATAATTGCTCGCAGAAATTAAACAGCGGCTGAGCTGGGATTATTTCTGCGCCTGAAAGCTCTTCAGACAAGCTTTGCCTTCAGTGCGAAGAGCTTGGTGTCAGCCAGCAGCCGGTGATTTTCTGGTAGAATGGTTGCCATCAACTTTTTTTTTCTCTTTAGGATGCGTCAGGATGAAACGCCACAGGCATCTAAGCACCAGTGACAGTTCAGACAATGAGAGTAAGTAATACCTACTAGTTTTTCTTTGGTCTATCACCCCCTTGTGGTTTCCTTCTGTGGTTTGAGGGCAAACCGTTTCACCTCTTATAATTAAAAAAAAAAAAAAAAAGTGTCTTGCTTGATTTCTTTTTGTGTTCTGTGGTCTTTGGTGTTCTGAATCCTGTTACGGGAGGGAAATGAGGCAAAGGATCCTGTAAACCTGGGAGGAGTTTTGCATCTACTTAGAATTTGAAGAGAAACTTGTATGTGTTTCCCTTTCAGAACTGGGAAAAAGAAATCTGTAATTTAAGAGAAATTTTACTGTCCAGTGTCCTATTTTATAGGTTTTGGTGTTTGTTTTTGTTTGTTTTTTTTATAAAAGACTCCTGTTGTCTCTTCATGTGCAGAGCCTCAACTTTAAAATTACTGGGGGTGGCAAGGTATTTGAGCATTTATGTGGTATTTATATATAAAATGGAGTTATAGCCAGTATATTGATTGTTATGTTATCTTATACTGGTTCTTGATCTATTCCACTATGGTCTGTTATACAAGTTAGTAAAGTTATATTGTAAACGTTCCTTGGCACACATCTGCCTGAGGTTGCACCTTCCCATTTTATCTGCAAAAAATCCCACCTGTATTGCAGGGTCTTGTTTGTTTCTTGTAAACCTGTGCCTATCTAATAACTCTATACATAATGATGATTCATTGTCATATTTGTTGCGAGTCATCAATGTATCCTGTACTGAAATAATGTTTTGCCAGAAATATCTAGACATCACACTACGATTTTTTTTCCATCTCCCATCAGCATGCTTTAGAATCATTGCTTTTTCTGCTCGTTGGTTGGTTTTTTTAGCACTTGCAAACTCTGTCCTGGGTGTTGCTTCTCCTTCCACTTTGTTAGAAAGGAAACGAAGGAAAGTGATCTGCCTGCTTGCTTCTGTTTACTCATGCTTGTATTGGGCAGAGCAGAATGTACCCATAAACTCAATGTGCTGCTGTTTTACAAAGAATGAGTGGAACAGGAGGAGCTGTGATCAAGCCTACAGACTGCCTAAAAGGTTTTTTTGCCCACATCTTGTCAAGAAGTTATGATAATTCAAGAGATTGGAGTGCCTTGTGTTTTATTGAAAAAATAAATCAATTGAAGCGATCTATAATGGTCCTTTTTATTTCTTTTTTTTTTTTTATAGGTCCTTCTACTTCCTTTTCTTCTTGTTCTAAATACAGGAGCAAGTCAAAAACACCAGCAAATGAACAAAAGAAACCTGCTGAGGTAAGAATCAGGGTTAAAGATTGGTCGCTGGTAGTTTTTTGTCATGTAGTTTTCATGTTTCTAAGCCTTGAAATTGTGAGATTTGAACTAGTGCCAGTGAGTCCATTTGTCACCTGTCAAATTCTCCGTGAAACTGTGTTTCCCCCACTGCGCGAGTATTATAGGAGCTCTTGTTTGATGTCCCAAAACGACTTATGGCATTTGCAGACAGCAACATGTAGTTCTTTTTTCCCCTGAAATTTAGTCTCATTTTGAAATTGAAAAAACTGGGATGGCCTTATGATTTGAGAGCACGCCACAGAAAGAAGTGTTTGGTCTGTATGGTATGAGAAGGATGCTTTATTTTAGCTTTAGGATATAATGGTGGGACACTGAAGTGGGCAGGGTATGTATGAACATGCTTATTCATCTTTTGCCACTTTCTCACTCTTGGCTTTTTACCCTCAATAAAGCTTTTTTACTCTGCCATTCCCACCTGTTAGGACTTCTAAACCCATCACCACTGTCACTGGATCTGTATCCACGAATTGAATAAACTGGCTTTTAATGCAGAGACCAATGCTCAAATCTCTCCTGTCAGCCATATCACTGGTAGCCCTTTTTGGGGAGGATTTGTTGGCTGCCTTCTCCAGATTTGATGCTTGCTTTCTTAAGGGCTGAAGCCGGATAATAACTGCAGATGGGAGAAATGTTTTATGTAGCTAATTCCCCTTACTTGCTATCACGTTCTCTCCTAATGAGTCCTTCAACGTGCTAGTACGACTGTTGATGCCTGAGGTTACTGAAAAAAAGACTGACAAAATCCACTTTGCTTCTCTAGAAATTAAAGCTGAGTTTGTCCCAGAAGTAATTTTGTGTACTATACCAGCAGCTTTTTACCTGTTTAGGTACTCCTGTGAGAGGATGCATAAACTATATATATTGTGCAGCAAAAGCTATTCAGCAAACATACTTGATGCTTCTTTTCTAAATGCTGCTGACTAGATGAGTTTGGTTTGGTAAGAACAAGGTAAATGTTAGAGAATATGTCCTTTCTTTGGAGGCATAATTTTTATCGCAAGTTAATTGAAGAAAAATCATTGATTCCTTTGAATCTTGCATGAATGTTTCAATAAAAGCAAAATTGGCCAGAACTAGCTACATAGTGTTACATTTACAGCCACCAAGAAGGTTAAGAAAAGATGTCTACTTTTTTTTTTTTTTTTTTTTTTTTTTTTTTTTTTTTTTTTTTTTTTTTTTTTTTTTTTTTTTTTTTTTTTACGTTTAAAATGTTGGTCTGAGGATTATGGTTCTGTAAGAATTTTTATCTTAAAACAGGTTGTGGCTGCTGGGGCTTGTACTTGTTGCTCATGTTTGCCTAGGCAGTAGCTTTGTTACCAGCCAAGCTGGGGAAATGGGAACTGAAACTCATACATTGCAGACTTGTTGCTGTTTCAAGTACACCTCAGTGCTAGTCCCTTACCAATCCCTTCTTTCTGCTCAGCCATCCAGCTTTCTTCTTGTACCTTTTCCTCTTAGGGATTGTCCTATTACTGGGGGGTTTTTTTGCCTTTGCTCCATGCTGTCTTTATGTGCCTATGTACATTATAATAAACAATAATTATGAAGATGTGGTCCATGTATATAGCATACAAGTGTTCTGTTTATGTAACTTCTAGGAATTAAACTGAGCAATGTTTTCATTTCCTCCTCTTGAGATCTTTGCTGCGCTCTACCTGTTCAAAGACAAAATCTTGAGTCCTTTAATGCTTGAAAATATGAAACTTTGAAGAATGAAATGTGAAATATACAGTTGGAAATAAGGAAATGTCTTTCATAACATCAACTTTCTAGTAATACTGGGATCTTTTTGTCATCTTTCATTTAAGGTCCCCCTCCCAGAAAAAAACAAACAAAAAAAACCCAAAAACGAAAAAGCCGGTGGGTGGGGTGTAGGGGGGGTGAAAGAAGAAATAAATCTCAAGCTTTAGAATATGCCCTCTTCTGGAGGAGTGTCCCAAGCACAATATTTAAAAGAACCTGAACGAAGTGCTCTGGGAAAGGGAATGGGAGGGAAAGTGACAGTAATAATCTCTACCGCTTGTACGTAAGACTCTTGGCTATCCTTCCAGTTTTTCCTTTCCTTCTGCTAGAAGAAAGCACTCCTTCCAACCCCTTGAAAAGCATATGTTGGAGAGTGTATTACATGAAATGCTGTTGTCAGCAGAGCATTGAAATTGATTATTTATGTACCAGGTGGTGACAAGAGTGTAAAGCAAAGACTGAAAGGAGACCCCACCGCTCACCCTTCCAAAAATCATGTTGTAATTCCACAAGTTTTTTGTAGTAATAGTTGCCTGATATATATTTGATGGAAATTTAAAATTCCAGGCTGACAGCATCCCTTTAGCAAGGGCTCTCTTTAACAAGTTGGCATTGCGCTCCTTTCATTCACCTCTGCTTGCCAGGCAGCAGGCTGTTTCTTGAGTTAGTGATGCAGAAAATCTAAAAGGTCAAAGTTATAAATAGCTGTTTGGGAATATTTTTGCTCATGGTCTTCATACATTAATTTTTTTTTTTTTCATACCAGTAAGCCTGGCTTTCTCAATTAAATTCCATGTGAATACATAGGCTTTTTTCCACTTCCGTAACCATCTCCAGCCCAACCCAAGTACCTGGGTTCTCTCTCCAAACAGAAGCTCGGTTTTGGTACTGTGACCAACAAGCAAGTTAGTGTATCTGTCACTTGCTTCACAGGACTTGTCTGTATGTGCCATGGTCCTCTGTGGTTGCCTATAAAAAATGATGAATGACTGCAGTTGAGGACTGCTCTGCCTTGAATTGCCTCCCAGGTGCCCCAGGTGTAGGGATGGTCTCAGTGGAGCCAGGTCCTCTGGAGTTACTGCGGGGCAAAGAGGTGCAGTGTTAGAGTGCAAAGTCAGGCTCTCGTTCTCCAGGCTTGCCTTACCTCAGGGGTTTACATCAATGCAGAAGGGATGTTGCTGGGTTGGACCTGTGGTCTGCTTAACCATTTGTCTCCCTGGAGAAGAAGATGAGAACAAGGCAAGCTTGTAACAATGCTTCTTCAGACCATGGTGTTTCTCTGCATAATTTCAAAAGCAAGACTGTGGCTCTTTCTTGGTGCTCCTCGTCTGGATTACAATCCACTACAAACTACTGAAATGGTGACTTAAAAATTCTGCTATCTGATTAGCTTTAGCATTTACTTTGAGTAAATAAATCGCGTTAAGGTTACAGGGACACCAGAAGTATCGGTCATAGCAGTTTTTCAGACCTTTATGATGATGTTGGCCGCATGCCATTTGTGGTGTTGCCCCTCATGGACTGAAACGTAGCCAGGAGGGGCTGGCAGGCCCGAGCAGTAGGCTGTGTGGGAGTAGCAGGGTAGGAGGCATTTGGATGTCTGGCTCAGCATGAAGCCTGTACTTTGCAGTTTCCTGTCTCCGTGGAAGCTGCAGCAGAAAATGGTGGCAGAGGAGTTGGAATCATTCTTGCAGGGAAAACCTATTAGCCGGACCCTACTGAATGACTGACCGTTTCTTTTCCCTTAGGCTAGTGGGGTCACAAAAGAGCGTAAGAGATCTTTATAACATTCAAGGTTATATATAGATTTTCATTTTTTTTATCCAATTTTCTGTCCCTCTTGAAACTGTAAAGGAGTTAAGTTAGCATTGTGCTTTTTTTTTTAACCCTTCACATATAAGATGCCAGTATTTTACCTCTCTTCGCAAATTGGGTTTTGAATCTCACAGCAATAGTAGTTTTTTAATCCCTTGTTGCTCATAGTGACAGCTGTGTTATCATGTGAAATGTAGCTTGTCTTCCACAAGTAAATGGTCTGCTTTCATTACTTCGGTATGTGAAACTTTTTTTTTAGTGGCATTTAACTGCCACATAAATCGTAGGTTTTGATCCCGGGGAGCACCCTGTAAGACTAGACGCTTGGCAGAAAATGGATTCTTTTTGCAGTTTGAAAGTGGTCGGTTTTGTCCTGTGAGCGAATGGGCAACGTGGTTAAATCATAATACTTTGCATGTACCCTGCTGTCCTGGTTTGAGCGACACGGGGCTAATTTCTCAGTAATTTTACTTTTCAATAAGGTCTCTTCTAATGCTTGGGAAAACTGCACTTTCAGAAGACTCTAGTGTCTGAATTTGTGAAAATATTTACTTCATAGCCAGCCATGGTATATGGTTTCAAGGTCTCAGTGTTTTCAGACTCACCAGGTGCAGGCGTGAGGAGAAGTGAGACCCAGGCGCTTGACCCAGGCTGGCCAACAGGATTATTTCATACCATGAACATCAACAGGGTTATTTCATACCAAGAATGTCACATTCAGTATAAATTAGAAAGTTTGCTGAGGAGTCCTCTGTCTTCGTTGATGGCTGTGATTTTGAGAACTTCTTGTCCAGGTGCCAGACCTCTGGGGCCTTCCCTTCGTCCCCAAGTAGCACTCACAGTGTCCCACATTTGCTGTCCACTGCTGGGAGTGCACAGCTTCCTATGGGTATAATTGCTGAGTATAATCCTTGTATATTTTTTATATGTGACCATGAAATGATAGAGTTCTCAATTCTTAGGGAAGCAAGGAGGGGAGCCAGCAGGACTGCCCTCATGGGCTCGCAGGGGGCAGACTTTGGTCTTTTCAAGAGCCTGCTCGACAGGCAGAAGAGTCCAGGAAGGCTGGACAGTTTTCAAGGAGAAAGTCTTAAAAGTGCAGGAGCAGGCCATCCCTGTGTGCTGTAAAGCAAGCCGTCTGTTAGGTTGATGGTTGGACTAGATGATCTTAAAGGTCTCTTCCAACCTAGATGATTCTATGATTCTATATTGGTATCGGGATCAATATTGCTCCTTTGGTATTACTAAGGTTAATTATTTAGTCTTATTCTATTAAATCTGTTTATATTTCAACCCTTGGGTTTCCTTATTTTTTTCTCTAATTCCCCCTCCCGGGTGGGGAGGGGTCATCAAATGATAGAATAATTTGTCTAAATGACAATAAATTATTGTGGGTTTGTCAAACCATAACAAACACAGAATAGTAGACTGTTAGCTTTATGGATGTGCTTACCTTAAAAAATTCTGAATTGACTTGGACGTGTGTACAGGCTTCTCAAGGCCTTTGTTGAATGTGCCTTGTGGGTTTCAATGACCTGCTCTTCAGCCTGCTTGGGTTAGTTGATAAAAAAATATAAATCTACAATATTTCTATGTAAGTCAGAGGTGCAAGCTCATTTGTTATTTTTAGGATCTATTTTTGCTTTGAGGTACTTAGGCAGTTTGAACTCTTCAGCAAGAGGTGACCCAAATGCATAAGGGTATGGAAAAACTTGCTCATGAAAAGGCTGCGCTGTTTTACCTTTGGAACTGAATGAGCAGCTGTAACAGTAAAATATGAATGGTCTGGAAACAGCGGAGGTAGAGCTTAAGTACTGTCCATCCTTGTGAGAGAAGAATTGGGAAGAAAAAGCGGGGGAAAATGAATGAGGCCAAAAGTTAGGAAATCTGTAGCAATTAAAAGGATATCCTTTTCATGCATCATGTAATTATACTATGAAGCTCATCTGCGACAGGAAGTTGTTGAGACTGAGAATTAAACAAGATTAAAAAAGGAATTGGACAGATGATAACGAGTACAGATTTTTCTAAATATCTGTATAAATTAATACCATTTAAAAAAATGATTGTTAGGATTAATCCAAAAACCTGAAGCTTATGTCTGATTAGCAACCAGAAGGAAACTTGACGTGTTCTTGCACATTCTTCTGGCTTATGAGAATACTGTCAGAGACATCATGCTAGGTAGGGTTGGTTTAGTAGCTGATTTCTTGGCTTTTCTTATGCCTGCAAAGGAGGCTAGGAAGATTCATGGTTACTTAAAAGAAAAGCACAATATTTCATTTCCTTGAGTCCTGGATAATCCATAAAAATAGTTTTAGGGAGTAGGGGTTCAAACATCAGGATTTACTGCAGTGCGTGTCCAAATTGTGTGGATGTTTGAGAACTACAGATTTATTGCTACACTTACTCCTGTCTGTCCCAGCTTTTTCAACATATCAAGCTTTTCAGTCCAGTCAGTATACATGCCTAGAACTGTAGCTTCATTTCCATTTTAAAATTACATTGCCTTTTATTTACTTTGCTGCCAAAAAACACTCCAGCCAACCAAAAAAAAAATCCACCCTGTTTTGAGTCTCCAGACTCTTCTCTAATAAGGTGCTTTAATTCAGATACTTCATGCCCAGATCGCAACATATTAATAAGAAAAATTATTCCTTTCCAGGATGAGCACACCAAATATTGTCCTTAGTGCTTCATCCTTTGTAAATGGGGAGTCTTTTGCACATACTGTGAAATGTCTATACAAAGATTAAACTGTGCTCAGATACTGTGTGGCTATATGACACTTGTGATTGGTCCTACCAAGATTTGCCTTTTGTTTTATTATTTACGAGGTGATTTTAGGTGTAAACTGCTGCTTTATAAGTGTGTTTAAATTTTGCTGAGGGTGTTCTACTTGAGAGCTACAATAGTAGAGTAAACTTTAAGGCCTCTGAATGCTTATGGGAATTTTAAAAAGTTCTGGGATCCTTTCAAAGGTGAATAAAAAAAAGATTTGACTCCAAACATGATGAAAAACTCTTGCGTAATTTACTTTAGGCTTTACAGAAAGGGCCCACTGTAGTTTGAGTGCCTGACATGAGGCATTTCAAAGTTAGCCCTCAAGATGGCTTGTGAAGGAGACCAAAAATCCAGGAAAACATGAGCTGTTTCACCTCTCTCTGGTTAAGAGAGCATATTGGCCCTCTTTCCACGCTGTTTTCTGTGAAAGATTCCTGAGAGTATACTCCTGCGGGGGGACAGGACAGAACATAGTAGTTTCCCTCCTGCCTTTTAAAAATCATGGCTGTGTGTTTCTGGAGCAGTGGGTCTTCTGGCTCCCTCAGCAGTGGACATGAGGATCTGAAACACGTGTTGCTGACTCGCTTGGGGCTCTGCTGGGAGCAGGGGAAGCCTTAGGACTGAAGCAGTTGGATGCAATCCAGCAGAAATCCTGCTCCAATTGTAACAACAGAGCCGTTAACTCAGAATTCCCTTAAACCTGTGAGGTGTGGTTCCCAGTCGTGGCCTAGGCACCTGTGACACACGACTTAGCCTTGTGGGGGTTTGTAAGCAGGTGGTCAAAATATCCAAAAAGCTCAGAGTGTCACAAGAAGAAATACTGGTTTTCTTTCCATTTTTAAGAGATGACACAATCTATTTGTTTTCTCTCACACATGCATTCGGGCAAGACAAGGTGAATGAGCAATGACATCAGTCGGTTTCAGTAGTGGCTTGCATGTGGTTATTGGAAAACATGTTTGACTTTTTCTCTTTTTTCTTTTTTTTTTTCTTTTTTTTTATTTTCTTCTCTCTTTTTTTTTTTTTAAATGGGGTTTTAGGTTTGCAATGGTCATGAGCAAAAGGTGTTTTGACAGTCTGTGCAGATCTGATGTTTGAATTGTTCAGCAAAGATGGGGTTCGTGGAATGCTCTTGTATTGTCAAGACCCACCCTCTTTCTTTGATGCTACTATTTTACTGTAATTCTCTATAGATTACTTGTATCCTCCCTGATATCTTTAGTGCATAAGGATACTTCACACAAAATAGTGTTGTCTGTTTCACGGGCTTGATTTGTTCACAGAGTAAGCACAGGAGCGTCCTGTGAGAAATATTACATATTGAATTTTCATTGAGTGCTTCCAGAAAGAGTTCGGGTTAAAGTCATAGACAGTGTTTGGTATAGCATTTATAAATGGATTCTAAGAAGTTAATTTTCTCTGGACATACTTTTCTGACATAACTTCCAAATTGGACTCAGAAGTCTGAAAAACAAATAAAACACATGAACCATATCTTTCCTTCTACAGCTCCATGATATCATTATTGTTTGGTGTATTAGTACCATGGGGGAGCAGAGCATCCTTATTTCTGGAGAATTTTTGTAGAATTTAGTCTTTAAAGGCTTTTGAGATGGCAGCATGTCTCTGTGGAGGTAACTAGGAAATTCTCATTGCCTCAGCAAATCCAGGTAGGCTTTTACTGCAATGCAAAAAGCTAATCTTGACCGAGGAACAAGATCTCCTCTTCTTGATTTAAGCCCCAGTTCTAAAGCATGAAATAACTATTAGAGTTTCTCAAAAAAACGCTTAAGATGTTGATGATGATGACATAAGAAAAAACACATTTTTCATTGACGTCATTCACTAAATGCTGCACGGATTTCAGCCAAAACTAAAAATTCCTGGCAGGAAAATGGAATGAGAAGTTTAGACGAAGCAGTCTTGTGTGGTAAGCAGGGCTAAAACTCATCTCTTCTTTCGTGCCTTCAATTGCTAAAAATATTTTTTTAAAAATCCCACTATCACACAGTAACTTCTGTGAATGCTTACAGCAGTGGGGAGTTTCCCACTTTGGTGTGCAGTGGTCCTGGCTCTGCTGGCTGCAATGGGTAAGGCTCTTCTCTGTTGTGGTAAAGACAGGCACAGCTACCTGAGTCTGCTCTTGAGGGGTGATTCCAGACAGGAATGTCTTATTAGCCTAGACTTGGCACGCTCATGTTTCAGGTCTTCTCACTATGTGTGATATTACAGATGATATTAAAATCAAGCCAAAGGGTTTTGTTTTATGTACGGTAAGAAATAGAACTGCTTTGGGGTGACTGAAAGATGACCACTGCACTTCATGGCCCAACTGTGGAAGTGAAGGGGGTCCTTGCCAGGAGGGGAGAGAGTACTTGCTGTGGAGCAGACTGGTTGTTGCTTTATGGATACAGTTAGTAAAGGAGCGATATTGTTTTTCAAATAAGTGTCCAAAAAGAAGCAACCTTGAGGAAAAGCTGGCTATCAATATCCTGGAGGCACGTGGCTACTCTTTGTTGATTAGTTCATAGCCTTGAGGCTAACTGCTGAAGTAAAATTCACTTGATTTGTCAGAAAACTCACTCTGGGTCCCCTGGGTGTTTTGGTTTGCTTCCACAACAAAGGAAATACAGAGTGAGTGTTCTCATACGTTGTCCTCTGAGAGTATTTTACTGTTGGAAGAACCTGCTTGGCCACATGTGAAGAAATGAAGAATGATGAGAGTTGGAGATTGTAATGATTCCAAGTGTCTGCAAGAAATACTGAATTGCACAGTTATCACAAGTGTAAATAGGCAACTCTTAGGAAATCTTCCTTGAGTTTTGGGGTTCCTTAAGGTTTCAACAGTGATGTTTATATTGGTTAAATCTTTGGCCTTCGGTGGTACCTCTCTTGTAAATTTTAGAATCTGAAGCAGAGAACTTAATATTGCTGTGTGGTGATGGTGTGGTCAGTACTGTATAACAGACAAAAACACAACAAAAAAGTCCATGCTCCAGGGGGTGTGTGCTCTAAAAATAGAGATGATACGGTTCACATACATAATGGATGATCAGAAGATGAATTTGCTGCTAAGCAATGTAGTTAGAATGCTGATGCCTTTAATAGCGTTTTTCATCTAGTGTTTAAAAAATAGTGGGTTTCATATGAAGCACTCCTATATTCTGTCAGTGGCTTAAAAAGTAGTTTGTAAAGCACTTACCTCAGATAAAGTTTGAGGAATATCTTTTCTGATAATTAAACCAGTCGTTGCACGTCTCATTTATTGGACTGGTTTTTGCTTCTGGAGTTCTTTGGAATTGTGCCTCATAATCCTGGTTCTGTACCTGTAACACAGAAAATGAAAATGCCTTTTAAGTGGCATAAATGATTTTACTGGTTTTTGGGTTTTTTTGGTGTGTACACATGCTGCTTTGAAAAAAATGGATGCTTGCAGTCTTAATGCTGTCACTGTTGTCATTCAGATTTTAATGCAGGCCTGTTAGGTACCTGAGGAGTTTTACACAGAAGACAACGGCAAACAGTCTGATCTGAACCAAAGCAGATAACACATCAGTAGCAAATAAGAGAGCCTTGAGGCTCTGATTTTGAGTTCCCTCGGTCAGCTTGCTCTCCCCGGAGCCCACGTAAGATGCAGTTGTAGGACATAAGGAAGTAACACCAATGTTCCAGGTCACCAGCAGCCTATTTCAATACCCGTTTTTAGCATAGAGCCATTTTTAATAATGTTTACTTGATGATTTCCAAGAACAGCTGAGAATTTTTGCAGTAGGCATAACCGGTCTGGTGCTGTCAAATTGAAAAGGGTACATGAAGATATTTGGCTCTGAGATATTTTATTACTCTTTGGCTATAAAACTGAATTAGTAAGAAGAGGGTTCAACCTGCCACAGCTTATTGCAGGGATATTTTCTGTTTCTTTTTATTGCCCTTTGAGGATTTGATTTCTTGTTATGATAATACAGTTAATTAGTTGTGATGTCTCCCTAACACCAAGCCGCAGTCACTGTTTTGCTTTTATGAATGTTAAACTGGTGCAATGTAGCAGTGGAAGAAAAAAAAAAACCCCACAAAGGATGCGTATGCCCTTTATTTAAATTGTATACACCTGTATTTGGCAGACATTGACATTAAGTGAGCTTTGAGATGACTGATAATCATGTTTGCATGCTCATAAAAACTTAATCTTCTTGAGCCAAGAGTGGAATGTTGTGGCTGGAGGTTTGTCACTGATGGGTTTGCTTTGTTTGACGTGGTGTTTTGTCGTATGGATTTGCTAAAGGATGCTGAGGCTGGGCTGTGTCGCTGTGCCTGCATCACTGGGTTTCAGGCACAGAGCAACCCGGGTCTCGTGTCTCAGCAAAGGCAGCTCTTCATCTTTGATCCCAGAGATCCCAACCAGTAAAACTTGAAGTGGCTTTAATAAATGAGCAAGTGCCTATACATCAGTTTCGCCATGGCAACTGTTCGTAGCCCATGATGAATATGACAGTTTAAAGTAGCTAAACTGAGTGAAAGAAAAGGATGTGCTACCTTGTATCTAAGTTGGGCTAAAGCCTACAGACTGGCAAGTAAAATAAGCTGTTTGAAAGTGATGTGGTGAGGAGCCTTAAATCAGATGCAGGCCTCTTTCCTCTCTCCCTGGTTGCCTGTAACAGCCTTCTTCCTTCAGATAAGCCTTCAGGCAGCAGCACGGTTTTGAGTTAGTGTAAACTCTGTTCTACTGCATCTGAAACACTGAGAGTTAATGATGTACATAATTTCAAATTGACTTGTTTGTGTGTTGGTACTGTTTAAAAAAAAAAAATCAAGGTATATGCATTGTTTCAGTGTTGATTAAGAAAAATACCTACGACTTCCTTTAGTTCAACACTCTTTCTCAAGCCACTCTTTCCCCTGGTGTTTCTTGCAGGTGTTCCGCAAGGATCTCATTAGTGCCATGAAACTACCAGATTCTCACCATGTTAACCCTGATGAATATTATATCTTTGCGGACACGTGGAAACAAGAATGGGAGAAAGGGGTTCAAGTTCCAGCCAGTCCAGAAACTATTCCACAGCCTTCTCTCAGGTACTGGTGATCAGACACAGATCATGTGTACAAAATGTCAACTTACAGAAGATGTAGTCTGAATGCAGTCGGCTTTTCTGTGTTGTTATATTTAAATCTCCAATCCAGCGACCTTCAGGCATGTTCTTAAACCAAACAAGTACCAATTTGCAAAACATTTCTGTGGCACTTTAGTCCAGATCTGGTTCTATCTCTACACTGTTAAAGTATCTACATTGTGATTTTTAAAGGGGGATCTTTTTTCCTGAGTCACACAGTGCTATGGATTAAAATCTGTTTTCTCATTTGAGTATGGCGAGTTTAATAAATTAAAAATAAACCTAAATCTTACAAGTGTTCCTTGAAAGGCTCCTCTATAAAGCATGAAGGTATAGAGCAGTAGGCACACAGTAGTTACTGATACCTGATAAAGTTACTTACTTCTCTGTGTAATTTTGGTTATTGTTGTCAAAGCTTTAACCCTTTCTGGTGTCTCTTGCCACATATAGCTGCTTAACATTCCAGAAGTTCAGTGATCTCAGTTTCAGGAGATGAATAAATAACCTTTTGTTCTCTCACACTGTGCTTAGACTAGGAAAACATAGCCCAGTAGTCCTGCAACCTTTCCTGGTGGAAATAGAGTGTGTTTCAACATAGAAATGTTATTGCCAGTGTGGTCTTCGAGACGAAGATAAATGAATTGTCCAGTGAAAGCGCTGATGCCAGCATAATTTAATTTCCACTGGGGCTATTGTCAGTACCAAGTTATTAAAAATAAATATATTGCATCTCATACCAGCAGTATTACATTAGAGGGAAAAATTGCTATAGATTTGGCTGGACCATAGAAAAGAAAAGCTCACAAGGGAATGAGAACGGAAAAATGAGCAAGGTGAAGGGGGGAGAGGAATGGCAGAAGAACATTGTTTGTGCTAACGCTGACAACCCACATTGTCCAGTAAGAATTATGAGGGATACTACTTGACTGCTGCCTACTCCTTTCTTTACTCCTCTTGCCTTATTTCCCACAGCTTTTCTTTTCTCCTTGTCCTGTGGAGGGTTAGCTCCAGAGAGCATGCAGAGCTGCTCACACATGGCACCGTTCCATTCAGTATCTCCCTGGCTTCCTTTCACATGCAGGGCCTCTTGCATTGAATTCAGAGAAAGATTGACTTTATCTAACTAAGGTTAGTCTTTCCATTCCCATAGGCTAGTTTACTAATCAAATGCTGAGTTTTATCTCTTAAATAATCAAAAGATTGAAAACACCAATATTTTTATTTCTTGCTTCCTGAATGGTTTTTAGCTGTTTTTTCCCCTTTACGTTTTTGCTTGGCATTAGAATGGTTCTTACATCACGAAAATAATACTCGTAACGTGGATAAAATGTCATTTATAAAATAAGGGCAGACTGTTTATCCCAAATGAAGAACAAGCATTTCTCCCCCTGCTACACACACTGCAGTAGAATAAATTAAGCTTTTGTGAAAAAGCTGGTATTTTCAAGAAATCAGTTGGCAAGGTTTCTTTCCATCATTTGAGAAGAATATGGAACAAAGATTGTAGAGGGTTTGTGCATAATACTTTCTGTGGGTTTCAGAAACACTTGCATCATCGTGCTAGTAGCATTTGTTAAATCGAAAATCATACGCACAGGCTTACATTTTAAAAAGGATTTTGTATATGTAGCGACATACAGTGCAGTAGCACATTTCATGTGAAGAAATGACACTTACAGCATCCTGTCTCCCTAGCCTGGCTACACTTACTGGCTAGTTTAAAATCTATGAAACACTAGGTTTCTTCACACTTACAGCAAATATTTAATGTCTTTCAAGGATGGCTCTTAAAAAGCTGTAACTCTCTATTTCTTTTTTAACTTTCACTCTAGGGTTGTAGCAGAAAAGGTGAAAGAAGTACTGTATACACGACCCAGAAAATACATCCACTGTTCCAGCCAAGAGCCCACAGAACCAGGTTACATCAACATTTTGGAATTGGCAGAATCTGTGTGTCGCTATGACTTGGATGACATGGACATCTTTTGGCTTCAGGAGCTAAATGAAGAGCTTACAGAAATGGGTAATTTCACAACATGTTCTAATTTTAAAAGCAGCAGTTAATTTCTGCTGCTAGAGTTGTAGTCTGCTGGGGGAGATATCTTAAAGATCGCTCAATGAGAATTGAATGGAAATGCTAAGAAAAACAGGAGGTAAAAATGCTTAAAATAATTATTTGCTCAATCTGTTAGTTTTATGTTTTACCTGTAGTGCCTAAAAACTTCTTCACATCCAAAATCATTTGCAACTTCTGCAGACTGAGGCAGGAGAGAAAAAGCCCACACCAGGTGGAGTTAATTTTAGGACTTCAAAAGTTAAAAATCTTGTGTAGGAAAAGCAGATGTTTCCATTTCTTAAACTTAAACATATTATTGCTACAAATTCAGAGTTTTGAGGAGCCTGCATGCTGGGTTCTTAACAGAGTAATTAAGTTTCACACATGTTAGCCCATTTAAAATCAGCGAAGTCAGCTCGCTTTCCGTGCAAGTTGTGAGTATGGAAAGGGGGAGTGAGCTATGGAAAATGATCTTGGAATTATCACTGGAATAACTGAGTTGTGGTGGAATAGTTTGTGTGGCTGGCATTCTTGTGTGGATGATTGCTGGTCCTTTAGGAAAGACAGGTGGGCAAAAGAGGGAGGTACTTGGCATCTCCTGGATTTGCTGTTTGCAAACAAGGAAGAACCTGTAGGGATATGACAACTGATGGTGGCATTTGCTGTGTGAAATGGTGGTGACTGAGATCCTGAGAGGAGTGAAGAAAGGAAGTAGCTTTCTGGTCCTGGACTTCAGGAGAGCAGGTTTCCACTTACTCAGGTAACTGGTAGGTAGGTCTGAAGAGTGGAAGTGCTGAGGATAGCCAGCAGGACTTTAAGGGCAGTCTTCTCTAAGCACAAGAAAGATCTATCCAGACATTCAGGAAAACAAGTAGATGTGTCAGGAGACCAGCTTGGTGAAGGAGGGAACTCATGACTGAGCTCCAGTGCCAAAGGATGTATGTAAGAGGTGTAGAAGCAAGGATGAGCTTTCCAGGCATACAGAGGTGCTGTTAGCAGAACCAAAGCTTTTCTGGAAGGTAGATCTCCATCTTTGGATGTTTTCAAGATCTGACTAGACATCTTTTGAGCAAACACCTTGTCTGGATTCACTGTTGACCGCTTGGAGCCAGTGATTAGGGCTTGGAGCCCTCTGGAAGTCTGTTCCCACCTGAATGATTCTGCAATTCTTCTAATTCAAGGAGTGAGAAAATAATCCAGGCATTGCAGAGAAAAGGTTAATAGCAGAAGACACTTTGTATCAGCAGTCATTTATCTTGTCCATCTCCCTCTTTGTCAGTTGCAACAAGGAATCCAAATTAGTAGCCATATTCTTCTGCATAGTCCAGCAGTTAAAAGGCTAGCCTCTGATATTTGTGTTCCATTAATATCCCAACCTTTGGAGGTCTGAGTGAATAGTGAACTATGGGCAGCAACATCATTTTTGACTGAGGATTTTGAGAGAATGCAGTTTGGAAATTTCTTGTAGCTGTGAACGTTGTAGGGTTTCTTATGCAATATATGTGTCCTGAAGCTGCAAGCTGAGGATGTCTCATAGCAAATTCTTTTTAAGTGGTTCTGCTTATGCTAAGTTTGATTAGTAGTAAGTATATGCAGCATGTGTAGTGTTCAAGTAATCAGATACTATGGATTGCCAACAATATATTTATCTACTATTATATCTTAAAAAACCCAACAAAACAAAAAAGGTAGTTTTCATATCCATTCTGCTGGTCACTGAAGTAGTGTACTGAATGGTGTTGGGTGATGGCAAGTTCTGTATCTTTGTAAGATCTAAAGTGTTCTTGGTAAGTTTTATTTCCTAGGGAGTTAGTCTTCAGAAGAACATTGTGTGTAATTTTGAAAGAACATTGTGATTTTGCATGTAATTAGTGTTTCTTAAAGTGATGGAGGCAGAGGGAGGGTTGTATGGGAGCAGCTAGCAGTTACAGAAACTGCTGTCTGTCTTTTGTGCTGTAGTGCTTTCTTCAAGGTGCAGCCTTGTACTTTATATACAACTTAAACTTCTACTCCAGTAGCAGTTCTGCTTGTATTTATAAGATAGTGATACAATTGGCTAGTGAGTGAAAAAGGCCTTCTGTTTTTATTTTATTCTTTTATTAGTAGTATGCAGTGTTTACTGCTGTAATTGTTAGAAGTTGTCCTTCTCTCTTCCTGCATCTCAGACTCGGTCAGAGGCACCTGACTGTCCTCTAATTCCCCTTCCCTATTCTGTGTTGCAGGATGTGGCCCCCTGGATGAGAACACGATGGAAAAGACAATTGAAGTGCTGGAACGGCACTGTCATGAGAACATGAATCATGCTATTGAGACTGAAGAAGGATTGGGTATTGAATATGATGAAGACGTCATCTGTGATGTGTGCCGGTCCCCTGACAGTGAGGACGGGAATGACATGGTGTTTTGTGACAAGTGTAATATCTGTGTCCATCAGGTTAGTGCCTGCAGAAATGTCGATACTGTCCAAGTGTGGAGTACTTGTTAAAGTACTGTGTTAAAGTACTATTAAATGTTAATTGGAGCGCTTTGTGATTTTCTAGGTATGAAGGGTGGTATAATACTAAGATTAATTTTTGTCCCCTGACAGTTACAGTAGATTTTGTGACCTAGCATGGGAAATGTGTGGGTATCTACAGTCTAATAGGAACACAAAGTGTGTTCTTCGGACTTGCAAGTACTTCCTCTGTGACCATAAACAATTTCCCCCCTATTACTAAACCTGCTTTTGAAGATAAACAGGGCAGGAAATGCTGGCTTGCCCTATATGTGAAGAATCTAAAGATCGTTTGTTTCAAGCTGGGGTTTTTCCTCCTTGACTGACTAGTTAATTGGCCAGAAATGGGCTATCCAAATTTAACCATCTGAAACCACATGTAGGCACTTTAACAGACTGATCTTTTTTAGAAGGCGTAAGCACCTGCAATAACTGTGCTGTCAGTCTGAACGTTGCTCACATTTATAGCATTTCAGATGTAGCCAAGACTTTACACTGACTGAGCTCAGCGTAGTCAGGCAGAGGTATCCTTATAATCAGAAAAGGGATATGAATCCTGTGGTTTCCGTGTGTCCTGTTCTGGAAGGGGGGTTTGCTATGAAGTGGAAAGAGAATAAGGGCTTTTTTTTAAAAAAAATGTATTTTTGTACCGAGTGCAAGTAGTACTCGGAAAACGTATCTGGCTGAAAAAGGACCTGTCATCTCCCTGCTCGCAGTGGGCTGGCTTCCAGCCCGGCTGCTTTCCTGATCTGATTCACTGCGTGAAGCAGCCACGTGAGCGTGAGTGCCAGGAACATGGCCAGTGACAGGAATATGGCTGGCAGCTGGGCCGCCTGCTTTGGGCCCTGCTTGTGCCTCTTCAAAAGTAATGATGAATTTGCGGTCAAAAAGGCTTGTGGTTGCCTGCTGACAGCTGAGCTTGAGCTGGTGGCCTCCTTTCTCCTGACCCTTCCCCATGCCAGACCTGCCTGAAACATACTGGGGAGCATGTATGGGCTGGAGCTAATCCTTACAACAACAACAACATCAAAATCATTTTGGTTTTAATCTGGATCGGCCTGGGTTCACCATGTAGCCTCAGGTCTGTTTGTCATCACACAGTTTGGAGATTTCCTCCGTCATGGTGCCCTCTTGTGCCAGCTGAAACACATGTGAAATTACTGGTTCACTAGTCCAGGCCCCCTCCACTCCAATCTGTTAGTAGGATTAAATTAGAAAATAGTTTCAGGCCATTTCCAGGCACCTTAGGTGATGATCTTAGGTGTAATGCCTCTTCTGCATTAGTAATAGAAAGAATGCTGGTGGGAATGTACCACATAAGAGGAAGAAAAAAAATCACTTGTAAAATTTAGATTACAGCTCCCCCTGTTGGGTTTTTACAACAGTTGCCACATCAAAATAGCATTTAGAGTAGTCAGTCTTGGCATTTCAATAATGCAGGATTTAATTCAGGAAAGTCTCCATTTCTGCAGGCCTGACATAAATGTGCAATTTTTTTACTATATTGCTTCATATTAAATACTGAGATATTATCACCAGAGGGCTGGGAAAGGCAAGTATGGAAGTATTATACTAGATGTGAATCTGAAAGACTGGTTACAGCTAATGATCCTGTTCTGTTGAGGCTTTCAATGTTATTGTTACCAGAGATGGTGTTAGGAATGGTGGGATTTCCTCTGAAAGCTACCCTTTTGATAAAGTTTGTATTTGGAGCACTTGTGTGGAGTTAGACCTTGGTGGCAGCCAATGATTTCAGATACACTGAGCTTTTAATATGCGTGTATGTTTGTATAGCAGGATATGTCTAGATGGACTCATAGAATGGTTTGGATTGGAAGGGACCTTAAAGATCATCTCCCCCTGCCATGGGCAGGGACACCTCCCACTAGAGCAGGTTGCTCAAAGCCCCATCCAGCCTGGTCTTGAACACTTCCAGGGATGGGGCATCCACAGATTCCCTGGGCAACCTGTTCCAGTGTCTTACCTTATGTAGTTAGTGTTAGCTCCTGGTTAGCCATCAAGAACTGCCAGGACTTTGAATCAGAAAGCAGACTTTTTTTTTAAATTATTTTACTTTTCCTTTTTTTGTTTTTAATTCTCAAATCTAGGAAAACTTATTAAATTTTTCATTTTCTGAGGTGTTAATCGCAATACTTGGGAAATATGCATAAAACCCAGCACCTCATAATTTCAGTATAAGCCGTAACTTTTGTTGCAATATCAAGTAAATATTTAAAGTAACAAACAATTCACGGAACTGTAACCACAAAGGTAATTTAATGTTGCAGGAAATGGTCTTCAATCAAACCGATCATATCCCTTCACATCTAAATAGAATTATATTAGAGTGTAAAGTTATTAGTGGTAGGAAATTGTGATTTTAAAAAGGATTAGATGCAGAAGCTAATTTAAAGAAATGTCTACATTTTTTGCTTTAGAAATTTAAAAGTCTCTAAAAGGAAAGATGAAGGTTCTTACCGTCAGTGGTGTTCTGCAGTCACAATGGGTGTGTTTTATGCTATAACCAAATAATAACCAACACACATTTTAGAAAGAAACTGGCATTACAAGATTTTGCTTTAGAGGCTGTTTATCTCTTTGATCACTTGACTTGTTTTAAGGTAAAGAAATTAGAGAAAGATTAAATAAAGGCCAAACCATGCTTTTAGTATTTGAAAGCTTTGGTTCATGTGAGTATTAATGCTTGTGTGTGAAATAATATCAGCACAATGACCTCAGTATCTGTTTTCCTCCAAGGCATGCTATGGAATCTTAAAAGTACCTGAAGGGAGCTGGCTGTGTCGCACTTGCGTGCTGGGAATACATCCTCAGTGTCTCCTGTGTCCCAAAAGAGGAGGTGCCATGAAAGCTACCAGGACAGGGACCAAGTGGGCACATGTGAGCTGTGCTCTCTGGATTCCAGAGGTAAAACTTAATTTCTGCCTCTTTCCTCTGCATTGTAGACTCCTCTCTGCGTTCCTCCTTCTCGTTCCCTCCTCTGCCTTTTTATGTTCTCATGATTTAAGGTATCTGTCTGGTTTAATACTGTACTTTATTCTGATGAGTCTGCACAGTCTGTGAGGACTGGGAGAGAGTCCAGCTTATGTTCCATTAATTAATCACTTTGTTTCCTTCATTTACTCAGCAGTCACTTCTTGGTGTCGTTATGGTATCTGAATGACCTGCTAGAAAGGGTTACTGCTGTAAGCTAGTGTTCACTGTGCCACTGCAGCTTCATTGTCTCTCTTACTTTCTGACGAATTTCTGTGCTCAGTTAGGTGTATAATTTGCATGCATACATCCACTTCTTTTTTTTTTTTTTTTTTTTGCAGGGAATCAAAAGCATTTAATGGCATTGGTTATTTTGTTAGATTGAGCATTTGAGACAAAGTTTCTGATCCTGCACCATACTGCCTACCTTCATTGCCTACCCCCCTTCCCGTCTCTCTCTTTTTTTTTTTTTTTTTTTTAATACAAGTACCCCCCCATTGCATTATTTGTGTAGAATGGACTCTAAGATTTGTAGATTTGTAGTTTAAGATTTGTAGTTAAGGCTTTTTTTTGAAGCAAAATTTTTCTAAACGGTGGGGAGATAAGACATTTTATCTTTTATGTTATATTTTATAAGTAAAGGCTCTTTTGATATATCTGTGCATACATATATGGAGACTTTAATAACGAAGCTTTGCACTTCTCTATTTTGAATCAAGTTAAGCATCACGTTATAGTTCTGTAAATCAGAGTGTTTGTTTGTGTATAAATGGAGTTAGTGTTTAATTTTGTACTTGGAATATTTCTGTTTTCTTTCTGGTAAGAACCACAGATCCATTACAGTGGGTGGTTTAGGGTGAGGTGGTAGCCATATCTGTCGGCACCATGACATCAGGGGGATGGATGCCTTATTTTCTGAATCTTCTGCTCCCAAGCACAGCCAGGCCTCACATTTGCAAAACTGAGGAAGATGTTAGGATTCTGAGTATTTTTTTAACATAGCAGCCAGATGCAGTGTGTAATTCTTAGCTGTATCTCAGGCATATATCTGCTTTTCAAGGAGGTTATTTTTGCAGTTGCGTTTTCCTTTCAAGCTTGCTTGTAGTTCTTGGCATCTCTTCCACCCTTAAGGCGAGAGGAGTTGAGAAAAAAATAAAAGATTTATTTTAAAATTTAAAAAATAAAGAGACATTGCTTAACTTTTCCTCCTGCACTTTATGAAGTGTCTTGGCTGGCAGCTCCCCTGGCTCTGAGCAGATTGGTTTTCCGAATAGATGCTTTCTGCATTTGGTTGCCTTGATGCTCTTTCCAGCAGAAGAAGAACCAGCAGGTTTAGGAAGCAGGTGATGGCAGGGCAGGGAGCACACACTGCCTTCCTGCTTGCCCGCCTCCCTCCAGCTGAGGGAGAAAAGCTGCCGGGGGAGCACCCAGGTGGGAGAGCTCGAATTCAGCTGCTCCCACAGCCCATCTGGTGACTCCAGGCCTCAGGCACCTCCTCCCCTCCACACCAATACCAAGTGTGTTGGCACAGTGAGGAGGTGACACCTGCCAATAGGGGTGGGAAATGCCTCTTGGACCCATTCTCTTTCTGTCTCCTGTGTTGTCACCTGGAAAACAATTTGGTCACTGGAGAAACCAGAGAAACCTTTGGGAATGAATCTCTGCTAAAATGGCAGGTCAGTTCCTGTCTGGAGAGTCACTGTGGCCTTATGTCCTGCAGGGGACAAGAAAGATCCAGAGTTTTAAGACCTGGGGATGGATACCCTATTAGGGGAGAATGTGTAATCTCATATACCTATTTTTCTTCTCCCTGAGATAGTAACACGCTGGAACTTCCCAAAAAGAAACAGATGAGTTAGAAAGTCACTGCTGTTTCCTCTTGTGACCCTAATGAAATGAAGAAAGGCAGAATGCAGAGAGGAAAGGGCCATAAACATGTCTGTGCCTTGTGGTAAAAGGTTCAAAGAGGGACTTCCTGAGTCACCAAATACAAGCTAGCATTGTTGCAGGCAATTGCACTAGGTATCTTCCTTCATTAAGTTATTGGGCACTGTCTTAAAATGGTTTTTCTTCCCTCCTTTCCTTGTGAGCTAGTGCTGTCGAAAGGCTTTCTTGATGCTCACTTGGCTGATTGGGACGTTTGAAGGTTTTTGCTTTGCAAAGTGTTCTCACTTGGTTTATATTTTTTTCTTCTGCCTTTATTGTCTTTTATTGTAAATGTGTAGTCATGCTTTCTTAAAAGGTATTCTTTAAAAAAAAGAGAAAAAAAAAAAAGGAAACACTGAGACCAGAAAACTTACACCAAGTGTTTTGAAATTCACAGTCCTTCTCTGCCTCAGATAACTCATTACAGTTATGTCCTCCCTCAATCATTGTGGCGTTAGCTGAAGCACAAGGTTATATTTCCTTGCTGCAGCTGGAAGGGTATCAAATTGACTGTCCTTAGCTGCTGTTGTGAGTGGCCATCCTCCAGCCACTGGGCAGATTGTTGTGCCCTCCTGCAGCTACTGGTGGCAGGTTAGCAGAGAACAGCAGGGTGACGATGCATCGAGATGGCAGCTCATGTGCATAACAGTCATAGAGAATAGGCTTCAAGAGACCACTATCTTCACTCTTCCACGTTCTTAAAACTTCCTCAGAGTGCAGCAGTCAAAATGTAACCTGATACAAGGTGAAGACGGATCATTTCTGCCTTGGGATGGGAGGTTTTGGAGAATGGAAAGGTTGGCGTCTCCGCTCTCTGGATCCCTTCTGAACAGAAAAGTTCAAACAGACTTTGCCTTGACTCCTCTCTTTGAAACAGGCAGCGGCATGAGGCCAGTATAAATAAATCGCACCTGACTTCTGTAAGCGCCTCTTTGTGCTTTTAGAAAGTGGGGTAATATAAACAGGCAGCGTTACAAGCTGAACAGACAGTATTTCCCACATAACTGTTTCCTGACCTTTTGAGTCCCCTCTGGATAAGGAGCAGGGAGAGCATTAAAAGGGGCAGAAAAGGGAAAGGGAGAAGATCTGTGTCAATTCCCAGCTCCTGCTGGGAAGCACAGTGGAAGCTGCTATTACTCAGTCTTCAGAAAAAAAATCACTGAAGATTCTGGTTTCCTTTAGAAAGGAATATAGACAATCTGACAAGTTGATATAATCCCTGAATTCCCAAAGGAATTCTTGCCTCTTAGTATAGTGGTAAATGGGATAAGAATTGCAGTCAATCTCTGTACAACATTGTTTCAGAAATACTTGTGCAACTTGTAACCAACTCTGTTTTGAGCAAGGTCAGGTTAGGTTGATGAAAGGCTCTTTCATTTTGGAAGCAAAAAAGCTACATTTGATAATGTTTAGAGTGCTGGACATGATTTTGTGGAACCATTCAAGCATTTCAAGGACAGCTTTGTCACTCTCCCACCGATTTATAGGAAGGCCACAACAGATTAATACCTGATGAGGGCATCACGTATTGCCTGCCTGTTCTCCTTGTCTGGTGAAACCTGGGCCCTCTCTGAACCGTCTCACTGTCTTCCTAATGAAGACTTCTAGAAATGCTGTGCAGCAGGTTGACCCCAGTATATTTCAGCAGATATGGTTTGCAGTTGGGGGACTGGAGGATGAAGTATTATAACAAATATAAATCCTATTAGATTAGAGTCAATTTATGTCATTAGTTCATGAACTTCTGATAAACTTTTTTTAAATGTGGAAATGATGAACCAAGTAATCTCTTGCAAAGCTGTCTTTTCCACCTCCTTAAATCATCCTTAGAGCAATGCAATGATAAGGAAAGAGTAGCAAATATACTAAAGTTGAGCATAGCAACTATGACTCTTGAGCTTGATCAACTTAGCACTGCTATCTTTAGATAAGTCTACCTCACAGCCAAGGTCTGCTGAAGGCATGAAGCCTTTTCTCCTCAGGGATTAAGCAGGTTTTAAAGTGAATATGTGCATCAAGTGATTGTTGATGTATCCCAAAAGAAAGCTTGGAAATTCAGCTTATGCTACTGGCTCTTGTAAAGTCCACAGTTTAATTATCTCATGTAATTCATATACCCTGAATTTCCCTAGAAGAGTCTTATTATGGAGGTAATCTTTGAAAACTACTGTAGCATAATGCTCTTAAAGTTTTCTAGGAGGGGGGGGGGAAACTGTTCAATCTCAGCCTTAACTGATTTTTTAAGGAATTAGCTTTATTGTGGCCTCACAGTGCCACAGAGCCTAGGAACCTCCTTTCTTTAAATCCTTAGATCTGACCCCTTTGAGAAGAGACCCTTATCCCACCTCTGGAAATACAAGTCTGCTCTGTTCTGGTGAATTGTTCATAGAAAGTGTGGAGATCTTCCTAGCTGGAGTCAGCATTGTATTTCTGCTTCAGGCAGGTAGCCCTCCAAAGCACACAACTGCTAAATTCAAAAAGTGGTGTGAAAGCTTAAAAATCCAGGCTTTTGGAGACTGGCATTCTTGGGACGGTACAGTTATCTCATGGAAATCTTCCACCATGTGCCATTCTCATACTGTCCCAGTTCTGCATGTTAGTCATGGTCATTATGGAGGACAGTCCTTGTTTACCAGTATGGACAACAAGCAGCTGAGAAATTTCTAAAGGATATGTGGACGTTAGTATAACAAAGAATAGGAAAAAGCATCCTGTGCTTATCTGATTTTTTTTCTTTCTTTTAGTAATAATATCCTTAATGTGGTTTGCCAGAGACAAATGGATCATCCACACTAAGTATGTAAAAGCTGGCACAAAAGAATATACCGTGCTTTGCAGTAAGAGAAGTTTGTTGTATTCTTTCTCAAATTATCCTTGACACAATCTGTAGTTAAGCAAGCACAGTAGAATCACCTCTTGCATTGGGAGCGCTTGATGGAGAGCCAGAGCTGGGAAGCGAGGCTTCCCCTGGCTGCTGACTGATAGACCTGGTTCTGAAGCAAAGACTGAGGGCCGGGAGGTGGATCTGGTCAACATCTATAAGTACTTAAAGGGTGGCTGTCAAGAGGAAGGGGCCAGTCTTTTTTCAATGGTGCCCAGGGATAGAACAAGAGGAAGAGGGCGAAAACTTGAATATAAGAAGTTCCATCTGAACATGAGGAGGAACTTCACTTTGAGAGTGGCAGAGCACTGGATCAGGCTGCCCAGAGAGGTGCTAGAGTCTCCATCACTGGAGACATTCAAAACCTGCCTGGACACGTTCCTGTGCAGCCTGCTCTAGGTGGACCTGCTTTGGCAGGGGGGTTGGACTAGATGATCTCCAGACGTACCTTCTAACCCCATATCATTCTGTGATTCTGTGCTCTTAAAGAAGGAGTTTTTCAGGTAAGTATGGGTTCTGAGTAGCTTGTATTTTTAAGTTTGACCTGTTAAAGCAGCACAGAAAACAAGAAAACACCCTTCTATTGCCTCCCCGAAAAAAAAGCCCAACAGTTGAAATAAACTTAAGCATCACTTACTGCAGTCTCTCAACTGGTTCATAACAAGGTATGCTGTAGATACCTCAAATGTTTTAAAGAATTGCAGCTTTTAGCTACCAGGTTAAACTAGTAGTATTCCACAATATTGTTTTCATGTGGAATCTTCCAGGGTCCCTTGCTGAGAAGCATGAGCACATGGAGATCTCACAGTGAGATAAATGTGTGGTCATGTTTCTTCTTCTGGTATTAATGAAGAGCTTGTTTTTATTGCCTTGGTAACTGCTTCCCATGATGGCTTTGTTTGTTTGTTTACAGGTTAGCATTGCTTGCCCAGAGAGGATGGAGCCAATCACAAAGGTGTCTCACATTCCACCAAGTCGATGGGCTCTAGTGTGTAGTTTATGCAAGCTGAAAACCGGTGCTTGCATTCAGGTACGTGCTTGTCCTGTGGTAACTCTTGGGCCTATGTGAGAAGGGCAGTTTTGGTTTTGCATTTTCTCCTTCCTGTGTTCTGAGATGCTTTAGAATGCAGATGACCATTGGACAGATGCTTACTTCTTCACAGCTGTTTGCCATCAAATTAGTTTGCTAGCAGGGAGATTGAGGAGTTAGTCTGAGTTGCCTTCTGAACAAGGCTGAGATGTGGAAGGACTGCTATTCTGTGGGTCAGAGATGGATAGAAAGGTCCTTCTGTTGAACACTGTTCACAAACAAAAAAATACTAAGTCAGGTGATACCAACTTCAAAGAGATCAACAGATATTTTTTTAAAAGAGTGTTTTTGTATGTGTTTTTGTAGGAATGGACTTTCATGTAATTAAGGTAATTCTGTCCTTTTTTTCTGTTTTGTTGCTATTGTTAGTGATTGAAGGTTTGTTTCTTTTTTGTTTGTAGTGCTCTGTGAAAAGCTGTATCACTGCCTTTCATGTCACCTGTGCCTTTGAGCATAGTTTAGAGATGAAGACTATCCTGGATGATGGGGATGAGGTCAAGTTCAAGTCGTATTGTCTAAAGCACAGCAAGAACAAACAGAATTCGCTGCCTGATGTTGATGAGCACCCCAAGAGCATGTCAGACCAGAAGCAAACAGAGAGTGAGAAAACCAGTTTGCGAGCCCAGAAACTCCGAGAGCTGGAAGAAGAGTTTTACTCACTGGTTAAAGTGGAGGATGTTGCAGCAGAACTGGGCCTCCCTAAACTTGCTGTAGACTTCATCTACAATTACTGGAAATTAAAGCGAAAAAGTAACTTTAACAAACCATTGTTTCCTCCCAAGGAGGATGAAGAAAATGGCTTGGTGCAGCCGAAAGAAGATAGCATTCATACTCGCATGAGGATGTTCATGCATTTGAGGCAGGACCTAGAAAGGGTAAGAGTTTAATTTGGTAAAGTTTTGAAAAAAACTATTTGCAGGTGACCAAGGTCTTTGTTCGTGGGTGGAAGTGTGAATGGCAGAAGCGCAAGGAGGTAATTTTTAAAAGAATAATTAAAAAAAAAAAAAAAGAAAAAAGGCCTTCAACTCCAGTCTTTTGGTATGCTGCCTTGCCTGCTGCAGAGTCTTTCAGGAACTGCCCCTTCTTAGTCCAGTGAGAGATCCAACGTCAGAGGAGTGCTTCCTGACTTGCTTAGAGGTTATTCCTTTATGTGTTTTAAGATGTATGTGTCTTATGCACAATGGACATACTTGCTAATGGACTCTTCGATTTCAGCTTCAATTGAGTAAATTTATTTGACCCAGCAGTAATTGTTGCTAGTAATACAGATTCAGTAACAAAAGATGTTGCTTTTATTAAATGAAATCAAGTGCAAACAGCAAAGGAATGGGGCAGACTTAACAAATTCTTATCATTCACTTTCTGTCTCAGGATGGAGGAACTCTCTGATTTGTACTTAAAAAGGTGTTTAGAGTAGAATGATAAATACTAGCCAATTCTGAGTTTGGAAAAATCAATTTGCATAAGTAAAGCAGTAAGTATTCTTTAGTGAGTGCGCATTAAGCTTCTGGAGAATCCTAAAAATATGTTAAAGCAGAGCTTCTCACCCTCATCACTTGAAGGCAAGTAGGTGAAATCCTAGATGGTTAACTTCCACAGTGACTTTTTGGTTTCTCACACACAGAAGAGTGTCAGCCTATATTTATACTACTTCCTGTGACATCTGATTCAGGAGCCTTAGGTCTTCTCCTCGCCAGCGTGCTGGTGTCATCTAGTCCCAGGTCAGGCTGAATCACTCGTCACTCTCTTGACCTAGATGCTTTCACTGCATTGGAAGAAAAAAGATTCAGATTAGATCTCAGGAAGAAATTTTTTACTATGAGGGTGGTGAGGCACTGGAACAGGTTGCCCAGGGAAGTTGTGGATGCCCCATCCCTGGAAGTGTTCAAGGCCAGGCTGGATGTGGCCTTGAGCAACCTGCTCTAGTGGGAGGTGTCCCTGCCCATGGCAGGGGGTTGGAACTTGATGATCTTTGAGGTCCCTTCCAACCCAAACCATTCTATGATTCTATGTAGCTGCCTTAGGTGCTACAGTTGGTTAGTGGTCTGAAATAACCCACTGACTCTACCACCATGCGTGGCTTTACTCAGAAGGAGGTAAAGGAAATTATCTTTTTACCAGTAGCAAGCCGGGCTCTTACCAGATTGCCAGTTAGCTGGTAGTTGAAAAAGATGGAGCTCTAATAAAGTCAGAGCAGACGTGCAAAATGTGGTACAGAGACATCAGAGAGGACAGGGGAAGGAAAAGCAGAAGAGAGAAAATAGTGTAAGAAAAGGAAAAGCAATACTGGAGAGAGAAGAACATGAAAACACAGAAATGAGTGTGGTAGCTAAGACTTGCACTTGGCAGTGTAATTCTTGTCTTGAATTTAGTCCTCCTTTTCCAGGACCACTTCAGATATAGTTACTTATATATATATAAAAAAAAAAAAAAAGTCTCTTGAAAGAATGAGCTTATTTTGTTTGATGAGTGGTTGGTTTACATCAAATTTTGTTGAAATTGATGTGTGTATCCTGAGGTAGTTCGTAGTTTGAAGGAGGTAATTCATAGTTTGTAACGTCTGTCTCAAGAGTTTCTGAATTTCTTTGTGCCACAGGGTTTTCTACTCAGTTGTATCTTGAGATGAATATAAATTTGGGAATCTTGGCATTTCATGGTATTTCAGGTGGGGTCTCCGCAGAGCAGAGTAGAG
Organism: Calidris pugnax; assembly: GCF_001431845.1. Lineage (NCBI taxonomy): Eukaryota > Metazoa > Chordata > Aves > Charadriiformes > Scolopacidae > Calidris > Calidris pugnax. The sequence continues at coordinate 3,442,035 of NW_015091257.1, forward strand.
GGGCAGAATCACCTCCCTTGACCTGCTGGCCACACTGCTTTTGATGCAGCCCAGGACACTGTTGGCCTTCTGGGCTGTGAGCCCGTGTTGCCAGCTCACGTCCAGTTCTTCTTCTACGAGTATCCCAAGTCGCACTCAGCAGGGCTGCTCTCAATCCCTTCATCTCCCAGCCTGTGTTGATACCAGGGGTTGCCCTGACCCAGGTGCAGGACCCTGCACTTGGCCTTCTTTAACTCCATGAGTCAGTGCAAAGAACTGCTGAATGGATCAGCCAAAATGTGTACATTGCACAAGAAGCCAGAGTGTTCTTTTAGAGGTGATCTATGTGTTAATTTTGGTCCATACAGGCCAGCTCTCTTGGGTATCTTTGTATAAAGTGTTACTTTAAATGTTGCAATAATTTTAGGGGAAATAATCACAGTTAAGCTGTTAAAAATCATTCAATGAAACATTTTGCAGGGAAATTCTGGGAGAATCCAGTATTGCCTACAGTAACATCCCTGGCATCATATATAATAGAAGCAGGCTTACAGACAAGCAAGTCTTAGCAAATACTTGCTTTTCTTTTGACTGGAATTTTGTATTTGCTCACTGTTCTTACAGATGAAAATAGATTCTGCTGTCTTGCAGAATATATTCTAGGCAGTCATTGAATTGGCAATTAAGAAATTCCAGAATATTTTCTTAATTAGTAGTTACATATGTTCAGTAATATTCGCAAGAACTTTGCCGAGGGATTTTGCACATAATGTTTTAATTTTGTTGCTGATGCACTTTTTTAAATTGTGTCAAGATTTAGTTTTTACTGCTTATTAAGTCTTGTCATTCCTCCATAGGTAAGAAATCTCTGCTACATGGTAAGCAGGAGAGAGAAACTGAAGCTGTCTCACAGTAAAGTACATGAACAGGTCTTCAATTTGCAAGTCCAGCTCATTAATCAGGAAATTGCTGCAGGTAATCATATAAATATAAAATATTTGCAAATTCTGTCTCTTTTTAAGCCCAAAAATATGTTTTCTTTATGTCCCTGCTTAGTGCTTTTAAGTACACAGTCAACGAAAGTAGCACCACACACAAAACTCTTTCATGTCCTAAAATATTTACTTGGATATTTCTTATTTCATGACCGTTTCTGAGACGTGCCTATTACTACTTATCAGTCACTGTGGCATCCAGGTAGCAGAAGTGATCTGGTGGTGATCTCTTTTCACTTCTTGGCTGCTTTTTACAGTACTGTTTTCCCTACAGCAGACTCCGTGCTGCTGCTTGGCTCTCCAGCCCAGAAGGTTTTTTTACTTGCTGTCAGTAGTCGGTTCCTTCAGGCAAAAGAGAAGAGCGACTGATGGGAATGGCTGCTGCTCTCATGTTGCCCTGCATGCTTCATGAACAGCGCAAAAAGGCATTTCTTAGCCTGCCCTCTGTGGTTACTCTCCCTCCTTCAAAAACAGTTAAAAGTACTCTGGTTTGTAATAGTGAGTAGTAACTGCTCAGGAATGCTCATGTACCAAAGCCCGCTCTGCTCTTCATTTTTATAGCCATCTTGAAACACAAAATTTGGAAAGAGGAAGAATATATATTACAGTGCAATTACTTTTTTTTTAATAAGGAAGGCAGCTTGCTCTTCAATGTGAAATTAATATCTTTCTCTTCTTTCCAGATACGTACTATGTTTTTCATGACCAATTTAGAGTCAAGTCTTTTTGCCTTTTTTTCCTCTACCTTTGAAACATGGATAGGTTTCATTAGTACTGACAAGGTGGTATTTTTTTAAACTGTTTTAGATCAGACTAGTATTTTGTGGAAGCAGCAGTACTCTAAGGCACTCTAGTTTTGTGTAAATGCGTTTTATTAGAAATGTCTACTAAATTTATTTGGTGTCTTTACAAATACAAGTGCTTTTTTAATCCTTTTTAGAATAGCTTGATAGCTACTTTACAACGGTGCTGTATGCATATATTATCATAAAGACTAATATATTGGGGTGAAAAGACCTCTAAAGCATAGAGAATTTTATAATACAAAGCAGAGAGTTGAACTAAGTCCAAATTGAAACTCAGTTTGAAGCATTGTTTTTTCTCCATCCAAAACTGAATAATGAACCTTTTTTATAGCTTTGTTGGAACTACTTCAGTCATATCTCAAAACTGGTTCAATTCATTGGCTTAAAGCCCTGTAAAAAGGGCACATTGTTGTTTTTAATGGAAATGCTAAAATGCTTACCTAAATTCTGAAACGGTGGATAATTTGGAACAGTTCTCTTTATCCCAGCTTCTCTTTAATGTCCTGAAATAATTTCACACTAATTGTTTGCAAATGCGTGTTACTGTTGAATGACCTTCTAATGGACTCTAAAACTTGTTACAGATAACAAAATTATTATCCTCTTTTAAAAAAGCCTCCTTTTTTTTTCTTTTTTCTGTTCCCTCATCTCTTTCTCCTGTAGGCCATACTCTGACAAATGCACTAGAGAACACACTGTTCTACCCACCTCCCAGGATCACCCTGAAGTTAAAAATGCCCAAATCAGCACTAGGAGATTGCAAAAACAACTCGCTGAAGCCTGGCAACAGGCCGCTCTCTCCTGACAACAACAGCACTGTTTACGGCAAACGGAGTGTGACGATGTCGAAGGAATCGTTCGAAATTAAAGCAAAATCTTACTCCAGGTATCAGCACGACAGCAGAAGTAACGGGTTGCTGGCAGGGATTGGGAAGCCTCGGAGCGAGGTGAAGGACTCCGGCCCCATGCCGATGCCGGAGTTTCACCGGGGCCAGCCGTCCTTTGCCGAGGGATTTTGCACATAATGTTTTAATTTTGTTGCTGATGCACTTTTTTAAATTGTGTCAAGATTTAGTTTTTACTGCTTATTAAGTCTTGTCATTCCTCCATAGGTAAGAAATCTCTGCTACATGGTAAGCAGGAGAGAGAAACTGAAGCTGTCTCACAGTAAAGTACATGAACAGGTCTTCAATTTGCAAGTCCAGCTCATTAATCAGGAAATTGCTGCAGGTAATCATATAAATATAAAATATTTGCAAATTCTGTCTCTTTTTAAGCCCAAAAATATGTTTTCTTTATGTCCCTGCTTAGTGCTTTTAAGTACACAGTCAACGAAAGTAGCACCACACACAAAACTCTTTCATGTCCTAAAATATTTACTTGGATATTTCTTATTTCATGACCGTTTCTGAGACGTGCCTATTACTACTTATCAGTCACTGTGGCATCCAGGTAGCAATATTTTAACTCTTAAAATATTTTGATATTTCTTTATTTTATGACCGTTTCTGAGACATGCCTATTACTTATCAGTCACTGTGGCATCCAGGTAGCAGAAGTGATCTGGTGGTGATCTCTTTTCACTTCTTGGCTGCTTTTTACAGTACTGTTTTCCCTACAGCAGACTCCGTGCTGCTGCTTGGCTCTCCAGCCCAGAAGGTTTTTTTACTTGCTGTCAGTAGTCGGTTCCTTCAGGCAAAAGAGAAGAGCGACTGATGGGAATCGCTGCTGCTCTCATGTTGCCCTGCATGCTTCATGAACAGCGCAAAAAGGCATTTCTTAGCCTGCCCTCTGTGGTTACTCTCCCTCCTTCAAAAACAGTTTAAAGTACTCTGGTTTGTAATAGTGAGTAGTAACTGCTCAGGAATGCTCATGTACCAAAGCCCGCTCTGCTCTTCATTTTTATAGCCATCTTGAAACACAAAATTTGGAAAGAGGAAGAGTATATATTACAGTGCAATTACTTTTTTTTTTAATAAGGAAGGCAGCTTGTTCTTCAATGTGAAATTAATATCTTTCTCTTCTTTCCAGATACGTACTATGTTTTTCATGACCAATTTAGAGTCAAGTCTTTTTGCCTTTTTTTTTCCTCTACCTTTGAAACATGGATAGGTTTCATTAGTACTGACAGGTGATATTTTTTTAAACTGTTTTAGATCAGACTAGTATTTTGTGGAAGCAGCAGTACTCTTAAAGCACTTTGGTTTTGTGTAAATGCGTTTTATTAGAAATGTCTACTAAATTTATTTGGTGTCTTTACAAATACAAGTGCTTTTAAGGCACTCTAGTTTTGTGTAAATGCGTTTTATTAGAAATGTTAAAGCACTTTGGTTTTGTGTAAATGCGTTTTATTAGAAATGTCTACTAAATTTATTTGGTGTCTTTACAAATACAAGTGCTTTTTTTAATCCTTTTTACAATAGCTTGATAGCTACTTTACAACGGTGCTGTATGCATATATTATCATAAAGACTAATATATTGGGGTGAAAAGACCTCTAAAGCATAGAGAATTTTATAATACAAAGCAGAGAGTTGAACTAAGTCCAAATTGAAACTCAGTTTGAAGCATTGTTTTTTCTCCATCCAAAACTGAATAATGAACCTTTTTTATAGCTTTGTTGGAACTACTTCAGTCATATCTCAAAACTGGTTCAATTCATTGGCTTAAAGCCCTGTAAAAAGGGCACATTGTTGTTTTTAATGGAAATGCTAAAATGCTTACCTAAATTCTGAAACGGTGGATAATTTGGAACAGTTCTCTTTATCCCAGCTTCTCTTTAATGTCCTGAAATAATTTCACACTAATTGTTTGCAAATGCGTGTTACTGTTGAATGACCTTCTAATGGACTCTAAAACTTGTTACAGATAACAAAATTATTATCCTCTTTTAAAAAAGCCTCCTTTTTTTTTCTTTTTTCTGTTCCCTCATCTCTTTCTCCTGTAGGCCATACTCTGACAAATGCACTAGAGAACACACTGTTCTACCCACCTCCCAGGATCACCCTGAAGTTAAAAATGCCCAAATCAGCACTAGGAGATTGCAAAAACAACTCGCTGAAGCCTGGCAACAGGCCGCTCTCTCCTGACAACAACAGCACTGTTTACGGCAAACGGAGTGTGACGATGTCGAAGGAATCGTTCGAAATTAAAGCAAAATCTTACTCCAGGTATCAGCACGACAGCAGAAGTAACGGGTTGCTGGCAGGGATTGGGAAGCCTCGGAGCGAGGTGAAGGACTCCGGCCCCATGCCGATGCCGGAGTTTCACCGGGGCCAGCCGTCCGGGAAGCCCTTAGCCCTGCAGGCTGCTTTGCACGGACAGTCTTCCATCGGGAACGGGCGGGTGCAGCAGGAGAACTCGCGGCTGGCGGCCAAGTCCAACGGTCTGATGGGCAGGGCTGGAGACGTCAGCCAGAGAGACAGCTCCAGCCAGACGCCCTACGAACAAGAGTCCGTGCTCACGGCTCACTTGGCCAGCCAGAGCGGTTTCCGAAAATCCACCATAGAACATTTTAGCCGGTCCTTTAAAGAGGCTACCAACAGCCTGGTGAGGACCACGGAAGATCTCCGGTGCTGTGAAAAGCCAACGAGAAGACTCGCAACAAAAGACCGCTTGTGGAGCAAGCAGACGCTGGAAGGTGCTCCGTACCAGGACAACGACGGGTACTGTCCTGACTTAGAGCTGAGTGACTCTGAAGCAGAAAGTGATGAAAACAAAGAGCAAGTGAGGTTAAGACGAAGTAGCTCAGAGAGAGAAAGCCCAAGTAAGGACTTCGGAAGAGATTGTCACAATAGAAACAAAAAGAATATGATTTCTCACAGTTCGGTACAAAGGTGATTAGAAGCCCCCGCGGGGTAACCCAGCCTTTATGTATTCCAGCGTACCAGTGCAAAGCTCAGCATCAGAAGGTTCCAGAAAACAGCCCAGGACCTACGTTAGGAGGAGTTGCAGTAGGGGATGGGGGGAGGGGAGAGAAATCAGAGTAGTTTCGTTCAACTGTGAATTGGCCTGCAGTCTTCGCGAGGTTAACTGAGTTATTGCAAAGTCATGTGGAAATCGATGGGTTTTTTTTATTAGAGGGTAACACCTGGGAGAGCACGAAGCGGTTAATCTCTGTGTAAGTTCAGGAAACTGCTTCCCCCTCGCCAGTTCACTGTTCTGTGGGTCTCGTGGCAGTGGTGGTGAGGTATTAAAAAAAAGTCCTTGTGTCGCTCTCCCCGTGGTGCAGGAGGCTGCAAACGTGGAGACACTGAGAGGGCATTCCTACGGCACCCGCAGCGTGGCTTCGATCCAGCAGCGCGCTCGCGGGCCCGCTAGGAAGTTCAGCACGTGAAAGGTCCTGCTGGTTTCCCCCCCCCCTCCCCAAAACACCAAGGAACATTTGTGCTCAGATCTCCGAGCGCCTGCCGCTGTGCTCTGCTGGATCAGGCCCAAAGTGACTACTGAGTGACCATCCTCTTCTGCCCGGGGGGCTCTGAACCGCAGTGGTGTTTGCAGGCTCCTTGCGGAGGGGGGAAGCAGGCCCTTGCCAAACTCGCTGACCTCGAGACGTGCCCCCCCCACCCCACCCCTCTCCCTGCTCTTGCTGAAGGTTATGTTTCTCTTCACAATAATTTGCTTATTTTGTAAATATATAACTTCTAGTACTTCAGTTCTGGTTTGGTTTTTTTTTTTAATCTCTGTACATAGTTGCTTGTTGTGGGATGCACTTGTAAATATTTTACCCAGCTAACAAGTACAGATGGCTAATTTTGTGGATAGTGTTTACAAAAGTAGATGTACTACTTCAAAGAAAAATGCTATTTGACACTTAAATTTAGGCAATCACCAGTGATGCCAGGTTCCTCTTGAAACGGAGATTTCATGTCCAGAGGTGTTTGTACCTGGTATTTTAAAAATAAGCTGAATTAGAAATAATTTTGTCTCAACTTTTAATGCAGGCCCAAATTTTCAACCCTAGTTGTCTGAACATGGGTGTAGGAGCCTTACTTCTGGCATCTAGGTCTGTAAAATTTTAGCCAGTCATCATTTGGAGTATGATTTTTTTTTTAATTGCCGAAAATCTATTATTTTATTAAGCTGCTTTTCAACCTCTGGATCAATTGCTGTTTCCCAAACTAAAACTTTCTTGTATGTCCTTTACAATTAGCAGTCGTTAAGGAGTGATTACATTTCAGCCAGTGTTGAGGAAGCAAGAAGGGGAATCCTTTTCTGTTCCTTTCAATGACAGGGAATTTTTTTGTTTGATTGCAAACAAACTTCTTGTTTTCCAGATGGTGTTGTGTTGATCGACAAAGTAACTGCACTGTTTTTCTCTGAAATGCTGTACATTTCATAGATACAACATCCTCTGTCCCCAGGTGACTGGCTGAAATGGGCTGTGGGTTCTACAGGGCACGCGATCCAGCTCCTTTCTATTGAGGGTTCGTTTTGGCTAAGAAAAAAAAAGAGTGTTCCCCACCCAGTGTGAAGATGACTATGCAGAATCCAACCAAAACCTGTTTTTTTCTTCATAATCTTAATTTATTGCTTTTAGCTTGGGAAATGGCAGCAACGTTTTCCGATTTTTTTTAAACTTTGAAATCTCCCTAGTTGCAATAGGACTAGCAAGTCAGGGGCTGGAGGACTTCTCAGTAGTGAAATAATTAAAAAAAAAAAAGTATACTTGGCAATTCTGCTCCATTTGCTTCATGCATCTTATTTTCTTTTTCATTTCTTGATTTTATGTATATTTGTGTAATTGATCTTTCTAGAGCTGTATCTTCAAAATTATTTCTTTTGGTGTAAATATGCAGTAGCATTTTAGGTTTCCACATATTTTATTTTAACGGGAAATGCTTTGTGTTCTAAGCCATGGGTCATTCAGAAGAAGTAAACAAATGTCTCTTCATTTGTATTCCAGTTCTGATTCTCTTAGTTCTCCTTCGATATTTATTAGGAATCCTCTCTTGCTGGTCATGAAATTTTATGAAGCTTGTATTGGGAACACTTATCTGGGAGGTCAGCAAAGCCTTCATGTTATTTTGTGGCCAGAAGCCTATGACAGAAGGGAGGGAAAATGGTGCTTCAGCAAAACTCAGCATTTCTGCTCTTCTGGGGTTATTAATTCAGTTGTTTCCAGTCTGGGCAATGGTTTTGCTAATTTTTACATAATTTTAATAGATATATGAAGGAGCCCTTGGTTATGTAGTTCTCAAGTATTGTCCCCAAAGTGCATTTGCTAGTTTTTATTGTGTGTTCGGTGGCTAACTGTTTGAAGTATTACCTCTTAACCTTATTTGTCAAATTTTTTTTTTGTGTTTTTGCATTTTGTTTTATATATATAAATATATATATATTCAATTTTCCAAGATGGACTCGGTCTTTTTCAGATGTCCCCTTTTTACAAGTACTTTTTCATTAAATTATGAAACTGCTAACAGTATTTTCATTTGTTGTGATTTATTCAGGGCTTTACCCTCTGTGTCTGGCAGGTTGTTAAACTCATCAGTCTAACAGCGGTCCTGTGTCCATCAGGAGTAAATCATTTCTGCAGAGTTGGCAATCCTTTTACTAAGTTGAAGTGTCAAGGAAAACCTTTCCCCTTCAGCCTCCCAAGAAAAAAAGAGTGGCTGAACACTAATTTGCTGTGTCTAGCAAATAGGACGAGCCTGGCTTTTGTTTCTGCCTAGCTGAGCAAATGTAACAGGCCGTTGGCTGCCCTGGTCTCACTTTTTAATATATTTGCTTATGCCTTAGGATGACTGTTTTTCCCTGGTTGGACAAATTAAGTTATAGAGGAAGAGCTGTAGCCAGGCCTTCTGTCTCATCCCTCTTATATGCTCACACACACGCACAAATGAACACTGGACAGCCGGCTACTGCCGTGTGTGTGTGTGCAAAGGACAAGTCAGCGCAAGAAAAGTTCCCATTTGATGTTTTATGTGGGTTTTGTGTGACCTGCTGCTGTAGTTCCCCCTGCTCCCACAGGCCGGTGCTGTGATGTTCCTCGCTGGCAGAGAGGAGCTGCTCCCTGTGCCAGAGCCGGGGAGACAGCAAAAATGAGGAGGAAGAGGGAGAGAAAGGAGCAGATGTAGCCACACAATCCATCCAGGAGCATCCCTCCTGCTCCGGTAGGTAGGGGAACTGGGGATTTGCAACCTATGTGTTGGAGGCAGCGGTGACCCTCCAGCCTGTGGTAGCCAACATGCTTGTGGCCAGAGCAGGTGGCCCCAGGCAGGCCAGGAGCAGAGTTGGAGGTGGTTTGGGTGAAATGGAGCAACAAGTCCCTCGGCTGAAAAGAAAACAGAAGGGAAAAAAGAAAAGAGGGGGTGGGGGAAAGGGTGCATACAGAAGAGAGGAAAAATCAGAGCTAGGAAGAAGCAGTGAGTGATGGACTGTCAGCTCTTTTTCAGGACCAGGATTTCTCCTTCCCTAAAGGCATTCTTGCAACAGATTCCAGCAACAGGCTTCCTTTTTGTGACTTCCTGAGCGGCGGCCTCCCATTCCCTTTGCAAGCACAGTCTGCTTGTGGCTGGGATATGGGAAAGCCAGGGCCAAGTGAAGGGAATTGGTATCCCTGTTATTTTGGAAACAGCTGCTATTGGTTTGTAGAGTCTTTACAAATAAGTAAGGGTAGTTACTTGTTGATGTGAGAGCTTGGCCCAGTTAACCAAGCACTAGTAGGGCCTGCACAGGGATTCCCAGCACCATCATTTCTGCATTTATGCCTTTGTCCAAAGAGAAATGTTTCTCAGCTACAACTTGCGTATGATATTTGTAGACTATTTTATTTTTATTTTTTTTTTTTGGCACCATGAATCCCAAACTGTAGAAAGAGCGATTATAAATATTTTTAACTATTTAAAAACAAGCCTGAAACCTTCACTTGATTTTGATGTGGTACCTCACTGCTGACCTAGGTCTAGGCACACAGGGCCGTACTGCAGACACGTGATGTGGATCTGATACCTGGGAGGGCCGGAGCGTTACCAGCTGTTCACAGGCTGCTTCTGGGAGCCACAGAGATAATCCAGCGAAACCAGTCATCTTGATCATTATGAGTTTTGATGATCCCGGCACTTGTGAAGGTTTAGCACTGCAGGGAATTGACACATCTATTGGGAAAACCATGCTTTTGATGTGAACTAATGAGCAAAAGGAAGCTGCTTGCACAACCTGGGAGTGTGGCATGCAATGGAAAAATATTGGGGAAGGGCAGAGATAGAAAACAATGGAGTGCCTCAGCGCTGCTGCTTTAGGAAGACATGAAGGCTCACAGACTTCTGGGCTCTGGTTTCACGAGAGACACCTGTCTGCTGCTGTTTCTGAATCTTCCTTTATGCCATCTGCACAGCTGAACAGGCTTTTGCTCCTCCTGGGGTGCAGTTCTGCAGCGTACCCCTCTTGCAGAGACCATCCTGGGATAACTGCTCCCATGCTCCACTCCTAACCAGGTCAGTGCGTCTGACAACCGCTGGACTCCTCCGGGGGCATGTGAGGGAAACAGATGAAAATGACTACAAGCACAGCTTTCTGAAACAAAAATGTTACGGAGCAGTTGCATAAGTTGCTTGAAAGTAGCAGATGTGCCTGCCTACTTCTGTTCCTCACCTTTAGCCCTCTGCAGGTAGCTTGGGTAAGTTTGCGTGACTCCATTGTTGTGTAAGGAGAAGCAGCCTCAGATTACCTGTGCATTAGTTTCCCTGCCTTTGTGAATACAACTTCCAGCTAATCTTTCTCCAGTAGGCTGCTTTTGGCTGGGACAACCTCCTTGGATCCACCTTGCCCTGCCCTGGGACTCTTGTCTTTTGTTTCAGGCTGGGCATACCCTTCCCATGGCTTTCTCAGCAGCCCTGAAGGTGAGTGTCTGCGGCTGCTGAAGGCGAGTGTCTGCCTCGCCTAGGCTGCCTTATCTGAGACATTGTTTTAAATCTCCAGGTAGGCTCTGTAATGACATCTTTATGGTTTCTTCTGACTTAACCCTCCTCAAGACATTTTTTCTGGCTTTTGTTGCTTTTCCCCAGGTGCTGCCCCACCCGTCCTCACCTTGGGGAAGAGCACTGGGTGAGTCAAGGACACAAGCTGTATTTTGACAGTGCCATAACAGCTCTGGAGATGTTCTGCTGGCCAAATTGGTGGGCCTGTGTCCTGAGAAACAATTTCAAACCTAACACACCAGCAACATACAAAATAAGATGCTTTCAAGTAACCTCCTGGACTAACGAAAGCCTTGGACCTTGTGACAGACATCAAGATACGCCACGCTTGTTTTCTGTGGTCTGAGCAACCACAAGAAGTCCACTGGGGTAGTACCTCTAGAAAGAAAACGTGGTAGCTGCCATTTTGGAAAAAGGCTCTGGTTATACCCTTGGAAGTGCAGGCCCTGGTGAGGGAATGAGATGTGGGGGGTGGGAGGGGAATATCACTAAACTAGCCCACCCACTTCACCTGCAACCACAGTGTCTGGCTGCATTCCTTTGTAGTTCATCTCTCTTATCTCAGAAGGGTGGTGCAGGGTAGTTTGGGAACCCCTACCTTGGCATCACTGGCAGTTCAGCCTCCATTTGCATCTGATTGAGTGGAGCCAGACCAAAGTACTTCCCCTCCTTCAAGACTGATGGCTCGACCATTGCTCTTTTATCTCTAAAACCCTCTCCTTTCTGATTATTCCTTCTACAAGAAGCCAGCCGTCTCTCCTGGCTTAAGGAAGCACAAAGGCCAAAAGCTGGATGAGCTCAGGTGACACAGAATATCCATAAGCGAGTCACAGTTTACACTCCTTAGGAATGGCTAATGCAGGAGACAGACTTCTCCCAAATTGTCTGCTTGAATACCATGAATATTAGCTCAGAGCAGTTGCCCCAAACCTGCAGTTAATTTGCAGTTTGCTTCTGATTTAGGCCTGAAGAAGGGCTTGTGTGCCTGAAAGCCACAAACACTGGAAGCACTGTTGCTAAATCAGCTACTTGAATGAAAGATGCTGCCTCTCCCTGAAGTCCTGGCTCCCTTGCACAGCCTCCTCCATTGCAGCTATAATTTTGCAGCTGCCGTAGCACATATCAATGCTCTTTTTTTTTTTTTTTTTTTTTATCCTGAGGCAAGCAAAATGCAAATCCAGGTCACGTGGGGTCCAAGGAGCAGAAGAGGAGGGCATTAATGAAAAATGTCTTGGCCGTGCTCCACCGAAGAATGCTTGCCCTTTCCCTGGCTGCTCTGAGCGCAGCGCCAAGGGATGGAGAGGCACAGGCTGGACTTTGTGAGGCAGGAACCAGCACTTGCAGGTGCTCCCACTGCAAAGGAGCTGGAGGTGCACATGTGACAGTGTGAGGGGTCTTTGTGAAACCCTTGAGAAGCTGGCTGCACCGGGAAGGGTCATGATAACATGTCTGCTTGTAGTGCTGTGTTCTTAGGTGTGACGTGATTTTTTAAATTTTAGATAGTATGTAGATAGTATGTATGAAATTACGCTGAAAGAAGGCTGTGTAATAAGCTGTAGTAAGTAGAGGGTAGCGTTGCTGGTTCTGTGAGAGAAACCGGACTTTTAAGGCTAAGTGCTTCAGTATGACATTGCAGTAATTTGATGCAATCCTTTTTAGAAAAGATTTCCCCATTTTACCTTCTCAATCCATTCTGCGTTAAGTTCAGTGACAGTGTGACAGCAATGGGTGTTAGACTTGATGTATCACATAAATCAATCGATGGGCCCAAGTCTGCTGTTTAACATCCTCATGCCCTCTTCTCCCAGGGAGACGTTTGCAAAGCAGGAAAACCATGTACTTTGGCAAATGTTCTAACTGTTGGAGTATTTAAATACACAACTGTGATCATCCAGACTAGCAAGTAGTTGAGACTTCCAGGCAGTTTGTTCTCTCCTGGACCTACTTGTTGCTTACTAACAAGTACAAGCTTGATTTGGACACAAGAAGTCAATTCCAAGAACTATACCTGGCCGAAAACAAGTGCATGGCAGTGCCACTTTTGCTTCCCAGCCAACCGATTGCACTGACTGATCTTACATTTCTATCTCTACCTCTGCTCTTGCTTGGTGCTGGGTTTTTTGTTTTGGTGGTGTGTCTGTCGTCAGTTCCCCCCAACAAAATGCAATATTATCTGCTAGTGGTAAATCCCCACGTGTTCACTGTGCTTGCCATCACGGATGTCACAGCAGGGTAGGCTTTTACACTGAGGTAGTGCCTCCAGGGCCCTCCTGGTGCCCAGTTCCTGCTCTGTGCTGCACCGTGCCCAGCTGCGGAGGAGGCCTGACAGACTCCTCTCACGCGGAGCTCGAAGGCAGCTGTAAGACACCGACATCTGATACACAGCGTTTGCGCTTCCTACCAAGCGTGGATAAGGCCCACAGCCCTCCCACCTTCAGGCAGGGAGGAGGACTAACATAGAAGTAAGAAAAGACGACCTAAAAGTGAAAGAAAAAGGATGAAGATGGCTCTAAAGACGAGGAAGTGAAGGCTCATAAAAGGAGAAAAGAAAAGCCGTGACCTTCCAGGAACCAGCATAAGCAAAACCTGGATTGTTTTTATAAATCCTGAAATCGTCCAGCCCCGCTTCCTGCCTGCAGTCCTTACGGGTGGGGGGATTTTTTCAGTCACATTCAGCCATTCTTCAGAACGTTCTGCTGAACATTTCCTCGCTGGTGAGAAGGGTAATGGCTTGTGGCAGGCTCAGGGAACCCACAGGATTGGGTGAGGGCTGTGACTTCACCTTACAGGGCCTTCTGTCTCACAGATCCACTCCTGCTCTTAGTGCTTGTGATAACACAATTCCCCTTCTCCCTGCAAAGCAGGAGTAAGCGTGCAATGTGCCTTGCCACATGGAATAAACACTGGGCTACCAGCCGCTTCCTTCTGAAGCCACAGAAGTGCTGCATTTGCTTCCTGTCACTGGGATGTGGAGGCTGTGGAGGAGTCGTGGCTGTGGTGCAACAGTGGGAAGTTCCCGGCGGGGAAGCCACGTGGCAGCACCACCTTTAGCAGCCACCATCCCTGTGCTCTGGTGTACTTGTATGGGTAGAAGACCTTGGCTGATGTTCTCTGTGAAGGCATCCCCCCATGAATTCCTCCCTGCTGTACCTTTCAGGAAGCCTGGATTAGCCATTACAGAAAAGACAAAGCAGGAGTACTGTCCCGTGTAACTAGAGATCCAAGTTCAAAGCATTTGGCACTTTGGAAGCAGATCCTAGTTTGTGTTGTAACCTGGCGCTCGCAGAAGCTGTTAATTTTCTCCCAAGGTGTGTGCCAACACACAGCTTGTTTTGATGCCTCCAAACCATGCTGGCAAATGCCTAAGTCAGCAAGGAGCAGAGAGACTGGCCAGGTGGGTTGAGCATGTGAGTATCTTCTGCTGCTGAATTCAAGAAGCTGCTCTGTTGGCCGTGTATCCCAAATGGAGTGTGCAAGGACAGCGGGAGAGCAGCAAACAGGGCTGAGCTTTGTAAAAAAGCAGCAATTCTGTTTTACTGTATTTACAAATTCTCAATGCATTCTTGGCGTGCTTTCAAATTTGAAACCTCTGGATCGTCTTTCTTTATTGTAAAATGTATGAAAGATGCAGAGGTACTGTGGTCCTGTTTTTTCCCTGGATGTTTGTTTTCTGTGTTGGCAGTCACCAGTAACTTGCCTTGGGTCTGAGATGAAATCACACAGAATCACAGAATGATAGGGAGTTGGAAGGGACCTCTGGAGATCACCTAGTCCAACCCCCCCGCCAAAGCAGGTCCACCTAGAGCAGGTTGCACAGGAATGTGTCCGGGCAGGTTTTTAATGTCTCTAGTGACAGAGACTCCACCACCCCCCTGGGCAGCCTTTTCCAGTGTTCTGCCACCCTCAAAGTGAAGAAGTTCCTCTTCATGTTTAGATGGAACTTCTTATGTTCAAGTTTTGTTGTACGGCACCGCAATGAGGGCAGAAAAATTAATGCTAAGCACTGATGTAATGCTATGCAAGCCTGTAAAATAAAAGCCTAACTGCTCAGGTAAGGTGACAGTAAGTTAATAAATATCACGTTAGTAGTCCATCAAGGGAAGCCTGCATGAAACACATGTTGGTAAGGACATCTAGCTCATGAACTTTCCACAAGTACCACTAGAAGTAAAAAAGGTGACAAAATGAAGTCTGGATGAATAAAGGTAAGCCAGTAACGATGCTTGACAGGAGATTATTGCCAATAGGAAGGTGTATGATAAGGAAGAGAGAAAATCCATAATGTGAGCTGTGAGGGGGCTGCCTGGTAGAAGATCCTGGTGGGTGCTGTGTGATCACTGGTGTGCAGTGCTGGGCCGTACCTCTTGAATAAAGGGGCTGCTAAAAGCATGAGCTGGAAACAAGAGCCTGGCTGGGGGAAAAGGGGGCAGGTTTTGGAGCAGCCAAGTTAATGGTGGTTCATGGGGACACAGTGCTGGGCCAGCCCCCATCTCCCTGGTGCACCCTGAGTTGTTAAGAGAGAAGATGTATGAGGCAGCAGAGACCAAAGTAATTTTCATATCACGCATCCTTACGGGGATGACCAGATGCAAGTCTAAAGGCAAATTGTCACGGGATGGGGGGTGAGAAGAGCTAGCCTTCATCAAGCAAAAGGCACTTTGTGACTTGAGGCCTGGGGGCTGCAGCAGCCGAAGCATGGAGGCAGCTGCCATGGAGAAGGGCACGGGGAGATGTTGATGGCTGTCCCTTTGCCTTGTGCCTTTGGAAGAAGGGTTTTGAGGCTTCCCAGTGAGGGGAGCAAAGGAGGGCAGGGCAGGCTGAAGGCCCTGGATTTCTGGATGGCCAGGAAAATGTTGCAGGAGCTGTGGAGAAAGATCCCTGCTTCTGCAGGCCGGGGCCCAGGCCCAACAGAGGCCTAAAGCACTGCAAGGACTGGAAACTGGGCCTTTCGGGAATCCGGCCTCTCCGGGGAGCGGAGAACCTTGTCCACCGCGAGGAGAAACCCCTTCCCTCTCTCCTCCCTCCCTACAGCTCCCCACAGCTCAGGCAACCCCTGCCGTCCGCCGCCCTCTGTGGAGGGGAGCCCATGGGCCGACACGGCCGCGGGGCAGGGCGGGTTTGGGCCCGAGCCCAGCCCCAGCGCCCGGGCGGGACGGGACGGGGGAACCCTCCCCCGGCCGAGGGCACCCGCGGCCCGGCCGCCGCCGGCCCTTCAGCGCGGCAGGGCCCCGCCGCCTCCCCCCCGCCCTCCCCG